>NC_140169.1:137656736-137976736 GCF_963971535.1 Notolepis coatsorum | reverse complement strand
CTGACTGACTGACTGACTGACTGTCTGGCTGACTGACTGACTGACTGACTGACTGACTGACTGACTGACTGACTGACTGACTGACTGACTGACTGACTGACTGACTGACTGACTGACTGACTGACTGACTGACTGCAACAACCCTATTCAGTAAAGTAGGAGATGGAGGTGCGAGTATGAAAGAGACCTAGACAGGGGCGGCTAAGTGGCGCAGTGGGAAAGGCGCTCGCCACTAACACAGGAGATGCTGGGTTCGAGCCCAGCTCTCTGCGTTGCTTCCGGCTTGGCTGGTCGTTCATACTAATACAATTGGCAGTATTAGGGGGTGGGAAAGCCGGTGGGTGGGGATCGGACGTTGTGAACAGCGACTCCTACAGGTCGGTTGGTGCGCCTGTACAGCAGAATCAGGAAGCAACAGGGGCAGCGTGAGCCTCCCACGCGTTACTCCTCGCCGCTGAGAGATCGCGCTGTGCAGGTGAAAAGATGCGACGGCTGCCTCCTCGTGTACCGGAGGGGACACGTGATGCAAGGTTTGGTCCACATTGCAGCCGACCAGTGGGAGGCATAGTCTAACAACGTTCGAGACAGGGGAGGGTAGAATTGGAAAATACGAAATTGGGATGGGAGAAAAATAGAAAATGGGGAGAAAAAGTAGATAAAAAAAAGAAGGAGACCTAGACAGATTGTATAATTGCTTACAGGTCCTTAAACCTGTCTTGTTATATCAATAAATATATAATGCACGGTAAAATACAGAGGAGAGAATGCAGGGTACACAGAATTGATCATGTGTCCATCCACACTCTGTCCTAGGGCTGTCGTCGACTAAAGAAGTTCTTGTCTAATACTCAAGGATTTCCCCCAATCAACTGTGTTTCAGGGTTTGTAATAATGGTGCAAAATCACCTCTACCGGTACCAGAGATAAGACGTGCTTATCATTTTTCAGGAGATAATTTAAAGTATGGGAAAAGAAATCGACTAATTGACTACACAAAGTCTTCAAAAGAGGAAAGACCTTGCAGCAGTGACTACAAGGTCAACTAGCAAACAGGCCGATTTGTCGACTATGCAACCCTGTTCTACCCAGAGTCATTGCATCGTTGACGTCTCCTTGTGATGTCCTCCTCCCCCTTAGGCCACACCCACCTTGACTAACACATGTCCTGCGGGAACACCTGGCCGCCTGAATACTTTCGGCAGCCCACTTGTCCTTCCGCATTGCTCTGATTGGCCGAGCACGCGCAACATGCGCATGAGCCGCGACGGGCTCCTCAGCCAGGCAGGAATACTAAACTCCGCTTAAGCTCCAGGAGAGAGGAGAGAGGCTGAAAACCCGCAGTTCTTGCCCGACTGATGGGAGCCGAATCCCGGATCCGATTTTTCTGATGAATACCCCCAAAACATGAAGGTCCAGAACGCAATTTATACAAATGGAAGTATTGATTACGCCGTAACGAATTATTAAAAAAAAATATACCGTTAACTGGAATATGTTGTTTCTTTACACATATGTTGGATTATGTAATTGGTTTGTCATGACAAACCAATAAAAAAATCGCGAATTAACCGGCTGCTACAACAACACACAGTAACTACATACATCATTGTTTACAATGAACGGTGGGGCCATCGATACCATTGTGCATTGTTGTTGTTCTTACCTTATCTACGTAATATTAATTGATGCACCAAAACACCTGACTCAGTAGAATAGAATATAGAAGTACTTTATATACTGTGTGTTGTTGTAGCCACCGGTTAATTCGCGATTTTTTATTGGTTTGTCATGACCAAACCAATTACATAATCCAACATATGTGTAAAGGCACAACATATTCCAGTTAACGTTTTAATGATTCGTTACGGCGAAATCAATACTTCCATTTGTATAAATTGCGGTAAGGGGAGCTTATTATTCCTGCCTTTCTGAGGAGCTTGTCGCGGCTCATGCGCACGCTCGGCCAATCAGAGCAACGCGGAAGGACAAGTGGGCTGCCGAAAGTATTCACACCACCTGGCAGGTAGTCTCTTTCACATGTATACTCCAGTTATAGGTTCAGACCAGCAGAATAGTCCACAGAACCCTTAGCTCCCATGTAGTATGATGACCACCAAATTGACTGGAAATCTTCAAAGGGAAAATAGTACTCTTGTGCCAAATAGGGGAGCTCTTGAAAATTGTAACCCGATTAGCCCTAGGGTATGTGGGAATGGGATTACTTCTGATATCCAAAACACTAGCTGGCCAGTGTTCTGATCTGAGAAACCCAGAAATACTGGAATGTGCAAGAGCTTGACAAAAGTCATAGGATTAGCCAGTGTTGGGATAGCTAGTCAAGCCAACATGCCTCATTGTAAGTCCTGTGCCCTGTAGCCACACAGCCCACCCATAGCAGGCCTTCCTATACTACTGACAGGCAAGGATATATACCTCATAGTTAAGGCAAAATATGTGTTGCCTTGCCAATCAGCACGATAGTTTGAGCTCATAAATAGAAATGAAAGCAGCATCGAGTCAGCAGCACTTCAAGTTAACAGCAATCAGCTATTCGGATTTGGCACATGCATAAAATGTTGAGGGATTCATTTGAGAGGAAAGCTGGCATCAAGTGTAGATGCTCTGGTCTGACTGCTCTGCAGCGGGGATGGATTGCTGATTCACCCGTTTTTACGCAGCTCAGCTCGGGGTGACCTCTACTGCGGTCTGCGCGCACACAGCCCGGGCCGGTGCAGGCTGAGAGGAGAAGGAGAGACTATTGCAGCAGGAGGGAACAGAACAGCATCCTCCGAGCGTCGTAGCCAAAACATTCGACATTAGGGATCTCTCTTATCTTATCTGCACACACACACCTCGCCTCGCTCCTCCTGGGACAAACGTGTTGTAATCTCCCTCGTGAGATGTCAGCAATTTTTCGAAAATCGTATTAGGAACTTTTCATCAGCCTGCATGTCCAAATCGACCTCTCCCCCAGTGAGAGCAATAGCAAGATGGCATGGCGCCAGAATGGATGTTCCTTACCTGCTTACCCGTGCAGGTTTAAAGGGTAGCCCAGCGGCCTGTATAGGCAATTTTGGTAGTTAAGTTAAAGTGACCTAGTTTGGATACTAGTTTACTAAAAACAAATTTTGCATACTGCCTTGGGAGTCGTAATTGAGGCTACTGTCCTGCGTGGTTGATTGGCATGTTGTAGAAAATGTTCTCTGAGGAAGTTGCGGTATTACATAGTGTTAGCGTGGAGTAGGTCTATAGCCCCACCTACTGTTCAAAAAGAGAACTGAACATGAATGATGAATGAATGAATGAATGAATGAATGAATGAAAACTTTATTTAACAGATTGCAGAATGGGTACAATACAGTACGGCTCAATACATACAATTGTTTGTTAAGGGGATGCAGACCTGAGAAAGACGTTTGTCTTGTTTCCATCAGGGTCCCCCATTTTCAATTCATATAGACATTTATGACATACACAACATACATGACATTTATGGCATAGGGACATATAGGTATTTAGTACTGATACATTTGTGACATAAACGGTATTCAAATATACAGTACTGTTACCCCTAGATCCTGACAGAGTATATACATATGATGGGGAGGGGACTGTACATTAGGAGGGGGTGGGTGGGTGGGAGAGAAATATACATACGGCGGGGAGGGAATATATACATGCGTTGGGGAGGAGACTGTCTATTAGGAGGTGGTGGGGGTTTTGGGCATTTACAGTGGCCAGTTTCGAATTGCAGCCTCCCGTAGGTGCTCTTTAAGAGCGGTTTTGAATGTGGGCAGGGATTCACATTCCTTTACAGCTTTGGGTAGGGCGTTCCACATTGTTGTGGCATAATTGCGAAACGTGTTTAGTCCCTTGTTTGAGCCGAATCTGGGTTTAACATGATTTGTTGAGCTTCCTCTGGTGTAGTGGTTGTGGTATTCACTGACCTTTGGGAAGTATTTTGACATGTACATGGGCACCCCGGTCGTATAGTGTATCTTGTAGACCAGGCCCATTGCAAGTTGCTGTACTCTGTCGTCTACTCTAAGCCATCCTAGGTTGTCAAAGTGGGCAGGGATGAGGTGGGTTCTGGGGTTCAGGTCAAGTAGTAGTCTGACCAGTTTGTTTTGTGATGTTTGTAATTTTGTTTTAATCGCCTTTGAGGTGCTTTGGTACCATGAGGTGCACGCATAGTCATAGTACCCTTGAATGAGTGCTCCTGCCAGAGTCTTCAGGGTATTCTTGTTTACCAGAGAGGAGATCCGGTACAAGAATCTAGTTCGTTGGTTGACTTTTTTTTATTACATTGGATGCCATTTTGTCACAGGAAAGATTTGCCTCTAGGATGGAACCCAGGTAGGTAATTTCGTCTTTCCTTTAACTGAGAAGCCGTCGGTCTTGCTGAGTTTGTTATTTGAACCGAAGAGAATGGACTCTGTTTTGCCCATGTGTAATGATAGTTTGTTATCAGTGAGCCATATGCAGATTTTGCCTAGTTCCGAGCTGAGGGTTTTTTCAACCTGCAACTTGTTCTTGTCAGAGACCAGCAGGGCTGAGTCGTCCGCAAACAGGAACAAGTTGCAGTCACAGGCTGACGACATGTCATTTGCATAAATTAGGAAGAGTAGCGGTCCTAGTATGCTTCCTTGTGGAACACCACAGCTCACTGTGAGGGGGGGGGGGGATAGAGTACCGTTTACCTCTACCATCTGTTCTCTCCCCTCCAGGTAGGATTGCATCCAGCTCACTGATAAGCTATCAAAACCAATTGCTTTTAGCTTGTCCATCAGAATGGAGTGATTGGCAGTGTCGAAGGCCTTTTGTAGGTCCAGCATGACCATGCCGCACTATTTGCCCGCGTCCACCTCTCAACACATGGCAATGACTGGTGATTGATTGATTGATTGATTGATTGATTGATTGATTGATTGATTGATTGATTGATTGATTGAAAACTTTATTAACAGATTGCAGAATGGGTACAGCACAGTACAGCTCAATACATACAATTGTTAAGGGGATGCAGACAAGAGAAAGACTTTCGTCTTGTTTACATCAGGGTCCCCCATTTTCAATTCATCATCATAACATATATGACACACGTCATACAGATAGACAGTACTGCTACATCTATACATTTATATGACATACCAGATTTGCAAATACAGTACTGTTTGTGATACAAAAAGAGTCCAGAAAAGAGAGTATATACATTTGACGTAGAAACTGTAAATTGGAGGAGGTTGGGGGACTGTACATTGGAGGTGGGTGGGGTGGGGGACACTGTACACATTGGAATATTGACAAAGCCATACTTGGTCATTTACTGTACATTGGAGGGGGTTGGGTTAGGACATTTGCAGGGGCCAAAACAGAGGTAGGTTACCCTGGTTAATAAGGACAACAATTTAGCAAATAGCCCTGTACTGCACATGATATAACCTTCAAACAAATTGGTACTGTATATCATGTGATACTAGATAACTGTGATTAAACTAATTAAATAAAAGCTAGGATTGAAGAGGAGTTCTTGTAAATGTAGTGTAGGTGCAAAGAAAAAAGTTGAAAGAACATTGAATCAAAGAACCATGGAACAGTTTACATGAGAAAGGCCAGTGGGAGTGGACTCCAGCGAGAGCAAGGGATGAGATGGGTTCAGGTCAAGTCCAATAGCATCTTTTTGGGGGGGGGGGGGGGGGGGGGGTGCCCCACCAGTCAGGACAGCTGAAACCAGGCCACTGTCAATTAAAAACACACCTCTTCAAACAATCATCTGAAATTAAAAAGTAAACAATGTAATAAAAAAAAAAAGCTTCTTACTGTCTTTTTACTAGTATGCACCTGACTACTATGCTACTATACTTTTACTAGCTATCATGCTAATATCCATTTAATATGTCTATACTCAAGGTTCGACACTGTTTAACAAACAATGTTACTTACCCTTGGCTGCCAGAGTTGTACCCTTCCTGCTGACTTGTTGTACAGAACTTGTAGGTCGCTTTGGATAAAAACGTCTGCTAAATGAATAAATGTAAATCTAAAATGTATACTAATATGCACTCAGAGTGTAACACTCAAGTTTGACACTATTTGACGAACAAACCCACTGGCTCTTAGCTGCCAGAGATGTACCCTTCCTGCTGACATGTTGTTCACAATTTGTAATGTTTCAAGTTTCAAGTTTCTTTAATAGTTGTCATACAGAAGTACAGAATACTTTCATACAAAATGCTTCTTACTGTTACGCTCCAGAGACTGTGCTAGACAAGATAGTATCAAATAACATAGTATAGCATGTAATTTAGAAGTAGAAAATGAGGTCACAGTGTTCAGTATAGACATATGTACAATGTTCGATGCAGAATAGACGTAACTGAGTTACCATATAATATACAATACTATGCAGTGTACTAATGTACAGTACTATATAGTGCAAAGCAGAAATGGGATGAGGTACAATTTAGGTACAATTTACAGTAAGGTGTACGAGTTGTAGTGCAATCCTTCATCAATAAATATAAAGTGTGGGGCGTGGGTGCTACAGTGTGTTTGTTTAAAGTGGGTGTGTGCTATAAAGTGTGTGGAGTGGGTGCTACAGTGTGTTTGTTTAAAGTGAGTGTGTGCGTGTGGATGTGTGTGCTATGTGCGTTTGATGGTTGTTGTTGTGTAGTGTTCATTGTTCGTTTAGCAGCCTGATGGCCTGGGGATAGAAGCTTCTTCTGAGTCTTTCTGTGCTCGCCTTGAGACTCCGGTATCGCTTGCCTGACCGCAGCAGTTCAAAGAGGCAGTTGTTCGGGTGACTGGAGTCTTTAATGATTCTCTTAGCCTTGCCCTTGCAACGCTTGTTGTAAATGTTCTGGAGGGTGGGGAGCCCCCCTCCAATTGTGCGTTCGGCTGAACATGTCACTCTTTGTAGTCTGCTTCGGTCTTGTGCAGTGCTATTCCCAAACCAGGAGGTGATGTTGCCAGTCAAGATGCTCTCTATTGTACATGAGTAGAAGTTCTTAAGGATCTTCTGACTGACTTGGAACTTCCTTAGGCGCCTGAGGAAGTAGAGGCGTTGTCGTGCCTTCTTCACAACACTGTCAATGTGTGTGGTCCATGTGACTCAATGTAATGTGAAATGTGTGCAGCTCCAGTGGAGAGAGCTGAGGTGGTTGTGGTGGGGAGTCGGGTGGTTGTGGTGGGGAGTCGGGTGGTTGTGGTGGGGAGGGGAGTCGGGTGGTTGTGGTGGGGAGTCGGGTGGTTGTGGTGGGGAGTCGGGTGGTTGTGGTGGGGAGTCGGGTGGTTGTGTTGGGGAGTCGGGTGGTTGTGGTGGGGAGTCGGGTGGTTGTGGTGGGGAGTCGGGTGGTTGTGGTGGGGAGTCGGGTGGTTGTGGTGGGGAGTCGGATGGTTGTGGTGGGGAGTCGGTGGTTGTGGTGGGGAGTCGGGTGGTTGTGGTGGGGAGTCGGGTGGTTGTGGTAGGGAGTCGGGTGGTTGTGGTGGGGAGTCGGGTGGTTGTGGTGGGGAGTCGGGTGGTTGTGGTGGGGAGTCGGGTGGTTGTGGTGGGGAGTCGGATGGTTGTGGTGGGGAGTCGGGTGGTTGTGTTGGGGAGTCGGATGGTTGAGGTCGGGAGTCGGGTGGTTGTGGTCGGGAGTCGGGTGGTTGAGGTCGGGAGTCGGGTGGTTGTGGTGGGGAGTCGGGTGGTTGAGGTCGGGAGTCGGGTGGTTGTGTTGGGGAGTCGGATGGTTGAGGTCGGGAGTCGGGTGGTTGTGTTGGGGAGTCGGATGGTTGAGGTCGGGAGTCGGGTGGTTGTGTTGGGGAGTCGGGTGGTTGTGGTCGGGAGTCGGGTGGTTGAGGTCGGGAGTCGGGTGGTTGTGGTGGGGAGTCGGGTGGTTGTGGTCGGGAGTCGGGTGGTTGTGTTGGGGAGTCGGATGGTTGAGGTCGGGAGTCGGGTGGTTGTGTTGGGGAGTCGGATGGTTGAGGTCGGGAGTCGGGTGGTTGAGGTGGGGAGTCGGTGGTTGTGGTGGGGAGTCGGTGGTTGTGGTGGGGAGTCGGGTGGTTGTGGTGGGGAGTCGGGTGGTTGTGGGGAGTCGGGTGGTTGTGTTGGGGAGTCGGGTGGTTGTGGTGGGGAGTCGGTGGTTGTGGTGGGGAGTCGGTGGTTGTGGTGGGGAGTCGGTGGTTGTGGTGGGGAGTCGGATGGTTGTGGTGGGGAGTCGGTGGTTGTGGTGGGGAGTCGGGTGGTTGTGGTGGGGAGTCGGATGGTTGTGGTGGGGAGTCGGATGGTTGTGGTGGGGAGTCGGTGGTTGTGGTGGGGAGTCGGGTGGTTGTGGTGGGGAGTCGGATGGTTGTGGTGGGGAGTCGGATGGTTGTGGTGGGGAGTCGGATGGTTGTGGTGGGGAGTCGGGTGGTTGTGGTGGGGAGTCGGATGGTTGTGGTGGGGAGTCGGATGGTTGTGGTGGGGAGTCGGTGGTTGTGGTGGGGAGTCGGTGGTTGTGGTGGGGAGTCGGGTGGTTGTGGTGGGGAGTCGGGTGGTTGTGGTGGGGAGTCGGGTGGTTGTGGTGGGGAGTCGGGTGGTTGTGGTGGGGAGTCGGGTGGTTGTGTTGGGGAGTCGGGTGGTTGTGGTGGGGAGTCGGGTGGTTGTGTTGGGGAGTCGGGTGGTTGTGTTGGGGAGTCGGGTGGTTGTGTTGGGGAGTCGGGTGGTTGTGGTGGTGAGTCGGTGGTTGTGGTGGGGAGTCGGGTGGTTGTGTTGGGGAGTCGGTGGTTGTGGTGGTGAGTCGGTGGTTGTGGTGGGGAGTCGGGTGGTTGTGTTGGGGAGTCGGTGGTTGTGGTGGTGAGTCGGTGGTTGTGGTGGGGAGTCGGGTGGTTGTGGGGAGTCGGGTGGTTGTGTTGGGGAGTCGGTGGTTGTGGTGGTGAGTCGGTGGTTGTGGTGGGGAGTCGGGTGGTTGTGGGGAGTCGGGTGGTTGTGTTGGGGAGTCGGGTGGTTGTGGGGAGTCGGGTGGTTGTGTTGGGGAGTCGGGTGGTTGTGGTGGGGAGTCGGTGGTTGTGGTGGGGAGTCGGATGGTTGTGGTGGGGAGTCGGTGGTTGTGGTGGGGAGTCGGTGGTTGTGGTGGTGAGTCGGTGGTTGTGGTGGTGAGTCGGTGGTTGTGGTGGGGAGTCGGTGGTTGTGGTGGGGAGTCGGATGGTTGTGGTGGGGAGTCGGGTGGTTGTGGTGGGGAGTCGGTGGTTGTGGTGGTGAGTCGGTGGTTGTGGTGGGGAGTCGGTGGTTGTGGTGGTGAGTCGGTGGTTGTGGTGGGGAGTCGGTGGTTGTGGTGGGGAGTCGGGTGGTTGTGGTGGGGAGTCGGGTGGTTGTGTTGGGGAGTCGGTGGTTGTGTTGGGGAGTCGGGTGGTTGTGGTGGGGAGTCGGTGGTTGTGGTGGGGAGTCGGGTGGTTGTGTTGGGGAGTCGGGTGGTTGTGGTGGGGAGTCGGGTGGTTGTGGTGGGGAGTCGGGTGGTTGTGGTGGGGAGTCGGGTGGTTGTGGTGGGGAGTCGGGTGGTTGTGGTGGGGAGTCGGGTGGTTGTGGTGGGGAGTCGGGTGGTTGTGGTGGGGAGTCGGGTGGTTGTGGTGGGGAGTCGGGTGGTTGTGTTGGGGAGTCGGGTGGTTGTGGTGGGGAGTCGGTGGTTGTGGTGGGGAGTCGGGTGGTTGTGTTGGGGAGTCGGGTGGTTGTGGTGGGGAGTCGGGTGGTTGTGGTGGGGAGTCGGGTGGTTGTGGTGGGGAGTCGGGTGGTTGTGGTGGGGAGTCGGGTGGTTGTGGTGGGGAGTCGGGTGGTTGTGGTGGGGAGTCGGGTGGTTGTGGTGGGGAGTCGGGTGGTTGTGGTGGGTTGGCTGTTCTATCAATATTGACTTCAACAGGATCTTTTAGTGGCAGGGTTGGAGGCTCGTCTCCATGTGGATCACATTAGTTATTCCCAGACTACTAAAAGATAAGATATTCCTTTATTGATCCCCTTGGGGTAATTCGGGCATCATAGTAGCATGGGGAGGGGGGGAGGTACAGGTATGGGCAGGGTAATAGTAGAAAGACAAAAAATACAGGCAATTTTATTATAGTATATAATAAAATAATAATAATAAACAGTATATAATTGACTCTGAATATAAGAATATGAGAAAGTAAACAGTGTAATCAAAGGTGCAGATGAGCATCTGTATGCCCGATCAGTTATATGCTAAAACAGCTACAACCTAAGCATGAACTTTATTAATCCCCTTGGGGAAATTCAGGTGACATACACATGCAACCTACCGTTCATTATGTTTTGACCCGGCATAAGGTTAATCTCCTCATCAAACCCAGTCGTAGAGGTCAACGCCCTGTACTTATCCATCACTCTGTCTGCCCAAACACTTCATAACAATACTAATCACCACTGGCTATGAACCGACGCAATAAAACATAAATAAACACATTCTTTTCAAAGCATGACTCCTCCACCTGTATGTATTATGGACCAGCCCACTGCTCTTACAATCACTCTGTGATATAACAGGACACAATGGTCCCGCCGCGTACCCACCCCAGCGGAGTGTTTGCTGGTTCACTTGGACAGGTTTAAGTTGGGGCCGGGGGGGGGGGGGGACAATTACAGGAAGTCCCTGCCGAGACCCACTGAGCTCAGCCTATCTGCCGGTGAAGAGGCTGAGACTGAGAGTGGAGGGAGCCGGTGGGCCACAAGGCCCCTTTGTTTCAGGCTTCATTCCAAGACGAACACTTACATCTTTCCATGTGCCTCTGTGTTGATGACTTAGCAAATCTTCAAGAGGAGGGGGATTGGTGTAAAAACGGGGATCTACACCGACCGATGTAGCCTAGCGTTCACCCTCCTCCTGCATCCGGAGTTGGCGGGTTTACAAGAGCAAAGTGAGAAGCGGGGCACAGTTAGGAACGGCCCTTGTTGGTTTTCCTATCTTATCAAAGCCCAGTGTTTTTACTGGACCTCTGAGGACCCAGACACCACCAGACGTCCCATGCAGGCAGCCCAGGCACCGCTGACCTGGCAGACAGTGTGGAAAGACTGAGAGCTTTACTTAACTTACAAACACACACACACACGAGAAATCAGAACAGGCTCAGATATCCACATATTCACAAGATGTTTAGGAGAAAAAAGAAGTAAAGACAGAGTAGTATAGTTTTTGTGTCTTGTTGTTCAGAGTTCTTGTTAGTAACAGTCTGGGAGCCAACTGAGGTTTCAGGCCCAAACGATGTAATATCCTGTGTGGCGCGTGGGGGGAAATTGTCGCCAGTGGTGTCTGTGGTTGTACAGTAAGAGTGGGATACGAGGCGAGTGGAATGTTTATCATTTCTGAAACAAGATTAAAAAAAAAACAGTTCTCGTGACAAAAGCTGTAAACATAGAATATGAGAAACATGAAATGCTTAGTTTTTTTAAACAAGGGAGGAAGAACGTAGATTACGAGAAAAGTGTGAAACCGAATGTTTATCATTTCTGAAACAGGATTTATTATTAAAAAAAATGATAATAAATAAAAAGCTGAGAAGGCAGCAGTGGACTATCCCCATCATGACGTAAGCTGGAGGACAGGGGGTTACAGAGCGGAGGGGTTTTGGCGGTGACACTGGTTCACATTAATCAACCTTAAGGAAATGATGGGAGAGGAAGTGATTACAGAAACACCCCTTCTCTCTCCTCCTCCTCCCCCCTCTCTCCTCCAGGATCTCTGTCCTGGGTAGATAAGAGAGCCCTGTTGCTAATTTCGTGCAGAAAAGCAGGAAACGTGACAGTGAAGTTTTTCCGCTTCCATAAACAAGAGCTGCCAGAGCTAGCCTTGGAGGGAATCCTGTGTGCCTCTGGGCTTTCATTCTCCCTCAGAGAGAGGGAGAGGGAGAGAGAGAGAGAGAGAGAGAGAGAGAGAGGGAGAGGGAGGGACAGAGAGTCAGACAGAGAAAGTGAGGGAGGAGAGAGGAAGAAAGTTAGAGAGAGAGGGAGAAAGAGGGGAAACAGAAGTGCTGCAGTCATCAAAAGAGACGAGTGACAGGGAGAGAGGGGTTGACAGGAGATAGGGGTAGAGAAAGGGAGAGAGACAAAGGGACAGACTGGATGCTTAACACTCTCCTCTTTTTCTCTGACAGAGCAGAGAAAACCATGGCGGAAAACAACACAAACCTCTTTCTGGAAATTCTTCAGTCCTTTGATGTTGGTGAGTTGTTGTGGTTTCTTTTTACTTCTTTACAGCTGCTGTCTTGATGTGGTCCCTGTTTGGCGCTGCTAGTTCCTCAGGAATTTTAAGTTTGAATGGCTTGGGAAGAAGACATCTGGACTCAAATCTAAACCTAAAACAAGCTAAATATATAGCTAAATAGATTCATGGAAAGTTTAATTGATGTGAGGGGAATACACACACACACACACACAGACTCCAAATCTAAATTATTAGGCTACGTCTTCATACATCCCTTGTTTTTTTCCCTTTGCAATTTTCCCAATGTCATTTCCAGATGATCTCTGGTCTGTTATTCCCTTTTCCAAACTCGGGAAAATGAAAAAAGAGAAGAAAGGGGGAAAAAATAAACCATGTGGAGTTATGCGATTGGTAGCAGAATAGGTTTACTTTACACGTTATAAAACGTCGCCGTACTGAAAGGAAATTGATGTGTTTTCTCTGGCAGCGCTCCAGTGAGATTTGTCCTAGCTGCTGCATTCTCCCGTCTCTCAGCTCTCTCAGTCTCTCTGCATGTGTTGGGATTAGTGCTTCCAAGACAGGGAGGCAGAGAGACGACAAAAAGTCGATCCCTACTTTGTGGGAAGGAGATGTAATCGGTTTGTTTCCCCGTGAAGGTCCTGGCTCGGTACTGTAAACACAGCCGAGGGGAAGGGGCTGTTATTATTTTGTTATGGGGTGCCATCTTGTAAGACACTGTTGGCTGCACTCCTGGCAACTTGTGGATTTTAATTTAAACTCTTTTTTTATTCCCCTCTACAGGGTATGATGAGAAAACCAGTTCTCGGGGATGATGGGCGTTTACGTGCATTATATATGTACATAACTGTCTTTACGAGCTCTGATCCCTCACAGTGATGGTCTAACGAAAGATAAATATGGGTGTTAGGAAATAATAAACACTCCCCGAGTCTCAAAGATGTAGAAAGCCGGTGGCCTGCCAAGGCACAGATATATTCTGAAACTAAATATTCTGATGGCTTTCCCCCCGGGTCTTTTTCTAATCCTTTTCCTTTCTCCCTACTAGTCCCCCTGATCATAGCTTTCTGCGTGTCCATGGCGGTGGGCCTCGTTCTCGGAGCCTTGGTCTACGTGCTCCTGACCTGGATGTCGCGACGCAGAGTGGGCTCTGCCAGCATCACCCGCCGGCCCCCTCGACAGACGCGCGCGCCCCCGCCGCGCGCCAGGCCGGGCTTCAACCGGAACAGCAGCTACGACCGGCGGAGCAACAACAGCCTGGTCAGCGCCGCCTTCAGCTTCCACCGGCAGGGCTCCACGCCAGACCAGGCCGACCCGCTGGGACGTAAATCCAGCTTCAGGGCCTCCACCTTCCACCCTCTCCTCCAGTGTAGCCAGATAGCCAGGGAGGCGGAGGAGGGGAGCCAGACCACGTTGCCTCGTACCCCGACTTTGACCACCTCGGCCGGGTCGGTGAACACGCCGGCGGCCCTGCCGACCGCCACCACCCCGTCCAGGCCCGAGTCGTTTTGGGGCAACAGTAGTCTGA
This sequence comes from Notolepis coatsorum, assembly GCF_963971535.1. NCBI lineage: Eukaryota > Metazoa > Chordata > Actinopteri > Aulopiformes > Paralepididae > Notolepis > Notolepis coatsorum. The sequence goes on along the minus strand of NC_140169.1, from coordinate 137,963,026 downwards.
GGGGTTTCCACGTGACACAAACCCCGCCTCCGGCTTATGAGAGTATAATAAGGGCCTATCAGGAGACCTGCACCTGAGGGCAACCCGGCGGGATCCCAGCGAATGGGGCGGAGATCAAACACCCGAATAGGCCCAGGGACATGAATGGCTTTACAACTGGTGTTGGGACTATTGAGAGGAAAAACAGAACCCATTATAACCTGTAACTATGGATACATGCGGTGAGACGAGGAGGATAGGCAGAGCCAGGTGGGACAACAGGGGAAACCGGGGACACTCTTTACTCCTCTCATAGACACCCAGCAGAAGACTGTTGAGCTTGCTGACAAACAAACGTTTTTTTTTGCACTGTGTGAAAGACAAAAAAAAATGCACTTGATTTAAATTTTGGACTCGCATGAATTTTCCAACCATAAAAGTTGGGGGAAAAGGCTGAGATGGCCCTGTTCTGACCTAAATATCAATTCAGAATTTCTGTTAGGCCTGTCAGTATTAGTATGTTGACACAAGCATTTCTGGTTGTCACCACGGAATAATGACTGCAAATAAAAGAGTAATTCAAGACAGCTAGCAAGGCCAGTAATAATGCTGCTATTCTTTCTTAAAAGCTGTTTGCAATTAATGAGAAATTCTTTGTCTTTTGCATTTTGTACTCAGCGGTGTCAACAAAATATGCTCATGTAAACTCTCTGACAGGCCAATGAAGATGTTAATTCAGTGTGTAACAATCTAATTAGGCGACATGTTTGCTGGTCACTTATGAGAGGGTTAGACGGTGTATTGGACATCCACTTTCCTCTCGCTGAATGCCCCACCTTGCTGTGTGTATTTACACAAGATAAGATAAGATGTCTGTGTGTGAGAGAGAAATTTAGTGATCGAGTGAGTGAGTGTGAGAGAGAGAGAGTACATGACATGCACAGACAATGCTTACTGTGTGTAAAGTTGTGATTCATAAATCCCAAGTATCATGTCAATAAGATAGCACCTGGAGTGAACGTGTAGCTTAGCATGTATCTTCTCTTTTCAAGAGAATAATGCTCTGCATGTAGAACTGTAGACAGCAGCACAAATCCTTTTCCAGTTATGGAAAGTTATGTACAGTGTATGTATGGCATTCAGTGGAATCTACTAAATGAGTGAGTGTGTGCATGTGCGTGCGTGTAAAATCATCAAAGCCTCAATCCAGAATGTATTTGGCCGTATGAATTTTAAGGAATATTTCCATAGATTTCTGAATAGATTGACTATTTTTTTTGCAATTTTTACACTTCATCATACGCGAATTAATGAATCGAAACGCAGGTCTGTTTTTTACGTCAATGTTTACAAACATAACCAATGCACACAAACCTTTTTACAGCCTCAAAAGTCATGTCAAACTCTGTCTCGTATTTCAGGCCTTGTGTCAAAGGTTCAGACAATCACTTTTTAGTGTGGAAAGAACTTCCCCCACTCCATTATGTTGTGTTCATTGTTGGGGCTTCCCTTTTGCTTACATTTGGATTGCAGTGTGCCTTAACCCTTTCACTACCACACTACAGAAGGTTAACCCTTTCACTACCACACTATGTGAAAGGGTTAACCCTTTGTCATGTGACAGTGAAAGGGTTAACCTTCTGTATTGTCGTAGTGAACGGGTTAACCCTTTGGTAGTGTGGTTAATGGATTTTTGGATTATCCCTATTTTGATGGGAATTTACTGAACTCTATGGTCATAAGTTAATACAATATAAGTGAAGAAAGCACTACAGCCCCCCCTTCCGCCCCCACCTCTCCGCTTCTTCTTTTGTGGTTTAGAGTCACAAGCTGCAGTCAGTGTACAATAAACTCAAAGATTTATGATTTTCATGTTGTTCTTTGGAAATGTACACACGTGTGAAAGAAAGTGTCCATATTTGGTGTGGAGCAGACCACTGTACATAGACACACGATTAGACACAGCCTACCTCTGACTGATCCCTCTTTCCTGAGGAAGGAATTCCTTCACTGGTCTGAAATGTAAGGCCAGAGTCCAGGGACAATAGTGCCCTACTTACTGACCAGCTTCACAAATGTTATATGAGAAAACAGACAGTAACACATACAGGCGCTCAGTGACAAGCCTCACATAGCCATCACTCTCACATAAACACACAGCCACGTTTTATGCATTGTGGTGACATTCCATAGACTTACACTCATTTCCTAACTACTTACAACCTTAACCAAAACGACTACATGCCTAACCCTTAACCACAGCCGCTAACTACTAAGACGGTTGCAGCAGTTGCAGTCACGCGTTACCTGCGATGACGTGTGTTCTGTCAGTATGTTTATTTAGGTACACACACACACACACACTCAGAGCCCACACCACACCGCAGGCGGCACGCAGCGAGGAGACGCAGCTGTCAAGACGTCTCGTTGAGATGTTTGGTCTTCAAAATAAAAGCGAGGACATCGACACGAACGCATTCTTGCTTTGGATCAATAAGATCAGATAATATAAGACATTCCTTTATTGATCCCCTTTGGGAAATTCAGGCGTCATATTATCAATTATTATGGTGACTGTTAATTTTCCATGTACAATGGGCCCTGATAAAAGGAGTATAAGTACACAATGTGATTTTTAAGTTGCCATTATTTACAACACACATACTAAATGATAAAGGGAGCTCTCTTATTGCATAAACAAACTGGTTTAAACCCATAGCAGAGTCAAATGAATCTCTGGAATTGCAGAGTCAAGCCAGCGTAGTTAAATAATTCCTGCTCCCTGTATAGCCTATGGGCCACATACAGATAGATACCTGATTAAAAATATTGTAGTGACAACACATATACTGTACAAAATGATAAGAGAGAGTATCCTCTTTCATTCGCAATGGAGGTTGAAACTCAAAGCAGTGTAAAGTTGTATGGAAGCTTTACATTGCACCAGTGGCGTCGCGTGGGTAAAATAACAGGGGAAGCCAAAAAAAATTGTTAAAAAAAAAATAAAAAAATTGTATTATTATTATTATTTTTTTTAGTCAAGCAGTCACCATGTACACTACAGTATGGCTCGGCGGCCAGTCAAACTTTCTTAACAGATTGCAGAATGGGTACAATACAGTACGGCTCAATACACACAATTGTATAAGGGGATGCAGACCAGAGAAAGACGTTTGTCTTGTTTACATCAGGGTCCCCCATTTTCAATTCATAGTGACATTTATGACATACAAGACATCATGACATCAAATATACAGTACTGTTACCCATAGATCCTGACAGAGTATATACATATGATGGGGAGGGGACTGTACATTAGGAGGGGGTGGGTGGGTGGGAGAGAAATATACATACGGCCGGGAGAGAATATGACTGTCTATTAGACAAACGTGACAAGACAAACGTATTTCTCTGGTCTGCATCCCCTTAACAATTGTGTGTATTGAGCCGTACTGTATTGTACCCATTCTGCAATCTGTTAAATAAAGTTTTCATTCATTCATTCATTCATTCATTCACGTGTCTGTTGCGCGGCGCGCCCAGCCATCAGAGCGCTCCTACTGTAAAATGCGGAAGCAGCCATTTCAGCATCAGTTTTACTCGTTTATAAAAATGATTTAAAATGTTTATTAGCAACGCCGATCTTTCAAACCCCGCCGCATCTGTGTGTGAAACCCTAATGGAACGCTGGGTACCTTTGACATTTATATCCGATATATTTTGGACCCACCGCTAGCTTTTAAGCAGTGCTTGATGGTGCACATTAACCTGGCTACTACGGAGGAATAAGTGACTGCGTATTCCAGCCCCTGGCTTGCATTGCAGTCATGAAAGGGTATACAAGCTTGCCTGATAACGTTAGTTAGTCAGTCAGGCTGCTCAGTGCTTACCTGGTCAATAATGTGGTCCTCCTCTTGCCAGATAGATTTGTTAAATCATAATATCCACAGTGGTGTGCTCTGCTGGTCCTCAGTAAATGTCCCGCTGGCGAAAATAAGTTGCTATTAAAGTGCTAAATGTTAGATACACTAATAGAGGATTCGAACGTGCCCGCTCTGTTAATAAGGGGATGATGTTCAGACATGTTTGTAGTAGACTACTAGACTGAGTGACGCCAGACAGTTTTATACTACTAATGGGATGTCATGTTAGGTAGTCAGGTGGAAATGTGAACTTCTGAGTGCCCCGCCTCCAGGGGGGAAAATATGCTGAGTGTTTTCCTCCCAGCTCCGTTTTAAACTTTTAGGGTGTGGCAGTCAGCTCGAATCTGATTGGCTAGGATCGGATTTGGACTCTATAATGCTGGAAGCCTGGAGAAAGAGACCTACCCACTGCCTCTCTCCTATACTACTGTAGCTGCAGTGAGCAGTGAGTCTGACAGTGTGTTAGAGGGAGTGAGAAGGAGAAGAGGGAGACATTAAAAAAAAATATATATATATATAACACAGATGCACAGATGAAAAAGAATGTAAACTATATTAAAAAAAATTATATATATATATTTTTTTTTTTTCATATTTCATATTTGAAATTTGATATGAATTTATAGGGAGGCATGGCTTCCGTTGGCTTCCATAAGGATTCGCCACTGCATTGCACCCGCAATCGACTTTAATTAATTGCTAATGAAAGAAGAGACCTTATCATTTGGTATGTGTGTTCTGTGTTGTTACAACTACCTTTTTTAATCGATTGATTGATTGGATTGATTGATTGATTGAAAAATGTATTAACAGATTGCAGAATGGGTACAATACAGTACAACTCAATATTACACACAATTGTTAAGGGGATGCAGACCAGAGAAAGACTTTCGTCTTGTTTACATCAGGGTCCCCCATTTTCAATTCATAATGACATTTATGACATACACAATATATAGATATACAGATATAATTATATCATGACATTTATGACATACAGATATACAGTACTGTTACATTTGTGACATACAAGATGTGCAAATATACAGTACTGTTAAACAGAAATCCTAACAGAAAATATATACATAATGAGGGGGAGGAAACTTTACATTAGGACGGGGTGGGTGGGAGGGGGGGGTTCGGACATTTACGGGGGCCAGTTTCGAATTGCAGCCTTTATTAAATCAACATTTAATGTGGAAGATTTACCAGGCTGGCCTGGGGGTTACATACTGTATACATAATTTAATATAATGTATATATTATATTATATCATACACACATATGTCATTATTTTACATATATTTTGGCAATGTATTGTAACTGGTTCACCAACATTTTATGCAGAACACTTTTTTTTACAATGGAATTGCAATGGGAACCTTTATTTTGAAAATGTATGTACATTTCAAACCGGAAGTATAATCCCTTAATTAAGCTGGCTTGACACACTGCTAAGAGGGACAGCGTTTCATCTGGCTAACGTTAGCCCTTCAAATCACACGAAGTAATCATTAAACAAGGTACAGTCATTGTTGAACAGTATACCGCTAACTAATTAAACAACTAGCGTTAACGTTAGCCAACAAATTAACATTAGCTAGCTGATTAGCCAGCGTTAGTTATTTAGCTAGCTAGCTTGCTAGCAATGCTAGTTTTGACAGCAGATGGCCAGGCAGTTCTTTCCATCTACTGTCTCTGTGTCCCATGATATGAGATAGTGTACATTAACATTTAGTTATAGCTAGCTAAATGGGGGACCCTGATGTAAACAAGACGAAAGTCTTTCTCTGGTCTGCATCTCCTTAACAATTGTGTGTATTGAGATGTACTGTATTGTACCCATTCTGCAATCTGTTAATAACGTTTTCAATCAATCCATCAATCAACCGTACTATTGCTAACCGTATAACCCGTATTACTGTCTATCTGTATGTCGTGTATGTCATATATGTTATGATGAATTGAAAATGGGGGACCCTGATGTAAACAAGACGAAAGTCTCTCTCTGGTCTGCATCCCCTTAACAATTGTGTGTGTATTGAGCCGTACTGTACTGTACCCATTCTGCAATCTGTTAATAAAGTTTTCAATCAATCAATCAATCAAGCAGAGTAATTGTTATTGTGTGGAGTGACCACTGGTGGTGGTGGAGAGACTGGGGACAAGCTCAACGTTTGACAGTCAGTCAGAGATAGAGGGATGTTGGTATTGTTGGTGATGATGATGATGGCTCATAACGGCTCATAACGTTGCTTGCCGTCCTGGATGAATACAGACCAGGTGGAGGATGTCGGTGGCCGCGCTTCGCCTGATCCGCTGTCGGAGACTGAGCACCACGGGACCAGGTGTAAAGAAAGTGCTTCCATGGAGAGATATAAGTAGGTTAAATATTTACAGCCCCTGGTCTCTTGTCTGATGTTAGGGTCTGGTAATAATCAGAAGGGTCCCGTGTGTCGAAGTGTCCTTGAGCAAGACACTTAACCCCTAACTGCTCCCGATGAGCAGGTTGGCACCTTGCGTGGTCGCCTCCGCCGTCGGTGTGTGAATGTGTGACGTAATAACTCTATTACTTAGTAATAACTAAGTAAAGCTCTATATAAATGCAGTCCATTTACCATTTGATAGACTAAGTCCTGTCCTACTGTGAAGCAGGACATTACATCTGCCTTGAAACTCTTCAGCTTTATTTCTTTTTTTTTTATCCACTTTTTCTCCCATTTTTTCTATATTTTCTCCCATCCCAATTTCGTATCATCCAATTCAACCCTCCCCTGTCACGAACGCTGTTTCTTGCCTCCCATAAGCCGGCTGCAATGTGGACTAAGTCATACATAGCACAAGTCCCCTCCGGTACTTGAGGTAACAGCAGTCGCATCTTCTCACCTGCGCAGCTCGATCTCTCAGTGGCGAGGAGTAACGCGTGGGAGGCTCACGCTGCCCCCGACACTTCCTGATTCTACTGCGCAGGCGCACCAACCGACCTGTAGGAGTCGCTGTCCACAACGCCCGATCCCCACCCATCAGTTTCCCACCCCCTAATACGGCCAATGTGTATTAGTACGGACGACCAGCTAAACTGAAAGCAATGTGGAGCACTGGGATCGAACAGGCAAGCCCAGCGTCTCCGCATTCGTGGCGAGCGCCTTGCCCACTACGCCACGTAGCCGCCCTACTCTTCAGCTTTATTTCTAATGAATTACCTGGTTACTACCCAAAGCTGTAAAGGAATGTGAATCACTACCCACTTTCAAAACCACTCTCAAAGAGCACCTACGGGAGACTGCAATTCGAAACTGGCCCCTGTAAATGTACAGTAAATGTCCTAACCCAATAATACACGAGACCCTCTTCTTGGGACCAAGTAAGGTTTCATCGATATTCCAATGTACAGTTTTGCTTGTATAGTTGTACAGTTCCCCCCCCCCCCCCCCCCCCGCCTATCCAACCCCCCCCCACCCCACCCCACCTACCCAACCTCCTCCAATGTACAGTTTCTACATCAAATGTATATACTCTCTTTTTTAGACTCTCTTTGTATCACAAACAGTACTGTATTTGTAAATCTGGTATGTCATAAATGTATAGATGTAGCAGTACTGTCTATCTGTATGTCGTGTATGTCATATATGTTATAACTTATGATGAATTGAAAATGGGGGACCCTGATGTAAACAAGATGAAAGTCTTTCTCTGGTCTGCATCCCCTTAACAATTGTGTGTATTGAAAATTGAGCTGTACTGTAACCCATTCTGCAATCTGTTAATAAAGTTTTCAATCAATCAATCAATCACCATCATCTTGTGAACTAGCGTTTGAATATCTGCTCTAATGCAGAACCATTTCTTCCACTGACATGTAGGAAGGATTGCTAAAGTGACCGGTGCACTTGTGTTGGGGTGAGTTACATTAGTCACAAACACATTTTATTTTTAACACTTTTTTTAACACGTTTTTATTCATTATTATTCTTTATTTTTTTAGAACAGGGCTGCCTAAACGTTTTGAGGGCCAAGAGTAAAGGCGTATCAAGGGTGGAGGAACCCAGGAAGTACAAAAACAGTAGCATAGGTTTTTATGTCAAGGTTGAAATATGAGCCTTGTAACAGGGAGTTACTTAAAAATATATCATTGAAGATGATTAACCCTTTCACTACCACACTACAGAAGGTTAACCTTTCACTACCACACTACAGACGGTTAACCTTTCACTACCACACTACAGACGGTTCCGTAGTGAAAGGGTTAACTTCTGTAGTGTGGTTGTGAAAGGGTTAACCCTTTGTCGCGTGGCAGTGAAAGGGTTAAAACGGCATCAAAATAGACCAAATAGAATAGCTTATTAATTTCTGGAACCCTTTGCACGGCCAGAAATAATGTTACGAGGGGGGCTATATTTGGCCCGTGGGTCCTACTCTAGTCAGCCCTGTTCTAGAATAAACTCATATCTGACCTCCACCTACTATGTGTCACTTTCAAAGGGGGAACTGACCAGTGGTGCAGTGGTGATTTTATCTTTGGTTTGCACTATGTTTTAATGTGTGCGCGTGCTCCAGCGAGTGCGCATAAATGTTTCCTCGCGTGCGCACAGAACAGCTCCAACCAGCATTATGATTATGATTATTATCTGCATAAATAGTAGGAAACATGTTTGTATAGGAAATGACTCGTTTTAGTTTAGTTTGGTTCAGCAGATACAGTTGGACCATTCACACACAACCTGTGAATGAAATGTGTTACATTCCATTCCTAGAGGCAATTTAGGCCATGTCCACACTAAAACGATTTTGGTCTGTTTCGTTTTCATTAAAAAAAAAAAAAATCCGTAAAACACGAAACCGTTTAAAAAAAACAAAAACACCAAAAGCAGAGAAGAAGAATGGAGCATGCGCAGTTTGCACCTACCTGCACCTACCTACCGCCAATAAAAACAGAAGAAGAGAAGGACAACACTAGTGTTCTTGTGCCGTCCGGTTTTGTGCTTTTGAGCAGACCTACTTTTCCAGAGACACACGCCACGTACTTCGGGAGTGGAGAGAGAGAGAGAGAGAGAGACCGCGGGACCGCGGCTCAAACTACCTGTTGGAATAAATTAATTGATTGATGTTTAACTTGTCCCTGTGTGTGTCATTTCGACTAGCAAACGTTGTCTGTATTTAGTTGATTAGCTATTTAGCTAATGTGGATAGCATTTTAAATAGCATCAATGCTAGCTGGCTGGCTAGTGGCTACAGCTTTATTTACTAAATTATGGAGGCTTTTTAATCGTCAAGGTAAGAGAGGATTTGTCATGATCAACTGAAGGCATATGCTATGGAACAATATGCTTGGGTTTTCAGAAAAAGGCCAGCTATGTGACGCTAATTATTTAGCTAATATTGATAGCATAGCTTGCTGGCTATAGCTCAGCACCATGCCATGGGGATACTATTTACTAAATTATGGAGGCTTTTTAATCGTCAAGGTAAGAGAGGATTTGTCATGATCAACTGAAGGGGTATGCTATGGAACAGTTTGCCGCAAAAGCCAGATCAGGCTCAATAGCTTCTGCACCACGAACGCAACTACTCTGTACGACGCCAGTGTTGTTGTGATGTTGGCTGAGAGTTTGTGCATGCGGGGTAAGGGAGAGGTGGGCCAACGCGCCATCGGTTCAGGAGAAGCCGCGTATCGCTTGTAAAGATGGTGACGCAACGGGGGGCGTCTCCAGGTGTCTTCAGAATTGCGCACTCTGGGACCTGGTATCAAAAAGTACCGTCTTCAGGCTGCCAGAACGCAGTTCCGTATGGCAGAACGATGCAAACGATAAAATACTTTGCCTAAAACGACAAATTGTTTTAGTGTGGACATGGCCTTAGGCATCGTCTTTATTCTCTTGTGTTTGACCTAGGCCCTGCCTTGCTCTGTTCATATGCTGCGTATTTGAACACACCTGATGACCTGAGCTATTGTTATGCAAAGTAGCCAGGTGGGTACTTGGCGCACAAGTTGAGTGGAACGCATTAATAATAATAATAATAATACACTTTATTTGTATAGCACTTTTCATACAGAAGTTGCAGTTCAAAGTGCTTCACAACAGTAAAAAATACAGGCATAAGCGAGCATAAAAAAAAAAGATAGAGAGGTAGCAAGGTAAGGTAAATCAAAGTGTTTCACATTAGGATCTAGCATCCCAATAGGCCTTTCTGTTTACAGTTTCATTCAGTAATACAAATAATAAAAATAGAATAGACAGAGTGCATTCTTGTGCATCCGTGCGTGCGCGTGCTCCTGCGTGCTCCTGCTCAAAGAAGTTTGGTACGCCGTGCAACCCCGTCCCATGAGCACTGCATGCCTGGAACCGACACCTTGTTTACTTCTGCAAAACAATCCTTTATCTCCCACAGTGGCTGTGTGTTCATCACTTATGAGGTGGTGGCCTTGAACAAGGCTGTAACCATCGACACTCGAGCCATTCTCCAGGAGAAGCACAAGTCCTACATCTATCTGAAAACCACTCCCAACAAAGAACAAGAGAACATTGGCACAGGTACTGCATGGCATTGACCCCGGGCTCCGTGGCTGGAAGGCTGGAATGTTCCCTCATAACATAAGAGACGGTAGGCCCTTGGTGGCACATTTGTCCCCTCTGGCGATGACGGCAAACGTCAAACTAGTGAAACCGAATGACAGAGCAGAGGGACTGAGCGGTTCTGTGTTTGTTTTCTCCTAGTAGAGGATACTAGTCATAAACCAGGTGGAAGCTACAATACAGCAGTGGTTACGGCTGTTTTCCTGAATGAGACAGAGCTTTGTCCCGTCCAGGTGTCCAGTGATGACTCTCCTCATTGCTTCCTCTGTCTGTCTGTCTGTCTGTCTGTCTGTCTGTCTGTCTGTCTGTCTGTCTGTCTGTCTGTCTGTCTGTCTGTCTGTCTGTCTGTCTGTCTGTCTGTCTGTCTGTCTGTCTGTCTGTCTGTCTGTCTGTCCGTCCGTCTGTCCTTCTGTCCTTCTGTCCTTCCTTCCTCCTTTCCTTCCTTTCCTTGTCTCCTCCTGCCAACACAGTTCTGTTTACTGCTCTCACTTCCACTGGTCAAGGCTTGCGTGTTATCGAACTGAAACATGAACCAACCTGAACCTATAGGGAGATGTTTTTGCTTTAACTTGTATGATTCATAATGTACTGTAGTATAATAGAGGCATGAGAGTATGAGCAGAAATATATTATGCAATACTGTTTATACAAACATGTTAGACATATTTCCATTCAATCTTTATTTCAACTCGAAAATGTATTGAGGCAACGCCCTCATTTCCAATGACATCAATCATACAAACATAATAATAAACAATACAATAAGTGCAATCTAATATACAATAAGTGCAATCATAATCAAATGTGTACAATCAATTAAAACAATTACAGATTATGGTGGAATGGTTGGTGGTCAAGGATTTAAACTGACCAAAGGATACCAAAGTATTGAGTTTTAGGGTTTGTTGTATGATGTTCCACGTGTCACAGACGCTAAAAGCAGACTTCCCAATTTCAGTACAAACTCTAGGTGCTTTAAGTGTGTGCCAATCATTGGAATGTGTACCATAGGGTCTAGATGTCCACTCCATGGTGGCCATAATCAAATATGTATACACCCACAGTACCTTTAAATAGATGGATGATAAAATGTACATTTTATATTATACATCTCATAGGTATCAACTTAAATTTAATAGTTTGTGGATGTCTTTCCTGTAACCATACAATGCTGTGTCTAGTCGATGGCTATAACCTTTCTATTTTTATTTCTTTCCTGTGTGTCTCAGGGCTAACGCACAAGGCTAGGAGAGAGCTTCACAAAGCAGCAAGACGGTTTCTGGAAATATCCTCTAGGATTCTCCTGCGACCGCTCGACGGTGAGAAACGAATACATTGTCACAAAAAGTAGCAAGAAGGGGGAGGTCAGGTGGCGTAGCGGAGATTGCGCTCGTCACCAACGCAGGAGATGCTGGGTTCGAGCCCAGCTCTCGGCGTTGCTACCAGCTTGGCTGGTCGTTCATACTAATACAATTGGCAGTATTAGGTGGTGGGAAAGCCGGTGGGTGGGAATCTGGCGTTGTGGACAGCGACGCCTACAGGTCAGGTCTCGGGGCTTGCTCAGTGGGGGCAGGACTTGGTGGAGATAGCGTGCCCTCCCACGCGTTACACTTCACCAAATGAGAGTCCTCGCTGCCAAGTGAAAAGACGACACGGGCTGTCGCCGCACTTATCGGAGGAAGCGTGCGATCGACTCGGGACGCCCTTGTACCGACTCGTAGGAGAACATGCGAACAACAACCAGGTAGGGGAGGGGGGGAATTGTCACACCGACTAAATTGGGACGGGGAGAAAAACAGAGAAATTGAAAAAGAAATTAAAAAAAAGTACCAAGAAGAACTCACACTCTGAGAAAACCGGAAACCCACAATCCGACTTCCTCTTCTGGTTTGGGGTTTTAGAAAATCAGAATTCACTGACGCAGCTAACCCGGGTTAATGTTCACACACAGCACAACACAGTCGAGGTATTTCAAAACAAATTGGGAGAAGAGCGTCAGGTCTTTTTGTTGCCGTTGTAAACGCCGGCCACAGGAGGAAACACCTGCCCCACGCGGTACATCCTGCCTGGGTTTGAATGTCGGAGGAGTCATGTGTTCAATCTAGTTGAGCACATTCACATTTGTGTCACTTGTGTTTTTCTGCTTGAGCAAGTGCAGAGGGGGAACTAGTCTTGCTGGCACAGGATAAGAAATGCACTTTTTCTATACACGGATGTTATTTTTGGCACATGTGGGACAGTTTCTCGATAAAATCTTAACGTGATAATTATGACGCCCTGTTGATACACAGTCGACTAGATTACTTTTCCATTTTTCTATCCTTGTTATTTGCACCTATAATCTCAATTTCAGCTGCCTTTTATGAACACGGAGAGACACTGAGCCCCTGTTAAATGCCCACCTTGTGGTGATAGTATGTACTGTACCTGACGCTGCCGTGTGTGACAAATCATACAGACTCCTGAAGGCCTCCTCTAATACTTGACCTCTTGACCTTTTGTAAACCGATAGCTGCCGAGGTGACGTCACAAGCTTTGCAACATCAAAGTCCACAAGGTTTGCAACTTCATGACTGTTGTAGTTGTGTTAAGGTGGTAGGTATTATTGGTACAATTGTGGTAGAATAGATGATAGTAGTCGACCACTGATCACGTGGGTTTCGCACGGTTAAATGGTCGCAGGGTGTCAGTGGTGATATTAAAGCACAGTATAGCTGTTCATCAGAACACGTGTTGTGAGGGTGGTTGATGTCTGGGTGTCCTTGTGGTACAGTAGATCACTGATTACGTGGGTTTTACATGGTTATGCACGTTGGCCTTGGTGAGATTGGTATTACGGTATAGCTCTTCATTGGAAAATGTCAGCCGATAAGACAATGTGTGTGTGTATGTACCTGCGTGTGTCAGAGCACCTGAGTCGCCTGGATGCAGACCCCCACGAGGTGGCCCTGTGGGTTCTACTGAAGAGAGCGTGCTCCGCCAACAAGGCTGTCAGGCTGCAGGCTGTCCAGGAGCTGGCAAACAATCACCACTGGCATGGTAAAGAAAATACACACAAAGCATTTCAGTTTAGGTACATACATAGGCTGCTGTAGGCAGGGTTAGAAATTAACTTCTTTTTTTCAGGGCTTTTCCCCCCCCCCCCCCTTTATTGATTTTCGGGGGCTTTTTTTGTATTTCGGGGGCACTGAACTTTTATGATGAAAAAGGTTATTAAACATCCTTATCATTTAAAAAATACAACTTAATTAATGACCTCATTTTGTGGCTGCGGCTGTCCTGGTGGTGCAAAGCGCTGTATCCACGCAAACTGCTCCTTGCACACTACCAGCCAGGCAGATTCTTTACCAGCCAAAAATTCTAAAACTAATTTGTGTCGCATATATATAAAAAATGTCAGTACATTTCAGGTAGATAAGGTATTACGTTCAAGTAGATAAAGAATACACACTTAAATAAGAGGCCAGAGTAACATTTTAAGCAAATTATTTTAATATATTGATTGATGATTGATTAATCAATACAAGTTAAGCTTAAATTGTAACCTAATGTAACCTAACCTAATCATCAGACTCCTCACTCTAGCCTCTTTGCAGGATTTAACAGAACATAATAAAATGTGACTTAACTTAAACCTCCTCAATCATGTCCTCATCAGAGTCCACAATCTCATAGATTTACTACCGATGACTGTGGTGTTATGTTAATGTGTGTGCGTTTGCGTTATACGAAAGAGTGTACAGGCCACCGTACTTGGGGTCAAGGGGCAGGTACGGGAGGGGCGATAGAGATACACCTGTGTGATGTTGCTACGGAGTTAAGCTAATAAAGGATACTCGTCACAACCACAGCAGAGGACTCACGTATTTGTACTGTGAAGTAACACGACAATGACAAACGTGTTGTTTCTGTTTTTCTTTTTGACATACTTGCGGCACACGGAACAAGTTAACAACTCACCACTGTCTACAGCCCCTGCATCATACTGTAGCCTAGCCAGTCTCTTAAAACTATCTTCAAACTTCCACTGCTCTGGAAACTTTCTTTTGTCAGGTGGTCCCACTTTTTAGCGGCCGGCTTACTCCTTCCATATGGTTCCACATATTTATAACCCATTAACGTTATTAAGCTAACGTTAGGCTAATCGGGCTTAACGTTACAGTGCAAGCAGTGTAAACAAGGAGAGATTGACGCGCGAGGAGAGATTGAGGGCTGCAAAAAAGGCGACTGTCCTTTATTTTACATGACTATTTTGTTCAAATCTGCCTGCCATTGGCGCTTTGTGGGTGCTTATTTTGTTCCCTGTATATATATATATATATATATATATATATATATATATATATATATATATATATATATATATATAATTGGTAAACTGTCAGGGGCTTTTTTGCCCCCCTTAACTGATTTTCGAGGGCATTTGGTAAATTTTTTTAGGGCATTTTGCCCCAAGCCCCCGTTAATTTCGAACCCTGGCTGTAGGTGAGGTGAACTGTGATTGGCTCATCTCTCTGTCCATCATGCAGACTACCAATACCAGACAGCAGCCCAGGCTATAGACCAGCGGACAGCGGTGGGTTTAGCCCGGACCCCCATGGTGGACCTGCGCTTCTTCCTGTCCCCGCCTACCCTGCCCGAGCCGGAGGATGTACGTATTTCCCACGGAGTAGCCTCTGGTGTGGAGGATGTGTGTCTCCTGCAGCTGCCTCATCTTGCTCCCCCTCCCCACCTTAGATCTAGAGATTAGATCTAGTTACACACTATTTACAAGCTCTCAGGTGGACATATGGACCTGTGTTAAGATAAGATATTCCTTGGGGAATCGTTGTTATTCTCTAGGTGCTGAATTAAAGAGTAGATTCTAATTGAAAGAGCAGCTCGTACTTATTTTGCTTCCAAAAAGTGTTTTATTATTAAACACACAACCTTTCAAGCCCTCATAGATAGATAGATAGATAGATAGATAGATAGATAGATAGATAGATAGATAGATAGATAGATAGATAGATAGATAGATACTCTCTATTCCGACACACTGGTGGTCAATAAACACCACAGGGAGTGGAGAACAGTGTACACAACCTTTTCCCACTTTATATTGTTTAGGATCTGATCCCGGACCAGTAGGGGGGGGTACCTGTGTCTCTAGAGGGAGGGGTCTACACCGCATGCTGTATGTAGTACAGGAGTATATTGTGTGTCTTAAAGGGGAACTATCTTATAAATGGCCTTTTTGAGTGTTTAGCATTGTTTCCTAGCTATGTGAACTTATATTAATATGATCTATGTCTCAAAATTCTCATATTGGCGCATTCTTCCAATTCTCCTCTCACAATATTCACCCTCACTGAACTGAGTCATTTGAAAATGTGCGCGATTTGTGATGTCAGAGAGACACCGCTGCATGATAATGGAGAGATACAAGATGAGCTGCACACAGTTCTGTACCCACTCCACACAGTCAGCTCAAAACGGCTCGAGATCTTGAGGTAGAAAAATGCTGTTTTTGAGGACTTGATTAGAAATACAAAACAATGAATACAAAAAAAATATATATTACAGAGGTGTTCCATAGACTCACAGGAATTGTGTAAAAGTGCCCAAATAGTGAAAGAAATAGTAAAATAGTTCCCCTTTAAGTGTTGGTCAATGGCTTCTTCACAGGGTTTCTCAGTGGAGGATGGTCTGAGGCAGCTGCTGGCGTCGCTGCCCCAGTCTGAGGTGGACTCGTGTGTTCAGTACTTCACCTCTCTGGCCCTGAGGGAGAGCAGCCAGTCCCTGGCAGCACAGCGGGTGAGACAGACACACCACACACACGCACACATACACACACACACAAACACACACACACAGTGTCTGCCTACCCATAACAATGGAGATAGAAGAAAGTCTTGCAAGTCGTTTGGTCCTTCTCCTTGACATAGGCGTCCAGTTGTCCCGCCTCTGACCGCTACACTGTCCCATCATGTGACAGGGTGGCCTGTGGTGTTTCGGGGGCAACGGGCTGCCGTACGCCCAGAGCCTCACCTCCGTTCCCGCCGAGAAGGTGGAGTCCTTCTGTCTACAGGCCCTGGTGCAGCACTCCAAGGTGAGGATGACACTTTTAGAGTGGTTTAACCGTTGAGCATGCACACGCACACACACACACACACACACACACCTACACCTACACACACACACACACACACACACACACACACACACACACACACACACACACACACACACACACACACACACACCTACACCTACACACACACACAGTGGAACAGAGGAACGAGCAATCACATATTAGGTATTAGACCAGGGGTAGGCAACCCTAGGCATGCGTGTTTTCATTGGCACAGGGGGCAGCACAAAAAATATATATATATAATTTTTTATTTTTATTTTTTTTCCGCTTTGAAATATTATAGTGAAATATTTTGCACTGTTGTCGCATTTATCTTGTTGAAATCCTCCCACAGGTTCTTTTTTGTAAGTCAAGTATATCAAGGAGGCTTTTCTCTGTAGCTCAGATGTTTTGTTTGAAGGCTTGCCAAACAAAGAGACAATCAAATCAAGGATAAAAGATATCCCCAAGGGGAGCTCCAGTAGCTCACCACGTACCGCGAGTGCTATTTCAGCGCCGTGGACAACCACGCTCGCGCGGATCTGGGGCTGAGCGCGTTCGAATCCCGGACGGCAGCCGTGCCTTTCCCAGAGTGTCTCTCCCCCATCTGAACCCTTTCAGCCTGCTTCTGTCGGTCGAACTTGACCAAGTATGAATGCGACGAAAAAGCGATAAACGCTAAAAAGAACCAGCTGACTGGTCAAAGTTAAAAAAAAAAAAAAAAAAGATATCCCCATGTCAGCTTGAAGTGTCGAGCGACGCATCAACGAAATGTCAGAAAATATCAGAGAACAGCAAACAGCTGGATTAAAAGATGCTCCGGTGTGCAGCTTAAAGTGACCAACTACAGCCCCCAGATAACGGAGCTCAGTAAAGCAAAACTGTTTGTCTGCATTGCACCCCCGCCCCAACTCAGATTTAGGGTTGATACAACCATCATAATAATATTGTTAATAATAACAATAATGATGTAATAATGTTAAAATTATCATTAAAAATACCTGATTATGAGGGGAAAAAAATTACGATGCATGGAATATTGTTGATATGGCACACTAGTTACAACTATATTTCAAACAGGCACTTCATGTCAAAAAGGTTGCTGACCCCTGTATTAGACAACCATGTGTCTGTTTATAAGCTGGCCCCAAGTTTTCATAAAAATAAAAAAATAAATGTAAACATGGTGGTGCGGACGTGTTGTTATAGTGGGCGCTGTGCCCCTTCTATACCATTCTTTAAGGAAAGCCCTGATATAGATATATATATGTGCATAAAGCTTATGAACATACTGAAACACATGGTTCTCGTCTGCAGGTCCAGAGTCACTGTGACGACATTGTGTCTAACGGGGGTCTGCAGCTCCTCCAGAGGGTCTACCAGCTGCGCGGAGACTCGCAGAAGATCCAGAGGAACATCGTACGCATCATAGGAAACCTGGCCCTCAGCGAAAGTGCTCACCCGGCCATAATGCAGTCCGGTAAGGGTCAGACCAGGCGTTGTGTGGACCGGCCGGTGTTGTAGTCGAGTCTCGAGTCCCCAGTGTCCGAGTCACCAAAGAAGAGACCGAGTCGAGTCCCCGTTACCCTAGTCCGAGTCATCAAGGTTGAGTCCACTCCACTCTGGCAGTCAAAGCGCTGACGTACAAATAAAACAAGGTCTAAATTTAAACATAAATGACAGAGCGGTCACCGTTTCAAAGGGAGTTTATTTACTTTGTGACACGATAGCCAAACAACTGCACTAGCCATCAATATCTTATGCCAAATGATCAGGGCCTATTACAAAAGAAATAAACTATTTATCAATTAAAAAGTCTCGTCTGCACCTTACGAGTCTGAATGCAGTCAATGCTCAAGTCCAAGTCGAGTCACGAGTCCTGAAAATCAGTCCAGGACTCGAGTGCTACAACTAGAGTTGTTCCGATACCGATACCAGTATCGGAAATGCCTCCGATACTGCCTAAAATGCTGGTATCGGCGAGTACGCCGAAAGTCTAGCCTCTGATCCCATGACAGATTATAAAATTAACGTGTTTTAAAGTGTGATGCTGTTTGTCATTTTAACAGCAGATACACTTTCTTAAATTCCATTGTCCCCGACAGAGCGGTGTGACAGGGAGCTCGGATGTGTTTTGCTTGCTGGTGTTATTATAGTATTAGCTGAAAAGCTAGCTAGTTGGAACAACATCCGCTTTAACATTACATAAAATCAGATGATCGCCTGTCCTTTCTCCAGGACCTGACACTGTCCGTCTATCAACAATAATGCACCCACGGTGAATCGTATTTAAGTTAAGTCAAGTAGCTACTGACGAGCTAGGTCAGCTAGCCTAGCTTGATAATGGTACCTTGGCTAAAGTTGGTGCTATTCATAATCCAGCAATAATGGCTGCAGAGTACAGCAAGTTCCAAGTGCCAAAGGATAAGAGTCTGAGGCGGAGTCTCAAAAGAGAATGTTGAATATTTATTTTGCATAGAAAATCACAACATAAACGTTACTACTAGCCAGAGCATCTGCTACTAGCTAACAGGTAGCAAGTGCAACAACGTCTAACGTAGGGTATATCTGCAGTGCCGCAGCCCCATACCTAATGATACTAATGCTAATCTATACAATCACCTGTTGTTGAATAAATACCATTACTTTCTAGTTATTACTAAAAAAACAGTATAAAACAGTATCTGTAGCTGTTTTAAAAAAAATTATAATTTATATAATATATATATATATATATATTTTTGTATGTAGCCTATGCACTGGTATCGGATCAGTATCGGTATCGGCCGATACCCAAAGCTTAGGTATCGGAATCGGATCGGGAAGGAAAAAATGGTATCGGAACATCTCTAGCTACAACACTGTCCCCAGCTGTGGTTATTATGACCTGCTAAAAGCATTGACGTTTGTAAATGACACACAAGCACACAAGCGTGCAGTTCATTCTGTTTTGGACTTTTCCACCGTTTTTTTTACAAACACACATACAGTGTAACAGCGGTACGGTGATGTGTTTGTCCCGCAGGCTGGTATAACAGCGGTACGGTGATGTGTTTGTCCTGCAGGCTGGTATAACAGCGGTACGGTGATGTGTTTGTCCCGCAGGCTGGTATAACAGGGGTACGGTGATGTGTTTGTCCCGCAGGCTGGTATAACAGCGGTACGCCGGTACGGTGATGTGTTTGTCCCGCAGGCTGGTATAACAGCGGTACGGTGATGTGTTTGTCCCGCAGGCTGGTGTAACAGCGGTACGGTGATGTGTTTGTCCCGCAGGCTGGTATAACAGCGGTACGGTGATGTGTTTGTCCCGCAGGCTGGTATAACAGCGGTACGGTGATGATGTGTTTGTCCCGCAGGCTGGGTGTCTGTCCTGGCGGAGATGAGGAAGTCTCCTCACATCATCCAGGCGTCCCACGCTGCCCGGGCGCTCGCCAACCTGGACCGAGAGACCGTGAGGGAGAAGTACCAGGACGGAGTCTACGTGCTCCACCCACAGACGCGCGGCAGGTAAGAGAGAGATAGGCGGTTAGATAGCGGAGTCGAGTTATTTTCTTTTTCCCCCTCATATTTAAATCCACACGTCGTTGTGTTTATTTCCAGCCAGCCAATCAAAGCCGACGTGCTGTTTGTCCACGGGCTGCTGGGGGCGGCCTTTAAGACCTGGAGGCAGAAGGACTGTGACACGACGCAGGAGGAGAACCAGCAGTCCGTGAGCAGGGAGGACCACACGGAGTGCTGGCCCAAGGTAACACGCCGCGGCTTAGGGAGGGCTATGGTGTAGAAGGGAAGGCCCAGAGTTTAGTGAAGCCTGTCATATTGATCAAGGTGTGCTTTAAGTGCAGACGTTCAGCTTTAATCTGAGGGTATTTTACAGTATATCCAAATCAGGTGAACGGTGTAGGAATTACAACAGTGCCTCCTCCTTTTCTTTTTTTTTCTTTTTTATTGATCTTTTTCCCCCTCCTTTTTCCTCCGATTTTCTCCCATCCCAATGTTAGTCGTTATGCCAATTCCCAATCCCCTTCCTGGTCGCTGCGCACTTACCCCCCACAGTCGGTCTGGGAGAGTGGAGGCTATCACGTGCTTCCTCCGACACACGTCTAGCCAATCAACCGCTTCTTTTCACCTGGCAGCGCGGACTCTCACTGAGAGGGTGTAACGTGTGGAAGGATCACACTACCCCCCTTAGATCCTATCCGCGCTTAGCAGGCGCCCCGACCGAACTGTAGGAGTCGCTGTTTACAACGACCCGGACCCACCCCGCCAGCTTCTCCCACCCTCTGATACTGCCAATTGTATTAGTGTGAACGGCCAGCCAAGCTGGTGACAACGCCGGAGCTGTGAGCTGGATTCGAACAGGCGAATCCAGCGTCTCCAGGGTTGGTGACGAATGCAATCTCCGTTACGCCACCTGA
Organism: Notolepis coatsorum; assembly: GCF_963971535.1. Classification (NCBI taxonomy): domain Eukaryota; kingdom Metazoa; phylum Chordata; class Actinopteri; order Aulopiformes; family Paralepididae; genus Notolepis; species Notolepis coatsorum. Next base: position 137,942,019 of record NC_140169.1, on the reverse strand, counting down.
CCGCTCAGTGCCTCCTCCTTTTTAAGGGACCAGAAGTAAATGGACAATTGGCTGCTCAGCTGTTCCGTGGCCAGGTGTGCGCTGTCCTCTCATTATTTAATCTACAAGGAGCAGATACAAGGTCTAGAGTTTATTTCAACTGTGGTATTTGCTCTGTTGCCGTCAACTCTCAATATGCGGTCCAAAGAGCCGCCACTCAAATCAACCGTTTGGTACATTATTATTTTTTTGATCCACTTTTTCTCCCATTTTCTATTTTTCTCCCATCCCAATTTCGTATCATCCAATTCAACCCTCCCCTGTCTCGAACGCTGTTTCTTGCCTCCCACAAGCCGGCTGCAATGTGGACTAAGTCATACATAGCACGAGTCCCCTCCGATACTCGAGGTAACAGCAGTCGCATCTTTTCATCTGCGCGGCGCGATCTTTCAGCGTCAGGGGTCTGCGCTTTGGAGGGGCGCCGCCCCCATCGCTTCCTGATTCTACTGCGCAGGCGCACCAACCGACCTGTAGGAGTCGCTGTCCACAACGCCCGATCCCCACCCATCAGTTTCCCACCCCCTAATACTGCCAATGTGTATTAGTACGGACGACCAGCTAAACTGAAAGCAATGTGGAGCGCTGGGCTCGAACAGGCGAACCCAGCGTCTCCAGTATTCGTGGTGAGTGCCTTGCCCACTGCACCACGTAGCCGCCCCGTTTGGTACATTCTTAAAAAGAAAGAATGCACTGGTGAGCTCAGCAACACCAAAATACCAAAAGTCCACGGAAAACAACTGTGGTGGATGACAGAAGAATTATTTCCCTGGTGAAGATCAAGAACACTCTCCGGGAGGTAGGCGTATCTGTCAACAATCAAGAGAAGACTTCACCAGAGTGAATACAGAGGGTTCACCACATGATGTAAACCATTAATGGTGAGTCTCAAAAACAAGAAGACAGGATTAGAGTTTGGGAGGAAAAAGCCTGCACAGTTCTGGAACAACTTGTACCACAATGATGGGATGAGAAGAGGATGGAGAAGGAAAGGAACTGCTCATGATCCAAAGCATACCACCTCATCAGTGAAGCATGGTGGTGGTAGTGTTATGGCGTGGGGCATGTATGTCTGCCAATGAAACTGGTTCCCTTGTGTTTATTGTTGACTTAACTACTGACAAAAGCAGCAGGATGAAGTGTTTTGGGCAATATTATCTGCTCATCTTCAGCCAAATGCTTCAGAACCCATCGGTTGGCGCTTCATAATGCAGATGTGATGGACAATGACCCAAAACATACTGTGAAAGTAACCAAAGAGTTTTTTAAGGCAAATAAGTGAACTGTTATATGAAATGGCCAAGTCAATCACCTGACCTGAATCCAATTGAGCATGCATTTTACTTTGCTAAAGACAAACCTGAAGGGAAAATACCTGAAGAACAAGCAGGAACTGAAGACGGTTGCAGTAGAGGCCTAGCAGAGCGTCCAGTGTCTGGTGTGGGTTCCAGACTTCAGGCTGTCATCAACTGCAAAGGATTTGCAACCAAGTATTAAAAGTGACCATTTCATTTATGGAATGTTAGTTTGTCCAATTACTTTTGGTCCCTTAAAAAGGGGGGAGCACATGTAGAAACTGTTGTAATTCCTACACTGTTCACCTGATTTGGATGTAAATACCTTCAAATGAAAGCTGAAAGTCTGCACTTAAAGCAAATATAGTACACAAAGACAATGACAAACATACACTACACAAAAATAATGACAAATATAGTACAAAATGACAAATAGTACACAAAGTGAAAAAAAGTTGTAGAACGCGCTCACCTCACTTGACTTGACACTGGGTGCTGTAACCTCTGATACTATACATAACCAATGTTTTTTTTATAAATAGTACACAAAGACAATGACAAATATATACTACACAAGGACAATGACAAATATATACTACACAAAGACAATGACAAATATAGTACACAATGACAAATATATACTACACAAGGACAATGACAAATATATACTACACAAAGACAATGACAAATATAGTACACAAAGACGATGACAAATATAGTACACAATGACAAATATACTATACAAAGCCAATGACAAATATAGTACACAAAGACAATGACAAACATGGTACACAAAGACAGTGGGAAGGGTGTGGGCTGGGTGGTCATTGTGTGATAATGCGGTGGTTTGTTTACGCTTTCTTTCTCCGCTGTATCTCTTCCCCCCCCCCCCCCCCCTCCATTGCCCAGTCGTGGCTGGCTGCAGATTGCCCCAACCTGAGGATCTTATCCGTGGAGTACGACACTCATCTCAGCGACTGGAAGGCCAAATGCCCCGCTGAGAATCAGAGGTGAGGAATGTGTCTCCTTTCTCTCTCTCTGGAACCCCCCCCCCCCCCCCCCCCCCCCTGGAATATCCCTGGTGGCCGTCCGTTAGAGACTTGTTGACGCGTGTTTTTTTTAAGAGACTTGTTGACGCATGTTTTTTTATGTATGTCTCGTCTCTTCAGGAAATCCCTGGCCTACAGGAGCCGCGCGCTGCTCAACAAGCTGAAGTCGGCGGGCGTCGGGGACCGGCCTGTGGTCTGGGTGGCTCACAGCATGGGTGGTAGGCTGCGATAACGCCATTAACCGTTTAATCACGTCACTGTACCCGCGTTACATCTTCTGAAAGGACCAATAATAAAGAAATGAAAGAGTCTGCATCGGTTGCTGCTGCTAGCGTGCTCGTAAACATAAAAGAGACCTCTTAGCGTAATGGTTTTCTAGCCCGCTGCTTGGCACGTGGCGTCGTGTGGTTGACGGAAGGTTCATACCAGCCTCGATATTGCGCGCTCACATGGTACTGATTTGAGTTAATAAACAATGTTTCATTACTCGGGAGGGAAACGGGGAAACCAAATTTGTGTTGTGGGCTGATCAGCTGATCGGTGCCATCTGTGTCCAGGCTTTTAGTAAGACCAAGTAGCTTCTGTAGCGTTCATTGTGGTTTCTCTGCACTCTAAAGGTTACTGACAGTCATTTTTCATTTAAAAATGACACTATTTTCCCCATAGTGTCCTGACCCCAAGGCTGGAAAAAACGAATCTTTGCTGGCCGACCTAAAATAACAACATGTCCCCAACTGACTGACTCCCCATTGTTGTAACATGCATGCATGAGTGTCCTTGGCCGGGTCTAGTCTTGTTTTTGTATTAGTTGCTTGGATGGAGCGCCTCCACAACCACTGCACCCTGTGGGTTTGTCGTTTGTTACTTGGTTTGTTTGTGTGTGTGTGTTGTTGTTGTTGTTTACCCGGTCGCTTCCTGTAGTCACACAGTTGGTCAGGCTGCGACGCTGGATTCATCATCCACACAACTGTAGGCCTATAGGCGCTTCAGGATATATGTATAAAAAAGAAAGTGATGACCCCCAGTCAAATCTAGTAGATCTAGCGTCTACCTTCCCCCCCCACCAGGGCTGCTTGTGAAGAAGATGCTTCTGGACGCCTCTCAAGACCCAGATCTGAAGGGTCTGATGAACAACACCAAGGGCATCGTGTTCTACAGCGTCCCTCACCACGGAACCTTCATGGCAGAGTACTCCGTCAACGTCCGCTACCTCCTCTTCCCCTCCATAGAGGTCCGCGAGCTCTGTAGAGGTCAGTAGAGGTCAGATAGCTCTGTAGAGGTCCTAGAGGTCAGTAGAGCTCTATAGAGGTCAGGGCCCTCATTTATCAACAATTCTTAGAAAGTGTTCTATTTTCGTTCTTAAGCACAGAATTTAGAATGTGTGTACGTACAGAAACATCGGGATTTATCACACGTGCGTAGACGTGTCCCACGCACACCTGCAAGTACTCTGTGTTGATAAATATCACTTGATCTACGCTCCACGCTCGTGCACGGTTTTACATATTTGCATATAGAACCACCCGTAATTAACCATACAGTAATGAAACACCCCCATGAAATGTGGAAAAGTGGACTAAACCGAGCGAACGCCTGGGAGAAATACGCGACAGGCTGACAGACATGTACACGGTGATGTCGGAAACAGTCGGATATGATATCAATTAACTTCCTAAAGACCATTGCTGCCTGGGCAGCGCAAACACTAATAAAGACCGTTAACCACTGTTTGGCGTTGGTGTCATTAATAATAACCATGCTGGAATATGAATGCCCTTTTTCGCTTCGTTCTTTTAAAGTTCAATTACCCAGGGATTAAAGTTCTCCGTCAATTTTCTACCTGCATGGTTTAATATGATTTGTAGAGGCATACAATCTATTTTGATGTCGGTATTAGGTATAGCCTATATAAATTATATATGCATAGCATACATTATGCAACAGTAATTTTGCGCATAACGCAGCATGGCACAGACATGTCACACGGAGCCCCGCGCCTGCATACAGTAAACTAACTCGTTAATATAACTGTTGTCCTTGTATCTTTATGCTTATGAAAACATTTAATAATATATATAGGCTATAGGCCGTCGTTTTGCCTTAACACTTTCAGTGCCAGGCCGTGTTTTCCTTTTTACCCTGTTGATGCCACGGTCCACGGCCCATGTAACGTTAATATCGCCTAATCTATGTTTTAAATTATGCTATGCGTCTAATCTGCCCATCGCTTATCAAGGAATCATTTTCCAGTCAACATTGGCAAAGCAGATTGTGTTTTTATCGCTTCATTTCCTTTTTATAGCATTTTGAAAACCACTCGGTTTCGAAGAAAAAACAACACATCCCATGATAATCGCCTTTTACTGGAATATTCCAGAACGTTATCATTTGTCGGTCTATTTATGAATCGTTTTCAAATAAACGCTAGATGGTCGATAGTATATGTGTGCGCACGCACGCTCGTGCCGTGCACTGATAATCGCTGCTATTATTTCCTCATGGCTTTTACAGTGAAACAGCCATATCACATATAGTGGAAATGCTTATATCTCCATGAAAACGAGTCTGATTATCCTAACACTGATAACATAGATTCCTTACCTGACATCAGATGGTATCCAAATTAGGGCTGGGCGATAAAACGATAACTATCGCGATAAATTATTTCCTCGAAATAAACATGAAACGTGGTCGCAAAGTTTCGATATATCGATTTTCCAAGCTTGGATATGAGCACACGCACTAACAACCAATCGGTGAAGGAGATGGCCGATAGCGGAAGGAGACCCGGAAGGAGGCGCGGAGGTAGGACTCGGTAAACAAGGCTGGCTATGGCTAATTAGCTTGCACGGCGCTATTTCACAGGTTACCTGCCGAGTTGGTGTGTGTTTTGAATTCTGAGGGTAACTGTTATAGTAGTGTGTGGGGTATACAGTGGACGTCGTTGCAATGAATTGGGCGGAACAGAGTATTTTAGGGTCATTTTTTAGTACATTGTCATGAAATACTCCGCTCGGAAACGAGGCTGGCTATGGCTAATTAGCTTGCACGGCGCTATTTCACAGGTTACCTGCCGAGTTGGTGTGTGTTTTGAATTCTGAGGGTAACTGTTATAGTAGTGTGGGGTATACGGTGGATGTCGTTGCAATGAATTGGGCGGAACAGAGTATTTTAGGGTCATTTTTGAGTCATGAGATACTCCGCTTGAGATACTCCGCTTGCTTTGGCTAACTGCTAACGTGCGCGGACTGATGACGACATCAACTCGACTCTCGAGACATTCACAGCAGCAAAACAAGTCAGCCCGCGTATCGGCGCCGGGCATAATAAGTTAATTAAACTTGACAGACATTATATCGACGATAATTATCGATATCGAGTTATATGAAAATAATTTAATAATTTTATCGCAATAACGTTTTTGGTCATATCGCCCAGCCCTAATCCAAATGGTATATTCCAATTCCTGATCACCATTCGAAAAAATCGATAAGTATATTGATCCAACGTGTGTACAGTATAACCCATGATCGCCGCGGCTCAGATGCTCCAGAATGAACTCTGGTAACTCCGGCTGCATCAGTGGACTGGACTGGAATATTTTTTTTCCCCATCCATTTTCATTGAGTCCATTCCAAAAGGGTGATTTACCATCTGGGAGACGATAGGGGGCGCTTTTTTCACATCTGATCGCCGGCGGCCCCTGGATCTCCAACGGTAGGCTCGCGTGATGCAATATGATTTCAGATCGCTAATAAAAAAAATCCAGAGAAAAAACGTGACGTGGCTTTCAATCGTAAACCCGAGATTAGCCGTGAGTGGTGCTCAAAGTGTTAATAGCTTATATTCTCAAATGGCATTTAATGGCTATCCACTGTGGGCTATCTCCTCGCTGACGGACCAGTATACCTTTATATCATATCATATTCTTATGTCTCTAAGGCATAGGTGTCAAACTCACGGCCCGCGGGCCAAATGTGGCCCGCCACGTCATTTGATGTGGCCCCCCCCCCCCCCCAAGAGCTCTGAGCTTTTTTTTTTTTTTTTTTTTTTAAACATTAATCTTGGGTTAAAAAATAGCGGCGTTAAAATAATTGTGGGTTAATGCGTTAATAAAGCTTTAACTTTGACAGCCTTAGTTATTACACATTCTTACACATACATGTATGTTGAACATCGGAGGTATTGATGAAGTAACAAAGGAAAAAAGCCAAAAGCACTTACTCCTCAGACATTCTTTGACAATTTTACAGCCCAAAATACAAAAAAGATCCAGGCGGAATAGGTAACAAAGTGTTGAAGAAATATTGTCTGAACTGTCAGATGCAAACTGGCTGTGTGACATAACAGAGCATCTCGCTCAATTGAATAAGAAGCTGTAGGGACGCTACAAGTCCCACCCAAAACTTGACCAATATAGTTGTGAACTGAGACAACCCTTATTTTGTTATTTTTGAGTACAGTTACAGTTGTGTGTTCATGCAGACACATAATAGCAATTTCATTACGAATTGAAAATGGTGGACCCTGATGTAAACAAGTCGAAAGTCTTTCTCTGGTCTGCATCCCCTTAACAATTGTGTGTATTGAGCTGGACCCATTCTGCAATCTGTTAATTAAAGTTAATTAAACTATCTTCCATTAGTTGGATGTATGGCCTCTGCAAAGTTGTGTGCAGCCATTGGTTTTTGTAACATCTGCTACATCTGTCCCACGTGTTCTTTGCAGCTCAGTTGTTAGTTCTGCCCCTCTTGACTGTGACAAAAAGGTTTTGAACAAACTTAATGTCATAGCTTGTATTTGATGATCTTCTTCTTTGTTATTTACTTGAATGGTTTGATCATTGATTAATGGAGTAATATGGGGTTCTGATAAACTAAAATTATTTGTTAAAATAACATAAGCTAACATATATTTTTACATCTATGCAAATGCATATGCAATATGTATAACTTGAATAAGTAATAAATACAGAAACAACATGTTTAACAATATGTAAATGAGTAGCTACATTTATTTTACATTACATTAACATTTATACGGTCTTTGGCCCTTTGAGGGCAACCATAATGCTGATGTGGCCCTCTGTGAAAATGAGTTTGACACCCCTGCTCTAAGGAATCGTGGGGCTCTGGGGAATAAAGGTTGGGAACCCCTGCTATAGCCTATCCTAGGCTATTTTATTTACAGTAGTCTATTTATGATTTGTTTCCATAGCCGGTCCAGTTATGCTGTGGCTGAGATTGGTCGGGATTAATGAAGCTGATAGGAGACTGCTTCTCGGATATACGAATTAAAGCCACGATTGAAAATAATGTACTTCCTTCTTGACAATAGCATATACTATAACAATAATACGAGAGTAGAACAATGAATCTCACTGTTCTATGTATAGCTATGTATAGCCTGCCTATGTGATTAATAAAAACGCGAACTTGAATTCCATCATCATATTTATATGTTGTGTCTGTCCACTATGTTTGTTACTTTGTTATTTTTCCCCCCTATGTAAAGCGACCTTGGGTCTCTTGAAAGGCGCTATATAAAATGAAGCTATTATTATTATTATTATTATTATTATTATTATTATTATTATTATTATTATTATTATTATTATTATTATTATTATTATTATTATTATTATCAGGTCTGTGCGGGAGCTCACAAATAGACTGTCTTAGTCTCAGTGAAGTTTCAACGGAGGTCATCTATTCTAACCAACAAAATTGAAGTAGAAAGCATTTCGTTGTGACCAATCTTATTTGGAAACATGACACACAAAATAATAGTATTTAGCTTTTTATTTTAAACAATATTTAATCGCGTTTGGAGGTGGGTGTTCTGCGTCTGCCCCCGTGCCAAACAAGCAGGCCAACCTCTTGTTCGCACGTGAGCCCGTTATAATTACACTACTGTCGCTATTTTACAATGAACTACTGTATAATGAATTACGCGTCATACAGAACACGCCAGTGTTGAAACTAATACATGGAAGCTTATTTCCGTGTTGCAATATTAACACTTTCTTCGCCAGGCTTATGTACATCATTATACCATCCTCTGCCAGCTCTATTTGTCTATGGAGAAGTTCCCCTTCTTTGCAGGGCTATAACTTTTTAAATTGTATTGCTAAATTGACATTACTATGGCCCATTCAACGTCAATTATCTATCGTTCAGGTCGTAGGAACGTTATACTTTTTCATTCACATATTCATACTAAAATACGGTCTAAAGTATAAATATATTTTTATCGTTTTCTGCAGCATTCTCCAGAACATGATTTATAGCCCTAAATGCATTATATTGATGATCAAATACAGTTTGATAGCGATCTGCGCGAGATAAAAAATTTCAAATGGACGTGCTTCTAGAAGTTACTACTTATCATCTGATGTTGACCGGATGGGGGGGGGGTCGTTTATAATTCCGTGGCCAACGTTAGATGATTCATCTAGTGTGGGTGATATGATCATTAGAGCAGTTTGTATCGAACACGGTAAAATAAAAACGCTGAAACTCACCCCAGTCTCCTCGGGCCGTTGGGCGATGAGCGTGGAGCAAAAATATTCCTATTATGGGATGTTGAAATATGCGATCCATCTCCAGGTTGTATAATAGTATATACGTCCAAATCATGTTGTTTATCGAGTTATTGGTAACGGATTGCTATCCATTGTGTCTAGCTCGAGTCCCGGGACATATAGCGAGTGATCGGACCGAATTTGGATGAGCACCAGTTTCCGTTTCCGGTTTGGGCGATCCGCCGATCGGCCACCAGATGGCGCTCTTGAACCGTTGGAGAGTTGAGAGGGGATCAACAGTAGATCTCAAGTCTCCGCGGGAGAAATATGATTGCGATCACAGATTTTTGAAATATTGATCTCAATGACGTGTTACGGCGTCATTGGCAGAATTAGTATGGCGGGGAATGACGGGTTTAGGCGTCCTTGGCGGTCAAAGTGTTAATATTCTACCACTGGGCGCCAGGTACGCATCCTCCGAGCTGTGCGTAAAAATATACGCACAAAGTCAAGCACACGTTCAAATTGATAAGTCACACACTTTGCTTAGAAATGATCGTACGCACGGGTTACGCACATATCTGTGCGTACGCACCATTGATAAATGAGGGCCCAGAGCTCTGTAGAGGTCAGTAGAGGTCTGCAAGCTCTGTAGAGGTCAGTAGAGGTCTGCGAGCTCTGTAGAGGTCAATTGATCTCAAAAGCTCAAAAGAAAAATAATGGTACAGATGCACGTTCCATTTGTTTAGTAGCACATGGTATTTATGCAGTGTCCTCATGTCATTCTTTGTGTTCTCGTCTTTTCAGACTCCCCAGCACTGCGTGATCTGAATGAGAACTTCCTGAACATGGCTAAAGACCGAGAGATTAAGGTGCTGAGCTTCGCAGAGACGGTTCCCACCACCATCGGCCCCATGATCAAGATAGTGGTGGTGCCAGCACAGGCAGCAGGTAGGGAGTGGAAGGGGCTATGTCTATCTACACTATTTCAAATGTCCCCTACACAAGGGATGTGAGATATATGTGCAGTTCAGTTCAGCTCCCTGTTGGGTGGTAGTGCTGCACGATTAATCAAATCGCAATTGCAATCACAATGTCAGTCTGTGCGATTATATAGGCTGCGATTTGCTATTTAATTAAATAAATGTGTGTGTGTGTGTGTGTGTGTGTGTGTGTGTGTGTGTGTGTGTGTGTGTGTGTGTGTGTGTGTGTGTGTGTGTGTGTGTGTGTGTGTGTGTGTGTGTGTGTGTGTGTGTGTGTGTGTGTGTGTGTGTGTGTGTGTGTGTGTGTGTGTGTGTGTGTGTGTGTGTGTGTGTGTGTGTGTGTGTGTGTGTGTGTGCTGAATGCATGCGAGTGAAAGCCTGCAACTTCCTGCATTATGTCCAAATCCAAGCTGTTAAGGTGACGTATATATGCGTATATGCATTATAGTTGCGCACATAGATAGATATAGATAGATAGATAGAACGTCTAATCTCAAACCTCCTCCTGTTTCAGATCTAGCTCTAATCTCAAACCTCCTCCTGTTTCAGATCTAGCTCTAATCTCAAGCCTCCTCCTGTTTCAGACCTAGCTCTAATCTCAAGCCTCCTCCTGTTTCAGACCTAGCTCTAATCTCAAGCCTCCTCCTGTTTCAGACCTAGCTCTAATCTCAAACCTCCTCCTGTTTCAGACCTAGCTCTAATCTCAAGCCTCCTCCTGTTTCAGACCTAGCTCTAATCTCAAACCTCCTCCTGTTTCAGACCTAGCTCTAATCTCAAACCTCCTCCTGTTTCAGACCTAGCTCTAATCTCAAGCCTCCTCCTGTTTCAGACCTAGCTCTAATCTCAAACCTCCTCCTGTTTCAGACCTAGCTCTAATCTCAAACCTCCTCCTGTTTCAGACCTGGGCATTGGGGACCTCATTGAGGTAGACTTGGATCATCTCAGCATCTGCAAGCCTGAGAAGAAAGACTCCTTCCTCTACAAGCGCAGCCTCCAGTTCATTCAGGAAGCACTGCGGGGATACTTAAACCAGTGACGCTGACACACACACACACACACACACACACACATAGACGGTTTTACTATACTTGTGAGGACATTGTACTGACTTATATTCATTCCCTATCCCTTCACTCTGACCTACATACCTTTGTTCCTGCACAATCCCAGGCTAAAAAGTGTCCTGTTTAAAAATAATCCAGGCTCATTTCCTAGACCGCGAGATAATGTGTGTTTTGTGTGCAGCATGTGCATTTCGTGCTTGTTGCTCGCCTGACACCTATATTATTTCCAGGTCAAAGGTAAACATGACCATACATAGAATTGTTCTATTCACAAAGCCACCATGGGGGGGGGGTTCCCTCGCCATACTCGTCGACTAGTTTTCTGATGTTTTCTAGTTTTTCTGCTGCTCTGGCAGCGTCTACCATGGTGCGGTGAACAGATAACATTACATCCTCAGCCTGTTTGAAAATACTAGAATCCAACATAGTCTGGTGAAAACGCACCTTATGTTATGGATGGATCGTCACCGTTTGTCCTCTTCATAATAATCTCCAACAGTTCGCTCTACGCGATCGCCATTGCCGAACGTTAGTTGGCTCGTGTGGAGTGCTCTCAACTCTGGTGGCGGCGACTACCGCGGAGTGGTGAACAGATAACGTTACATCCTTGGCCGGTTTGACTATAGTATTTTTATGATTGACCAGAAGTGCAGAGTCAAACGTAGTCTGGTGAAAATGCACCTTATCATCCATAAGTGTGATCGTTTTATCCTCTTCATAATAATCTCCAATAGTTCGCTTCACGCGTCGCCATTGCCGAGGCAGTTTGCTGGCTAGTGGCTACTGTGGCCAGTGAGCAAACCCTCCCCACAGGAAACTAGCCCAGATCAAAAGGTAGGCGAGACTGCCACCTATCGGGATTCGATTGTCATTTCAATTCTAATGATGTTAGGGTTACCAGGATCACACACAAGGTGCGGCGGACTGCTTAGTATGATAATAATAATAATAATAAAAAAACATATAAACGAGTATACTCGTTATTGGCGTCCAATAAAGGCGATTTGTCAATAGTTGGTTCCCACAAGTATAGTAAAACAAGCACACACACATAAATATATATAAATATATATATAATACTGATCAGACTGATACTTGCACAGGGTATCATGCACCTCAATCCTATGGACACAAAACTGCCTCTCCTTGTTGCACATTTAAAGGAACAACCATAAATGTGATGGTAGTGTATAATTAGGAAAATAAGAGATTTATTTTATGTATTTATTGGGCATCATGAGAACTCTGCGGAAATAATGGAATAATCCGAGGTGCTCTTTCTTGTTCTGCTACAGTGACGGTTATCTCTCATACTAGCCGTCAAACTCACTGCTAAAAGTGTCTGATGAGTTTTATTCTTCAGGGTTTTTTTAACCCATTATCATAACTACGTTTACACATTAGACCGATATGATGGAACAATGCTTGGGGTTGAGTTATTCCCCCTATAGGTACTCAACCCTGGTGATCTGGTAGTCTTACTAGGCTGTCCTTTTAACATTTCATATACAATGCACTTATTGTACTTTATCCAGGATGCACTGAACTGCCCTGAACAGTGTGAATTATTGACAGGGAGCAAGCACATTACGAAGGACCATACCGGCGTGGTGATAAACGTATAGCTTAAATCTCATCTCCTGGTCGCCTCTTGTGATAGAAATCGATGCACGTCTTGGACTAGAAAGACGCTATGGCAAGTGATACACGGACTGCATTTATATAGCGTTTTACGACTCATGCCTCACTTTCAAACGCTGACGGCGGAGGCAACCATGCAAGGTGCCAACATGCTCATCGAGAGCAGTTGGGGGTTATGTGTCTCGCTCAAGGACACTTCGACACGCTGCCCGGGAGGGGCCGGAATCGAACCGGGAACCTTCAGACGACCGCTCTACCTCCAGTGAGCCACTGTCGCACAAGGAAGATCACGTGCAGAGAGAGAGGAGCTTCCCTCTTTTATTGGCACGAGCAGGAGATAATCTTCTGTAGATTTATGGTTCATCACCGTAATGTTTGAATTTTTTTTTAAAGGCAAAACATTTTAAATCTAAAATAGTAAGCCATGCTCAGGAAAATGGTTGGGGTAATGTCAGTGCTGATTAGTAAACCGACTGGTATGGTCCTTTTTTAAAGCTAAAATCGGCCCTAAAACTGAATTTCACTGCTCTCTGGTGAAAAACTCATATCTCTATATCTGTAAACCTTTCAGGAATTAAGAAGAATAACCTCATTTTAAGATTGACAGCTATGTATTTATGAAGTTTTATACATTGGGTTTTGAATCATTTCCAGGTTAACCGCTATGTATTTATGAAGTTCTACATTGGGTTTTGAATGGGTTTCAATGTCCTTTGGGTCATGACTGAGATTTAGTTACAACCCAGAGAACCATCTAAACCGTCAATTCAAGTAAAAACGTGAAAATCTGCCAAATTGGAGATACAGGGTTTTCACCTGATGCCAGTGATTTACATTGTGAAATTCTAACGGTCTTCGGACCGTGGACAACTGTCTCCCTAGAAGCTGGAAATCATTGGAGCATCAAGTCCTGATTTGTGATGTCATCAAGTGACGGTTTTTGGGGAGTCGGTCCATTGATAATGAATTAGTGACCAACGTTGTGGTCTCAAAGAATCTTAGTTTGAGCCATTACATCCAAATGAGTTGTATTTAAATGTAGGGCTTACCGCTCTGGATCAGAAGACGGACCCATACCCCGGTAAAACCACCATGGCTACTCCTAGTCATAGTGTCCTAGGAGTTTGTCCACTATCTATTCACTGCCCATGTAATGTAATGTATTACTTCTATCAATCCTCTTGGGGAATCCTCTGCATTTAACCCATTCCTAACTATTTAGGAAGTAGTGAGGCAGCCACACAGTGTGGCGCCCCGGGGACCAACTCCAGCTGTAATGCCAGTACCTTGGTCAAGGGCGACGGCAGGATATACCTACTAGCATGCATGTGTTTTTATGGAGCAGCTCCAGGATTAACCTGTAGTGTGGCAGTGAAAGGGTCTCTTGATGACACCATCACCAGCTTCTCTCTGGTATCTCTATTCGCTCTGGTATTCTAGACATGTTTATATTCCTTCACATATTGAAACTGAGCTGTACATTATTGTAGAAACTATTGTAGAAATAACACATGGATTCTGTTTCAGGGTGTATCTTCCCTTTAACTATTTTAGTTTATTATTTCATAAACCTGCTATATTTTATCCTTATATAACCTATACTTGCCTTGTGTCATACTGTACCATATATCCTTCAAGCCTTACTGTACCTCAGATGCACCTGTGTGCAATGTATTTATTTCAGGTTCATATATTTATTTTTTTGGAACCGATTTAATCCGATACATGCTCTCTGTAACGAGTGTAAACTACTGATGAGTCCTGTTCCAGTGTCCACTGTTACAAGTGGTGCCGTGAACTTGGATAATATGGTTGAGCTCAGCTCTCCAGGGTGGAGTGAAGTTAAAACCTTGCAGTGGTATATCCCCTTGTACCCCCACTTCACCACCTGAACTGGATCCTTCTCGGGTGGCGGAAAGGATAACACTGTGATGTTTAACATACTTGGTCACATGGTGCTGGTGAGCGGAGGGTTTCGCGGTTCGAGGCCGTCGGAGGACATGGTGCCGAGCGCGAGGTGCCTGCTGGTATCTAGTGACCACTGTTGCATCTCTCATTTTTGCCGTTTTCAAACCAGCTGTGTAAAGCTTCATCTTTTTAATTAATTGAATTAAATCTCGTGCTTTACTTGAAGTATGCCGTCTGTTCATTGCATTGCAAATCATTGCTTTGTCAAATAAAGTAGCTTTTTGCAAAGGAAAACTGTTGTGAATGTTATGTTGTGAATCGTGTACGGTAACCAAACATCCCGATTTGTGCAGGACACTCACTCATTATAGCCCTTTGTCCCGCGTCCTACGACAGAAGACAATGTCCCGCATTTCAATAAACCCATATTTTAAAATGTCAAATATATGAATTTGTATTGTTTATGTCACTTATTAATCACTAACCATGCACCAATGCACGCATCAGCATGGGCTTTTGTGGAGAGGCTGCTCCTTCATGACTGGTGCTTGTGAAGAGCGAGATTCAAGTGAATGTGATTTTGTCTCTGACGTGCCAAGAGTCCAGCAAGACATAAATTCCTCTCTTTTGGTAGAGGTAACCTCAAAGCCAGTAATAACTATGAAGACATCATCATCATGTTTAACACCATGATCAAATCTGCACAAAAGAAAATCATCAATGACAAAACTGAGGAAAACAAAAACAAACCCTGTGAACTTTTAACAACTTTTTTGTTGATGTGGGACCAAACCTAGCCAATGAAATAGTCAATACTGGGAAGAGTTTTGCGGTGGAAGATTGTGGAGAAAGAAACCCTGCTTCAATATCTCTGGGATCTGTAGAGAAAGAGGACATTATTGAGATGGTAAACAAATGCATGAATAAAACCTCCACAGATGGGGATGACATTGATATGTCTCTGGTAAAAAATATTATTCAAGGAATTGTGGAGCCACTATCTCATATATTAAATTTGTCGTTCAAAATGGGAGCATTCTCTCAAAAAATGAAAATTGCAAAGGTTATAACATTATTTAAAGCTGGAGACAAGCATTTGTTTACCAATTATAGACCGGTATCCCTGCTATCACAGTTCTCAAAGATACTCGAAAATGTTGCAAGCCAGTATGGTTTTAGAACAGCTAGATCTACCTCCATGGCATTAATGGAGCTTGTAGAGGAAATAATGGACGGTATAGAGAGAAAAAAATATGTATTAGGAATATTCATTGACCCAAAAAAAAGCTTTTGATACAATAGATCATGAGATTTTACTGAAAAAGATGGACAGGTTTGGTGTCAGAGGGGTTGCTCTAGAGTGGCTGAAAAGCTATATTAGTAACAGGCAGCAATTTGTTCTGATGGGTCAGTATAAGTCACAATGCTTAAACATTAACTGTGGTGTTCCACAGGGGTCAGTATTGGGACCCAAATTGTTCATTTTATACATAAATTATATATGTAAAGTATCTGACATACTGAAACTTGTTGTCTTTGCGGATGACACAAATATTTTATGTTCGGCGGATGACCTTCAGCAGCTTTTAGAAGTGACAAACAAAGAAATGGACAAATTAAAAGGTTGGTTCGACACAAATAAGTTATCACTCAATTTGAAAAAATCAAAACTTCATGATATTTGGAAATTGTAAAATAAACACTGATCCTCAACTGAAAATTGATCATGTAAAAATTGAGAGTATATACAATCAAGTTTCTAGGGTTTTTAATAGACCACAAACTGCTGGAAACCCCATATGAAATATTTGTGTTCAAAGTTAGCGAGAAATACTGGGCAAGACTAGATATATCCTGAATCAGAAAACTCTATATATTGCACACTCATTGTACCATATCTATCACATTGTGTTGAAACTTTAAAAAAAAATACTTAAATACTTATAAAAGCAACTTACAAAAGATATGCACACTGCAAAAAAGAGCCATACGGATAGTACATCATGGTAGATGTTTAGATCACACAAATAGTATGTTTGTAAAGAGTCAAACATTAAAATTCATGGACTTAATCAAATTCAAATCTGCACAAATTATGTTTCTGGCCATAAAAAACTAATTACCAAGCAACATTAAAAAAAAATTCATGGCTGAGAGTGTTTATAATTTTAGAGGGACATTAGCTTTATAATAGCATTTTGTGGGGTATCGCTCTGTCTGGATGTGAGTATAAAATTAAGCAAAAATATCAATCATTTTAAAGGTAGCTATAAACAAGCACTTATGGACACATATAAGAGAGAGGAGCTTGAGCAGTAATGTGACTGCCTAATACATATTTTTTTCTCATTTGGATATTTGGATTATAAAAAACTACTTTTATTTTATTTTTCATATTATTTTTATTAAATTATAATGTAAAATATTGTAAGGAATGGGCAGGGCTTGATACGTTTTTTTTTTTTTTTACTTCCCCCTGTTCCTTCTCGAACACTTATTGTATGGAAATAGTCTTTGACTATTTACCTTTTTGTTTTTTAATAACTTTAAACTTGTTTTATGTTTCTATGTTTGAGACAAATAAAAATCAAATCAAATCAAATCAAACTTTGGAAATTACTCAACAACCAATTAGGCTGCAGTAAAAAAAAAACTAAAAACCAGATTTACAAACATCAACATAAAGACAGAAAACACTCATCACAGACAAGCTGGATGTGGCCAATTACTTGAACATTTTCTTTACAAACATAGCCACAACACTGGTTAATAAACGCTGCCTATGAAAAGATTTATTTTAGTTTAGGAGAGAAAGGAGAAAAATATATTAGCAAATGGGGGAAATATCTGCAATTTCACTCATTATAACTAGAGGGGGGGCACACTTGCCTAAGACAGTGACGATGCACATGAGTATCTCTATACAAGTGTGAGCAAATAGGCTTCGGAGGCGTAAAGGTGGGGAAGGTACAGTTACTTTGGATCACACTGGACCGGTGAGAGTAGAGGGTACGGCTCAGGTTCAGGAGAAAGAAACTTAGGTGAAAGAATACCTGACAAATGCACTATGTACATGCATCGACAAGATTGGCTCTATGTATTAATGCAGCTTTATTTTCGGTGTAATGTAGTCGTAATTATTATTTTATTTTTTAGTTTTGTGTTTCTTGTTGCTTTGTTATTACTTTTTATTCTATTTTTGGGTTTCATTTTTTTTTGAATTTTTCGTCTGTGTTTTTATTTTAATTAAATTTTTCTGTCTTCCCCCCATGTGGGGTAGTGTCATTGTAGTCTGGATGTTAGTGGTCTAGGTGTGTGTGTTGTCCTTCAGGACCGACCCATGTTGATTCACAAGATATGTCATCATTAATTTGTATTGTCCTGAAGTACTGTGCATGCAAAAATAAAAAATAAAACTCAATAAAGTATAAATCATAAAAAAAAAATGTCATCAAAGTGTTGAGTGCTACAGTTTAGTATATTAGGATGCACAAATGTTTCAGATAATGGTTGAAGAAATGCGTCTTTAGTCGACGGCGAAAGATTTGACGGGTTTCGGCTGTGACTCCTGACTGTGGTGGGCAGTTCGTTACACCATTGTGGGGCAAGAACTGAGAATAGGCGGCTTCTCCTTGAGGCGACCCTCTTCTTGGGACCAAGTAATATAAGGTTTCGTCGAT
The DNA here is from genome assembly GCF_963971535.1 of Notolepis coatsorum. Lineage (NCBI taxonomy): Eukaryota > Metazoa > Chordata > Actinopteri > Aulopiformes > Paralepididae > Notolepis > Notolepis coatsorum. The sequence continues at coordinate 137,923,840 of NC_140169.1, read as the reverse complement.
AATTCAATATACAGTTACCCCCCCCCACCCACTATTTTTTTAGACTCTTCTTGTATCACAAACAGTACTGTATTTGTAAATCTGGTATGTCATAAATGTATAGATGTAGCAGTACTGTCTATCTCTGTATGTCATGTACAGGGGTGCAGTCGTAATATGGGCCAAGGCCAAACGCCACGTGCACGCGCGCGCGCGCATACATGTATCTCTCCTCTTTCATGAGTCGGAGCTGGGGACGAGACGGGTGGTCTTTTGTCACATAACACACGCCCAACACTCCACACACACACACACACACACACACACACACACACACACACACAGGGGCGAACCTAGCACATTTGGCGCCCTAGGCGAGATTCACCACTGCGCCCCCCCCCCCCCCCCAATTTTTGTTTTCTTTTTTTTTGTAAATATTTTTAATTTCTTTTTGTAATTTTTAATTTTTTTTTTTTTTTATGGCTTTTGCCTCTTCATAGTTCTCTAACGCTAGTGTTTCTTTCCTAAACGCTCAATTCTATAAACACTTGACCGATACCCATCAATGCACAGCGCTCTAGCATGTTCTGACTGTGAACACCTAAAGCTGAGGCTCAGACCGACCGACCGTTTTAGATTTTTGGCTCATTTTCCCTTATGTTAGAATTTTTTATGTAAAAATAATGGTTGCCGATATAGAGGGGGGCGCCAAAACTGCACAAAAAAAATAAAAAATTTTGGCGCCCCCCTCTGGGTGGCGCTCTAGGCGACCGCCTATATCGCCTGTAGGAAGGTCCGCCCGACACACACACAGTGCATAACGGCCCGAACTCACTGCTCACGATTGATTGATTGATTGAAAAGTTTATTAACAGATTGCAGAATGGGTACAGTACAGTACATCTCAATACATACAATTGTTAAGGGGATGCAGACCAGAGAAAGACTTTCGTCTTGTTTCCACCAGGGTCCCCCATTTTCAATTCATCATAACATATATGACATACATGACATACAGATAGACAGTACTGCTACATCTATACATTTATGACATATCAGATTTGCAAATACAGTACTGTTTGTGATACAAAAGTGTCCAGAAAAGGAGTGTATATACATTTGGCGTAGAAACTGTACATTGGAGGAGGTTGGTGGGGTGGGGTTGGGTGGGTTGGGTGAGGGCTGTACATTGGAGGTGGGGGGGGGGGGGGGGGGGGGGGTTGGGTAGGGACACACACACATTTTACACTGTACATTGGAATGTTGACAAAGCCTTACTTGGTCATTTACTGTACAACTAGGTTAGGACATTTGTAGGGGCCAGTTTCGAATTGCAGTCTCACGTAGGTGTTTTTTGAGAGTGTTTTTGAAGGTGGGTAGTGATTCACATTCCTTTACAGCTTTAGGCAGGGCGTTCCACATTGATGTGGCATAATTGCGAAACGTGTTTAGTCCCTTGTTTGAGCCGAATCTGGGTTTTACATGATTTGTGGAGCTCCCTCTGGTGTTGTGATCGTGGTATTCACTGACCTTTGGGAAGTATTTTGACATGTACATGGGTACCTTGGTCGCGTAGTGTATCTTGTAGACCAGGCCCATTGCAAGTTGCTGTACTCTGTCGTCTACTCTAAGCCATCCTAGGTTGTCAAAGTGGGCAGGGGTGAGGTGGGTTCTAGGAGTCAGGTCAAGTAGTAGTCTGACTAGCTTGTTTTGAGATGTTTGTAATTTGTTTTTTAGTGCCTTTGAGGTGCTTTGGTACCATGAGGTGCAAGCATAGTCGTAGTACCCTTGAATGAGTGCTCCTGCTAGAGTCTTCAGGGTATTCTTGTTTACCAGAGAGGAGATCCGGTACAAGAATCGCGTTCGTTGGTTGACTTTTTTTATTACATTGGATGCCATTTTGTCACAGGAAAGATTAGCCTCTAGGATGGAACCCAGGTAGGTAATTTCATCTTTCCTTGTGACAATATTGTCACCCACTGTAACCGAGAAGTCGTCAGTCTTGCTGAGTTTGTTATTTGAACCGAAGAGAATGGACTCTGTTTTGCCCATGTGTAATGATAGTTTGTTGTCGGCGAGCCATATGCACGAACGAACACGGACGGACGGACGGGCGGCTGCCTCTTCACTTCCGCTCCCATGTTAACGGACGATAGTAGGCACACTGGCCGCGAGCGGGAGCGCGCCTCCCGAGTGGCTGGCGAGCGGCAAGCTATTTTTTCGCCTCGATCCTATTTGAGGCGGCGCGCCACGCGCATTGTCACAGAAATACAATTGAATATCTGCATTATTACCACAGATATAGATGTTGTTCAACCAGCTGTGTCTGTATCTGCAAATAAACGCCTTGAATGTTTGTCTGTATGTTTGTTTATACCTATAACTATTACAATGTTGCATAATAATAATAATAATAATAATAATAATAATAATAAGCTCTTGCTGCTGCTGGGGCTACACGCTGCTCTTTCAGGAGTACAGTCACACTGATCATCATTCTAAAATGACTGACTTCGCATATAGACTAGGCATTTACAGCTGTCCCAATGTAAATATGCCTTCCTCGGTGCGCTTCCGCACGCTCAAGTCGTAGGTCCAGTGTGCCTGACCAGGCGCGCGATCTCACGAGGGAGCCGCACGTGAAATACGTTCGTGAGCAGTGAGTTCGGGGCGTAACGGCCCGAACTCACTGCTCACGAACGAATTTCACGTGCGGCTCCCTCGTGAGATCGCGCGCCTGGTCAGGCACACTGGACCTACGACTTGAGCGTGCGGAAGCGCACCGAGGAAGGCATATTTACATTGGGACAGCTGTAAATGCCTAGTCTATATGCGAAGTCAGTCATTTTAGAATGATGATCAGTGTGACTGTACTCCTGAAAGAGCAGCGTGTAGCCCCAGCAGCAGCAAGAGCTTATTATTATTATTATTATTATTATTGTAATAAATACGTGAGTTATACCAGTAGCAGGAGAAACTGCTACTTAGCAGGGAAACTGCTATTTATCCAGATGCCTGAAATAACCAACATCACAACCGGGTTTACAAGGGATACCAACTTTATTTATTTAAGTCCTATGCTAAACAATGATCTGAGCTATTAATTAAAACCTATGAGCCATGAAGCCAATACATCTTTCCCTTCTGTGACATGCAGGGTTTAACAGGACCAGAGAATGCAGCAGGTATAGACAGACGTCCCCTAGGTAAATTTATATCACCTCTAAGTTAATCACTCTATACATTACAGCACTACAGCACTATCACATCTATAGGTAAACCCTTCACCTCTAGGTGGAGCACATCTCACAGCACACTTTAGATATGGGCCACAACCCTTAGTTCGAACGAGGTACGGTACATGCACACTGTACAACAATAGTCACACACACTTTATCCGACCAGCTCTGGTCCATGTGAATATCTAGGGCCTCGCCTACCGCTATCAGCCCACCCTCTCGCTGTACCCTCCGCCACCTCTCTCACTTGGTACGGCCTCACGTCTAATAAGACACTTTATTACAACACCTAATTCATACAGGTACTAGGGGTCTCTAATTGGGGGGACTAATCGGACCACGTAAAGGTCGTCTGCAACCGTAACTCAGTCACCCTCTGATATGAGGCACGCAATTATGAACATGCATAGATACATCCTATTACAGTAACCCACGTCAAAACACCCTCTTTAAGAGGCACGGCACGTTTATACAAAGGGGATGTCTAATCACACACACGGCCCGCTAATCACACTCCCAAATAGGCACCGGTAGAAAATGGATCAATTGAACACACTAATTATAGCAGACTCCCCCAGGTCCGAATTACCCCTCCCGCTTGCTTCCCCTGTTCCCCTTCAATGGGTGACACAATATCTATACAATATATACCAGCCTGGGCTATATAATAAATAGGGCATATAAAAGGACTAGTCGAATATGCAGGTTAATTAAGGGCACGATATCATACAGATAAGGTAAATAGAAATTACACAATATCCCATATACAATATATATATATACAGTAGGCCTACACAGTTATAAAAATAGACTGTAATACAAAATCCTATATTAAGTGCAAGTGTGGGTAACAGTGGACTTAACTCGCCGCACGGCGCGACCCCCCCCGAGGGTCGAAGCGTTGGACCCCGTCCACTCTCCGGACGAATGTTCCGGCACACGGTGGTCCTCCAGGATACAGTTGGATTGGTAACCTGGTAACGTACTCGGTGTCCGCGAGGACGAGCCGAGTATAAAGTCTTTTGGGAGCGATGTAACTCAGACCCTCTATGTCCCGTCCCTAACTATCTCCAGGAGGTTAAGCCTCCCCTCCTCTTGCTACCGGGAACTATGGACGGCTATCTAGCTTGTCTTCATCGCCGGCGGATAACTCTCCACGATCGACCCCACCCCCCGGGCCCTAACAGAGTCTGGTTACTGCGTGCGTGCTCCAACCTCGATCTCTGAGACCCACTGGCTTATCAAACAGTCTCAGCGTCTCATCCAGCACACAATCAAAAAACACCTGCGTTCAATAATGAGCCACTTGAGTCCCTGCTCGTGACGTCATCACTTCGGCCCATTCACATCACACTTCCCCCCCCCTTAAAGAAAGGACTCGTCCTCGAGTCCTATGCCGACATGTCGTAGTCTAAAGACCAACGGGGTACCCTCCGCTGGCGTACTGGACGTCCCTCCTCGACAGACCCTGCAGGCCGACCTTCCTGCAGCCCCGGACTGGACACCACCACCTCCGACTGGGGCGCAGCTTCAGTCGCCGCAGGAGCCCCCTGTGTCCCCTCTGCTTCCTCCGGCCCCCGATCACTGGCGGTCTGGTCTCCTGGGGCCTCCTGTGCTCCTTCTGCGTCCTCCGGTCCACCCTCGCCGCCGATCCGGTCCACTGGCTCCTCCTGTGCTCCGTCTGCGTCCTCCGGCCCCCGATCAACGCCTGTCTGGTCCTCCGGTGGTGGCCTCCCCCCCCCAGAGCCATCCCGGCTGGACGATCGATGGCCGACCCAACTGGCACCAAACGGGAACCCCGAGGACTGACGCCGGCTGGCCAGGTTTGGCCCACTCCTCGGATTAGATCTCCTGGATGCTGGTACTGGATTTAACGGGGCTGTCAAAGAAGAGGTGAAAGGTTTGAGTCGGTTGAAGTGAACCACACTCTCGGGCCCTCCCTCCACTAGCACTAGCCTATAAAGCACATCGGTCACCCTCTCCACCACTCTAAAGGGACCTTTGTACCGCCTCTGGAGCTTGGGACACACCCCACGCTTCCTGGCCTTATTCTGAACCCAAACCAATTCCCCCTCGGAATAATATTGAAAATTGGCCCTAAAGTCATAGGACTTTTTCTGCTGTTCCGAGGCCCTGGCCTGGTGCCTTTTAACTGCTTCCACCACCGTGGACAATGTATCCCGCAACCTAGACACATAATTGTCCACCGAGTCACAGGACTCCTGATTGCCCACCTTCAGCATAATATCTACTGGCAGAACAATTTCCTGTCCAAACAGTACTTTATATGGGGTGAAGGAGGTGCTAGCATGCACACTACTACGATAGGCCAACATAACATAAGGCAACAGTGTGTCCCAGTTTAACTGATTGTCCTCCACAAAGAGAGCCAACATGGACAAAAGGGTTCGATTAAAGCGCTCCACCAGGCCATCTGACTGGGGGTGGTAGGGGGATGTCCTTGTTTTCTGCATGTGCAGAAGCCTACATAACTCCCTGAATAGGTTTGACTCGAAGTTACGACCTTGGTCGGAGTGGATACTCCTTGGCGCCCCAAAACGACACACCCACTCCTCGGTCAAGACTTTGGCAATTGTCCGTGCTTCCTGATTAGGCAATGGAAAAGACTCTGTCCATTTGGAAAAATAGTCCCCCACAACCAAAATATACTTATTTTTCCCAGGGGTCTCGGGGAGGGGGCCAAGAATGTCGAGTGCCACCCGTTCAAAAGGCCTAGATACCCTGGAGGTCTGTAAGGGTGCACATGGCCGCTTCCCCTGACTCTTCCTTGAACCACAATCGACACATTCTCTAACCCATCTCTTGACATCGCCAAACCAGCCTGGCCAATAGAACCGGTCTTTAACTTTCCCTTGCAGCTTCTGCACCCCCAAGTGCCCCCCGGTGGAGACATTGTGCAGCTGCTCTAAAACCCCAGGCACCATTGACTGCGGGAGCACCACCTGTACCCGAGAGGCTGCATCGGAATTTGCAGGAGGAATCCGCACCAGCCTATCCCCCTGCACCTGGAGCTGACTCCACACAGTAGCATAATTCTGCAGGCCAGCGTCTACCGGTATTGCACCAGAACCAACCTGATTTTTAAAATGAATTATTTGTCTTAACTCACTATCGGCCATCTGTGCATCGGTTAACTCATCAGTCTCTTTTTCCCCACTGGACACTACAGAAGGCAGAGCTTCCTGTACTGCGCACATCCTTACAGCAGCCCTGTCTGTTATTGCCTGAGAGGCCTTCTGGTCAGATTTTTCTTTTTCCAAAAAAGCCGGCAGCCTAGAAAGGGCATCAGCATTGCTGTGTAGCTTGCCTGGACGATGCACAATTTTATACTGGAAATTGGCCAATTGTTCAAGCCAACGAGCCAACTGCCCCTCCAAGTCCTGAAAGTTATGAAGCCAACGGAGAGAATTGTGGTCAGTTCGCAACACAAATTCCCTACCCAACAAATAGTGCTTGAAGTATTTGGTAAACGCTACCATACTCAGAAGTTCTTTCTTAGTGGTGGCATATTTACGTTCCTGTTTTGTAAGAGCCCTGCTAGCATATGCTATTACTCTCTCGAGTCCTCCCTCCTCTTGAGACAATACTGCCCCAATCCCCACGTCACTTGCATCCGTATCCAGGATAAATGGTTTACTGGGGTCGGGATAAGCCAACACAGGGGTGGTAATCAAACTACACTTGAGCTGCTCAAAGGCTCCCTGACAGTCCTCACTCCAGCGAAAGTGCCTCCCCTTTTCTGTCAACTGGTGCAGAGGCCGGGCAATGTCAGCAAACCCTTTCACAAAGCGCCTATAATAGGAGGCTAATCCCAAAAAACTCTTAACCTCAGTCTGGCTGGTAGGAACAGGCCACTCTCTGACTGCCTCCACTTTAGCAGCATCTGGCTCCACTCCCCCACTAGAGATTACATGTCCGAGGTACTGGACTCTCGTTGAAAACAAGTCACACTTGGATGGTTTAACCTTAAGGTTGGCCTGCTGAAGTTTTTCCAGCACACCACTCAGACGTGTTAGATGTTCATGGAAAGTGCGCCCAAACACAATTATATCATCCAAATACACTAAGCAGGTAGTCCACTGCAGATCAGCCAGAATTAGGTCCATCAACCTCTGAAAAGTGCTGGGTGCATTGCAAAGGCCAAAACTCATCACATTGAACTCAAATAGCCCCTGACGGGTGGTGAATGCAGTTTTATGGCGGTCTGTCGGGTCTACTTCCACCTGCCAATAGCCGCTTGCTAAATCCAGGGTGGAAAACCAACAAGCATGACAAAGGCTGTCCAGGGCATCATCAATCCTAGGGAGGGGGTATGCGTCCTTTCTAGTAACCTCATTGAGTTTCCTATAATCAACACAGAACCGGAGCCCACCCCCTTTCTTTTTTACCAGTACAATGGGAGACGCCCAGGGGCTACAAGATGGCCGAACTATCCCACTATCGAGCATTTGCTTCAAGTGGCTCGTCACCTCTTGCTGTAAATGGAGGGGAACCCTTCTGGGGTGCATTTTTATTGGCTTTGCATCCCCTGTATCAATCTCATGCGGGGTCAGAGGAGTCCTGCCTAAGTCAGTCTCCCCCTGACTAAACACAGTGAGGTTCTTGTGCAGTATCTCCCTGACTGCCTTTAACTCGTCAGAGGCAAGACCCCTCTCCTCCACGCCAAACTGACGCATGAGTGTATCAACTGTCCAAGGCTGCAAGGTTTTTTTCCCCTCCCTCTCGTCATGCAGCTCCGCCCCCCCTTCCTCTATTTCAATATCAGTGAATAGGGTGCCTATTTTCATGCCACGTTTTAGCATAATCTCCTCATTAGTGACATTAATAACCCTCACTGGTAATGTGCCCTGCTGGACTCTGCATACCACCCGAGCTACCAAAACATCACACTGTTTGGAAATGGAAGTGGAGGGTTCCAGCATTGCTGCTGCATAATCTCCCCATCTGCTCTGGACTTGACCCAAAATAATTATTTCACTGCGTGGGGGCACCAGGGTGTCAGACAACACTGTCACAGCCTGAGGCTCTAATGAGGGGTTAGGGTCAACCAGGGGAAATTTCCTGCCCATTATCTGACATTGTTTCTTTCCCAAATCAACCACCGCACCATATGTTGAAAGAAAATCAAATCCAAGCAAAATCTCATCAGAGGGAATATCAGCAACCAAAAATGTTGCTACCAGCGCGAGTGACTCCAGTTGACATACCGTCTGCCAGCATCCCAGAATGCTCATCCCCCCCCCATTAGCTGCTGTAGCCTGGCCAACATAATCTAACAGATCACATCCCCCTTTTGTAGCAGAGAGCCACAGTTGTTTAGGAATGACAGAGCTAGAAGCTCCAGTATCTACAAGTACATGACAGTCTAACCCACCTATCTTAGCTTGGAGATATCCCGAACCACCCTTCAAGCTGTCAGGGGCCACAGTAGACTCAGAAATGGGGGCGGGCATTGGACCCTCTGTGCACACCCCCTCTAGTTTCCCTTTAAATAAGGACAGTCGCGTCTGAAGTGACGATTACACCCACATTCCCAGCAACCCCTCTCTCTTTCTCCCTCACATCTAGTCTGGGGAGTGGGGGCACTAACAGAGTATGGAAGGGGAGCAGACACGGGAGGTGTAGGTTTAGGAACAGATTGGCTTGGATTGGCTATAGTCTGTACAGTGATTTTCAGAGACTTAACTTCCTGCCGCAGGCCCTCTACGACCCCCAGCAGCGTATCCATTTGTTTGTCACGCCCAGATTGCTCAGTGACTCCACGCACCTGTGCATCAGAGGCCAATTTACTGCCCTCCAACTCCCTAATCAGCTCCAATTCTGCAGCAAGATTAATGGCATCCTCTAAGGTTGTAGGTTTGGCACTGCGAAGGCTAACTCGCAATTCCCCATTCCCAACATTAGAAATAAAATGATCTTTAGCCAATAAATCTTGGGTGTGGGCGTCCGCTGAGGGGTACGCTTTAACAACCAGCCTCCGAAGCGCAATACCAAATTCTCGGATATTCTCCTTATGTAACCTTTTACGAGAAGAGAAGGTGGCCCTGCTCCAATCATCACTATCACATGGTTCTAAGCATCTACCCATGGCTTCTTTGAGTAAGGCATAATTAGCTTTAGCGGCGGCCGATAACCCACCATATACCTCTCGGGCTCGACCTGACAAGAGAAGACTCATAAATTTTAGTCTCAATGTTTCGCTCCAATTATTAACCCCCGCGGCCATTTCAAACTGTTCAGCCCAATCAGACCATTCCCGGCCGGCACCAGTGAAAGTCTCAGGCATAAAAATGGGTCGGGACATAGCCAGATTACTACTAGGGGAAGGAGACGAGTCTGATCGACTTGAGCCGGCCTCAGCCGGCAGTTGGTTATCTCCAGGCATATTTTTTCTATATCCCACCGCTGTCACCAATGTAATAAATACGTGAGTTATACCAGTAGCAGGAGAAACTGCTACTTAGCAGGGAAACTGCTATTTATCCAGATGCCTGAAATAACCAACATCACAACCGGGTTTACAAGGGATACCAACTTTATTTATTTAAGTCCTATGCTAAACAATGATCTGAGCTATTAATTAAAACCTATGAGCCATGAAGCCAATACATCTTTCCCTTCTGTGACATGCAGGGTTTAACAGGACCAGAGAATGCAGCAGGTATAGACAGACGTCCCCTAGGTAAATTTATATCACCTCTAAGTTAATCACTCTATACATTACAGCACTACAGCACTATCACATCTATAGGTAAACCCTTCACCTCTAGGTGGAGCACATCTCACAGCACACTTTAGATATGGGCCACAACCCTTAGTTCGAACGAGGTACGGTACATGCACACTGTACAACAATAGTCACACACACTTTATCCGACCAGCTCTGGTCCATGTGAATATCTAGGGCCTCGCCTACCGCTATCAGCCCACCCTCTCGCTGTACCCTCCGCCACCTCTCTCACTTGGTACGGCCTCACGTCTAATAAGACACTTTATTACAACACCTAATTCATACAGGTACTAGGGGTCTCTAATTGGGGGGACTAATCGGACCACGTAAAGGTCGTCTGCAACCGTAACTCAGTCACCCTCTGATATGAGGCACGCAATTATGAACATGCATAGATACATCCTATTACAGTAACCCACGTCAAAACACCCTCTTTAAGAGGCACGGCACGTTTATACAAAGGGGATGTCTAATCACACACACGGCCCGCTAATCACACTCCCAAATAGGCACCGGTAGAAAATGGATCAATTGAACACACTAATTATAGCAGACTCCCCCAGGTCCGAATTACCCCTCCCGCTTGCTTCCCCTGTTCCCCTTCAATGGGTCACACAATATCTATACAATATATACCAGCCTGGGCTATATAATAAATAGGGCATATAAAAGGACTAGTCGAATATGCAGGTTAATTAAGGGCACGATATCATACAGATAAGGTAAATAGAAATTACACAATATCCCATATACAATATATATATATACAGTAGGCCTACACAGTTATAAAAATAGACTGTAATACAAAATCCTATATTAAGTGCAAGTGTGGGTAACAGTGGACTTAACTCGCCGCACGGCGCGACCCCCCCCGAGGGTCGAAGCGTTGGACCCCGTCCACTCTCCGGACGAATGTTCCGGCACACGGTGGTCCTCCAGGATACAGTTGGATTGGTAACCTGGTAACGTACTCGGTGTCCGCGAGGACGAGCCGAGTATAAAGTCTTTTGGGAGCGATGTAACTCAGACCCTCTATGTCCCGTCCCTAACTATCTCCAGGAGGTTAAGCCTCCCCTCCTCTTGCTACCGGGAACTATGGACGGCTATCTAGCTTGTCTTCATCGCCGGCGGATAACTCTCCACGATCGACCCCACCCCCCGGGCCCTAACAGAGTCTGGTTACTGCGTGCGTGCTCCAACCTCGATCTCTGAGACCCACTGGCTTATCAAACAGTCTCAGCGTCTCATCCAGCACACAATCAAAAAACACCTGCGTTCAATAATGAGCCACTTGAGTCCCTGCTCGTGACGTCATCACTTCGGCCCATTCACATCACATTATTATTATTATTATTATTATTATTATTATTATGCAACATTGTAATAGTTATAGGTATAAACAAACATACAGACAAACATTCAAGGCGTTTATTTGCAGATACAGACACAGCTGGTTGAACAACATCTATATCTGTGGTAATAATGCAGATATTCAATTGTATTTCTGTGACAATGCGCGTGGCGCGCCGCCTCAAATAGGATCGAGGCGAAAAAATAGCTTGCCGCTCGCGAGCCACTCGGGAGGCGCGCTCCCGCTCGCGGCCAGTGTGCCTACTATCGTCCGTTAACATGGGAGCGGAAGTGAAGAGGCAGCCGCCCGTCCGTCCGTCCGTGTTCGTTCGTGAGCAGTGAGTTCGGGCCGTAATGCGCCTCAGTGACGAAGCCCAAACGTCGTTTGACCGCGTATGCCCAGCAGCACTGCACCGCTGGTCATGTATGTATGTCATATGTCATAGTTATGATGAATTGAAAATAGGGGACCCTGATGTAAACAAGATGAAAGTCTTGTGTGTATTGAGCCGTACTGTATTGTACCCATTCTGCAATCTGTTAATTAATACAATTTTCAATCAATTCAATCAATCAATCAAAATTTATATTCACCACTAGATGCCATCATATACATTGATAGACATAACATATACATCACAATAGCACTCTGAGACTTGGTTTCCAGATATAGAGTGCATTATAAATCGAATGTATTATTATTATTAATAGACTTTGGTGACGTCACTTTTGTAAAAGACAAAAGCCCGACTGGTCCCTCCAACTCTCGCCGGGTGTGGTGGCGCGCGCCTATAATCCAAGCTGCTGGGAGGCTGAGGCTGGCGGATCGTTTGAGCTCAGGGGTTCTGAGCTGCAGTGGACTATGACGATCGGGTGTTCGCGCTAAGTTCGGTATCGATATGGTGCTCCTGGGGGAGCCCGGGACCACCAGGTCGCCTTAAACGGAAGAAAAAAAACGCAGGGGCGATTAAGGTAGGGGTGCACCGGCCCGGAAACGGACCAGACCAAAGCCCCCGTGCCGCTTAGTAGTCGGACGAGCCTGTGAATAGACACTGTAGCGCAGCCTGAGTAATACAGCGGGACTCAGTCTTTTCATGATTTTTTTTTTTTTTTTTTATCAAACTTTTACGCCACACAGTTTCTACGTTCACACTGCATGCTTTGCTCAGTCTGACCCTATCTTGATAAGATATGATATGAGTGACGTGAATAAATAGTGCCTTGGTCCATCCTAACTTATTACAACAAAACAAGACAAAATGGCATGTACATGACTGCCTCCTACTGGATATCTGGGGTAAATACAACCCCTTTTCTGAGCAAGACGTCCAAAGTAGGCACTGTTTCACCAACAGATTACTGACATTGTCACTGAACGGTGCAAAATGCAAATGGTTGAATGAAAACGACCCACTTAACAGTTATTAAACTGTGTTTTTCTTTTAATTATTGCTGTTTAACAGTACTGTATATTTGCATATCTTGTCTGTCACAAATGGAACAGTACTGTATACCTGTATGTCATAATTAGATTAGATGATTAGATTTGTATATCTGTATGTCATGAATGTCATTATGAATTGAAAATGGGGGACCCTGATGTAAACCAGATGAAAGTCTTTCTCTGGTCTGCATCCCCTTAACAATTGTGTGTATTGAGCTGTACTGTATTGTACCCATTCTGCAATCTGTTAATACAATGTTCAATCAATCAATGTCATTCTTATTCACCTTTTGCCAGACCTGGAAGGCTGTCCTATAAGAGTTAAAGGGGAACTTCACCAAAAATAATGTTTATTTATTTTGCACATGCTCTCACACATCCAAAAACGTTTAACAGGTTTGCACACATTCATTTAGTTTTATACATTTATTGAGAGTAAATTAGTTTAAATATGGTCACAAGTGATGTCATCGGGGACATTGCATCCTTGTGTTGTGTTTACATTTAGCTGACGCTTTTATCCAAAGCGACTTAGAAGTTCTGTACGACAAGTCATCAGGAAGGGCACAAATCAGGAAGGGCACAAATCTATCAAATCTATTTGTTTTTCATCACGCTATGTTTTGTTTGCAGCGTGTCATGGTGTTTTTTATTGTTGTTTTTTGTCAAGTGCCCCGTGTTTGTCGACATGGTTAAAAATACTTCACTTAGTTGTCAGGATATCACTGGTCATTATTACTATTCTGCATGTCCATGTCTGCTCAGAATAATAATAAACTGTGCCTCGCCACATGGAATGTAAATGGTCTGGGTAATGTCATCAAGAGGAACAAGGTAATTTATAAATTGAAATCCTCCAGGTATGATATAATGTTTTTGCAGGAATGCCATTTGTCATTGGAAGAATCAAAGCGTCAGGGTCACGTGGGTCACGTGTTCTGCAGTGCCGGTACCAGTCAAAGTAGGGGAGTCATTATACTAGTGAACAAACAGCTGCAATTTAAATGTCTGAGAGAGCTCAAAGATGAAGAAGGGAGGATTGTTATTATTTTGGCTGAGATTCAGGGGAAAGTATTTATTCTAGCCAATACATATGCTCCTAATGGGGATGTCCCAAGGTTTTTTACTGACCTGGAATGTAAATTAAATGACATGGGTGACTATCCAATCATATGGGCTGGGACATGAATATTGCTATGGATGCTTGTTGAAGGTAGAGGCTCTGTGTAGGATTGTTAGTATCTGTCTAACTGCATAATGTAACTGTTAACTTATCAGTAACAGACCCGGAAATTGAATTAGAGAACTATTCATTAGTCCGCAATGACAGGAACAGGCATGGAGGAGGTGTCTGTATGTACATCCATCAAGACACCAAATTTATTAACCGTACAGACCTAGATCATGAGGCTATTGAAACTGTTTTTGTAGAAATTCTATTTGAAAGGGCTAAATCTGTTCTAGTCGGCACAATTTACAGACCGCCAGACCAAAATGGCTTTTATGACGTGTTGGATGCGTGCTTAGCTGGAGTTGAGGATACAGAAATGATTCTTATTGGGGATTGGAACACGGATATGCAACAAAAAGATGCACCGTCTTCAAATCCTACAATAGGTTTTGTGATCTGCACGGCCTCAGCCAACTAATCACACAACCCACACGTGTGTGTGAGTCAACTCAGACTACCATTGACCTCATCCTGACCTCTGACAAGTCCAAGATCGCCAATAAAGGGGTTATAGCATGCGGGTTAAGTGATCATTATATGATATTCTGTACGTGCAAAAAGCTAAAACAAAAGGCTGGCTGTCACAAAACAGTCACATCTAGAGACCTAAAAACCTACTCTAGCGAGGCCTTTAACCTTGAACTGGATAGTCTGGACTGGTCAGACGAGCTCAATGGTACACTGGTTGAAGAAACATGGCTTGGCTTCAAAACCAAATTTTCAACGATAATAAACAACATGGCCCCCCTAAGAACCACCAGGGTAAAAAATTGCGCTGAGCCGTGGATGCACGCTGAAATACTGACCGCTATGAAAACCAGAGACAAAAAATGCTCTGAGTTTCGTAAAAGTCAGTCAAAGCTTAACATAAGCACGAGCAGTGAACTCCAAGCCCACGTGACTGAACTCAAACTGGAAAGAAACAGACTAAGAAATGATGTAAACTCCATGATCAAAACAGCAAAGAAAAAATTCATCAATGACAAAACCGAGGAAAACAAAAACAAACCGCGTGAACTTTGGAAATTACTCAATAACCAACTAGGCTGCAGTAAAAAACTTAAAACCAGATTCTCAAACATAAACATAAAGACGGACAACACGCTCATCACAGAAAAGCTGGATGTAGCCAATTACTTAAATAGTTTCTTCACAAACATAGCCACAACACTGGTAAACAAACTACCCTCCCACTCAGGGCATTATGGGGTAGAACACATAGTAGCATACTACAAGAACCTAGGGGTCCACAAAGACGACTTCAAACTGGAAATGGTAACAACAGATGAGGTACTGAAAAAACTGAGCGCCCTCCAACCCAACAAGGCCACTGGCCATGACAACATCCCCTCCAAATTCCTCAGAGACTCAGCAGCCGCCATCACCCCAGTCATCACACACATAATAAACCTCTCCATAAAACAGGGACACGTCCCCAAGGACTTCAAAATTGCGAGAGTGACCCCTCTGCACAAAAAAGGCAGTAAATTAGACCCAGGCAACTACCGCCCTGTTTCTATCCTTACCTCCATCTCGAAAGTCATGGAAAAAATTGTATACGAACAGGTCGAAAAATACCTTGCGGAAAAAAATCTAATCTACGAATTCCAATCTGGCTTCAGAACATCCCACTCCACTGACACATGCCTTCTCTATTTAAACGACCACATCAAACAAGAGGTGGACGCGGGCAAATACTGCGGCATGGTCATGCTGGACCTACAAAAGGCCTTCGACACTGTCAATCACACCATTCTGATTGACAAGCTAAAAGCAATTGGTTTTGATAGTCTATCAGTGAGCTGGATGCAATCCTACCTGGAGGGGAGAGAGCAGATGGTGGAGGTAAACGGTACCCTATCCCCCCCCCTCACAGTAAACTGTGGTGTTCCACAAGGAAGCATACTAGGTCCGCTACTGTTCCTAATTTATGCAAATGACATGTCGTCAGCTTGTGACTGCAACTTGTTCCTGTTTGCGGACGACTCAGCCTTGCTGGTCTCTGACAAGAACAAGTTACAGGTTGAAAAAACCCTCAGCTCAGAACTAGGCAAAATCTGCATATGGCTCGCTGATAACAAACTATCATTACACATTGTCGTATTTGATTTATATAGAATAATCTTCAGGAGGAGATTGCATTTAGATATTTATTCAAAGGTAAGTACTCGTTAAGCATGAGTGTAACTCCATCCACGGCTGGCAGCCAACTGACTGTCAGGACCCCTTGTCAGGTATACATAATAGGAAGGTGCGCCTGGCGCGCCTGTCGTAAATGATATATTCAAAGCATGAATATTACATCCTCCTTCTTTTAAAGAAAGCTTTATAAGCTATGAACAAAATTGAAATAAAGAAAGGTTGTGCAATACTCTGTAAGAGTTTCTTTGTAAACAATAACAAGTGCGTTACCTGTGTCAGGACCAGGCAATGTAAACAGGTAGGATTAATATGTTAAACATAAAAGATTCATGTATCAAGGTATTACAGTTCGTATTGTGTGCCCTCTTATTCTGGAAAGTCTGCTTTAATATTTGAATACTTCAGCTGTGAAAAGGTATGTATTCATGGCTTATTTGGTCGTGTGTCTCAACACTCTTACCATATGCAGTTCTTATTTGTAGAATTAGCTTGCTAACAAAATGGGAAAATATCGACAATTAAGCAAGGTAAGTAGGTCATAGATTCAACACATATAGTAAGTCATCATTTCAGCATACATTAATATTTTGTTACATTTCACCACCCTTTTTTTTTCATTGGGGTAAATGGTGTTATAATAGGGCAGCGATCCGCCTGCACCCTGTACATTTATAGGTCTAAAATGTCCCGAGGCTTCACTGCTCGGCCGGATCTGGTGTAGTATGAAGCTGAGTTCTCTTCTGAGTCCTCTGACAGTTCAGGGTCGTTGGTCTCCGGCGGTTGATCGACGCTCTCTGGACTTGGCATACCGTCGCTGTCCTGGAAGTGTTCCTCTTTTGTGTCCCTCAGGTGCCTGCGGTTGCGGTGGTATTCGCGTCCATCTTGGGTGCGAACGTGGTATGACCGCGCAGTGTCGGCTGGTTGTATGACTACTGCTGGCCTCCAGCGTCCATGTTCTTGTAGCCTGACAGATTCACCACAATGTAGTGGGGGCAGCGGTCTAGCTGACCTGTCATAGTATTTCTTCTGGTGCTGTTGTCTCTGCACTCGCTTGTCATGTCCATCTTTGGGGCTTACTACCCCTGGCCGCAGCTGTTGGTTGGTGCTCGGGAGGGTTGAGCGTAGCCTGCGGCTCATCAACAGCTGTGCCGGCGATTTGAAGTTGTCGACTGGGGTGTTACGATATTCCAGGAGGCTTAGGTACGGGTCTCTTCCGTCTGCCTTAGCCTTGTCCATGAGTGATTTTGCCGTCTTCACAGTTCTCTCCGCTAGTCCGTTGCTTTGCGGATAGTGTGGGCTTGACGTGACGTGTGTAAACTCCCACGACTTGGCGAATGCCTCGAACTCTTTAGACTTGTATTGTGGTCCGTTGTCTGAGACTATGGTCTCTGGGACGCCATGCCTGGCACAGGCTGCCTTTAGCTTGTGGACAACAGCTGCCGATGTGGTGCTGTGAAGTCTGTCTAGTTCGAAGAATCTGCTGTAGTAGTCGACGGTCACAACATAGTCCTGGTTGTTCCAGTTAAAGAGATCTGTCCCTACAACCTGCCAGGGGCGGTCTGGGATACGATGAGGCATCATGGGCTCCTTGGTGTTTGATGGGCGGCGCTCTTGGCATATTGAGCACTTCTCCACGACTTATATGTCTACCCATTCCAGGCCAGAACATGATGTCTCGTGCTCTCAGTTTGCATTTTTCCATTCCCATGTGGCCTGCATGGATCTTGATCAGCATCTCTCCTCTGAGGCTGGTAGGGATGACTATTTTCTCCCCTTTGAAAATTATTCCATTCGTTTTGGATAGTTCATCTCGGTGATTCCAGTATTCGGTGATGTTCTGGGGGCATTGTTTTCTTTCCTCAGGCCATCCCTCCAGGATAGCCTGGCTGAGCAGCTTTAGCTGTGTGTCATTGTCTGTTGTTTCTCTGATCTCTTGTAGCCTGTCGTCGTGTACAGGTAAGCTGTTGTATACCATGTGTACCTGAAGGTCCATCCCTTCACTGAGACCGTCGTCGTGAGAGGTGAGTGATTTCCTGGACAGCGTGTCGGCTACTGGGATGTCTTTCCCAGGGCGGTGCACGATCGTGAAGTTGTACTTGTGTAGTTGCAGTATCATCCTCTGTAACCGCGGTGGGGCTGCGGCGATCGGCTTCTTCATGATCGACTCCAGGGGCTTGTGGTCAGATTGCACCATAACATGGCGACCGTAGGCATATTGGTGGAAGCGTTTGAATCCATAAAGGACTGCGTACATCTCCTTTTCGATTTGTGCGTAGTTGACCTCGCTGTCCGTGAGTGATCTGGATGCGTAGCTAATGGGCCTTCCTTCCTGCATCAGCACAGCACCCAGACCATACTTTGATGCGTCCACTTGTAAGCTGAGCTCCTTATCTGGGTCAAAGTAGATGAGGACTGGCCAAGGTTCACTGGTAAGTATGTCTTTCATCTTTTGGAATGCAGCGTCGTGCTGCGCGTCCCACAGGAACTCATTCGATTGTTTAAGCAGCTGTCTCATGGGTGCGTTGATCTCGGAGAGGCTCGGGGCGAACTTCGCCAGATAGTTGACCATACCTAGCACGGTCTCCAGTTCTGCACGGCTCTTTGGCGCCTCCATCTCCTTGATGGCAGCTATCTTGCCTGGGTCAGGCTTCATGCCGTCAGCTGAAAGGATGTGCCCGAAGTAGCTCACTTCGGTGGCTCCGATGGTGCACTTGTCTGCGTTGAGCCGAACGCCTCTCTCCCGTGATCTCACCAACATTGCATGTAGGTTCTTATCGTGTTCTTCTCTGGTCGCGCCATATACAAGGATGTCGTCTACTATAGCTGTTACTCCGTTCAGTCCCTCGTATGTCTCGTCGATTTTTCGTTGGAACTCGTCCTGGGCAGAAGCGAGCCCAAATGGTAATCGTAGGAATCTGTATCGTCCAAACGGTGTGTTGAACGTCGTCAGCTTCGATGATTCTGTGGAGAGCTTGATGGACCAGTATCCCGACCTTGCATCCAGTACGCTGAAATAGCGTGCGCCTGTTAGTCTGGGTGTGATGTCCTCTAGTGTCGGCAGAGGGTAGTGCGGGGCGCTTGATAGCCTTGTTTAGCTCCTTAGGATCCAAACATAGTCTGAGCTTGCCTGTGCGTGGTTTCTCAACAATGACCAGTGCACTGACCCACTCCGTTGGTTCGATGACTCTAGCGATGATCTGTGTGTCTTCCATACTCTGTAGCTCCTTCTTTAGTCGGCCACGCAGGGCGATCGGTGTCCTTCTCAGTGGGCAGACTACTGGCGTGGCGTCTGGGTCTATATGGATGTGACACTCTCCTGGGAATAGTCCTATCCCTTTAAACACGTCGTGGTATTCTTCCATGATGGTCTGTTTATCTGTGTGTGCATTTACTGATAACACTAGTTTAATGAGGTCCATATTCAGGCATGCCTGTAAACCTAGAACTGGGGGTGCCTGAGTGTCTACTATGTAAAAGTCTAACAACATGCCACGCTCTTTGTATTTACACTTTAATGTGCATGTGCCCTTTACCACTAGCTTCTCTCCACCATATCCTGTCAGTCTGCGTGAAGTAGGCTGTATTTTGCGTTTATCTTGTAAACTGTGATACTCTCTCAAAGGAATTACAT
Organism: Notolepis coatsorum; assembly: GCF_963971535.1. Classification (NCBI taxonomy): domain Eukaryota; kingdom Metazoa; phylum Chordata; class Actinopteri; order Aulopiformes; family Paralepididae; genus Notolepis; species Notolepis coatsorum. The sequence goes on along the minus strand of NC_140169.1, from coordinate 137,904,073 downwards.
TTACTTGTGCACCTGTGTCTAGCTTAAATTTAAGCTCTGTGCCCTGTTTTCCTACTTGTATGTCTGCGAACGCTTGTTCTGTTGCATCAAATCGTCTGTCTGTCACGGTGTCTACATACAGTTCGTCTGACTCTTCTCCTGACTCAGAGCGCATGCTAATCTCGTGTACTGACTTTTTCTGGAAACTACCGGCCCTGCAGACTTTGGCAAAGTGGTTCCATTTTCCACACTTTGTGCACTGTTTCCCCCTAGCTACACAGTTATCCCCTTCCTTGTGAGCTCTACCCCCACAGTATCCACAGTTCTTACGTGTGTCTGTGTCGCTCGCTCTGTTCGCTCTCTCTGTCCACTCTGCTCTGGGGCGATATCTCTGTGCGCTATACTTCTGTTCATGTCTGTGTACCTCGTGCACGAGCTGCTCCTGCGCGCTGCTCGTGGCGCCAGTAAAGCTCTTTATCTGTGATTGTGCTAGCTCGTGGGCTCTAGCTATATCTACCGCTTTGTCTAACGACAAGTCTGATCCAACGTTTAATAGTTTCTCTCTTACTTTTGCTGAGTGTATGCCAAACACAATGCGGTCTCTAACCATCTCATCATTGTTCACATATGCACAGTCCTTCACGAGTAGTTTCAATGCAGTGACAAATTGTTCAAATGACTCGCTAGGTTGCTGGGTTTTCTCATGGAATTTGTACCTATCGAAAATCGTGTTCCTCCTTGGAAGTACATATGCTTCGAAATTGTCATAGTAGCTCTTCAATACCTTTGCTTCATCTGCACTGAGAGTCCATGTGTTGTGAATGTCTCTCCCTCTTTCTCCGCTCCACAGTAGCAGGTAGCTACATTTCTCGTCCTCTCCTTTCTTCTTGAGTGGGCCCGAAAACATTAGCTCTGCATGCTGCCTGAACTTCTTCCATTCTCCCGGTAAGTCCAGAGAATCCCAATTCATCCGTGGCGACGGGACTCCGTTGATATCCATGTTCATCCCGCTTCTGACACCATGTCGTATTCGATATATATAGAATAATCTTCAGGACGAGGAGATTGCATTTAGATATTTATTCAAAGGTAAGTACTCGTTAAGCATGAGTGTAACTCCATCCACGGCTGGCAGCCAACTGACTGTCAGGACCCCTTGTCAGGTATACATAATAGGAAGGTGCGCCTGGCGCGCCTGTCGTAAATGATATATTCAAAGCATGAATATTACACACATGGGCAAAACAGAGTCCATTCTCTTCGGTTCAAATAACAAACTCAGCAAGACCGACGGCTTCTCAGTTACAGTGGGTGACAATATTGTCACAAGGAAAGAAGATATTACCTACCTGGGTTCCATCCTAGAGGCAAAAGTCAACCAACGAACACGATTCTTGTACCGGATCTCCTCACTGGTAAACAAGAATACCCTGAAGACTCTAGCAGGAGCACTCATTCAAGGGTACTACGACTATGCTTGCACCTCATGGTACCAAAGCACCTCAAAGGCGCTAAAAACAAAATTACAAACATCTCAAAACAAACTGGTCAGACTACTGCTTGACCTTACTCCTAGAACCCACCTCACCCCTGCCCACTTTGACAACCTAGGATGGCTTAGAGTAGACGACAGAGTACAGCAACTTGCAATGGGCCTGGTCTACAAGATACACTACACGACCAAGGTACCCATGTACATGACAAAATACTTCCCAAAGGTCAGTGAATACCACGATCACAACACCAGAGGGAGCTCCACAAATCATGTGAAACCCAGATTCGGCTCAAACAAGGGACTAAACACGTTTCGCAATTATGCCACATCAATGTGGAACGCCCTACCCAAAGCTGTAAAGGAATGTGAATCACTACCCACTTTCAAAAACACTCTCAAAAAACACCTAAGGGAGACTGCAACTCGAAACTGGCCCCTGTAAATGTCCGAACACAACCCCCTCCAATGTACAGTAAATTACCAAGTATGGTCTTGTCAATAATCCAATGTACAGTGTTGTTTGTACAGTTGTACAGTGTCCCCCCCCCACCCCTCCTACCCAACCCCCCCCCCCCACTCCTCCCCAACCCCCCCCCCCCCCCCACTCCTACCCAACCCCCCCCCCCCCCCCCCCCCACCCACCCAACCACCTCCAATGTACAGTCCCCCCCCACCCCCACCTACCCAATCCAATGTACAGTTTCTACGCCTAATGTATATACTCTTTTCTTTCTGGACTCTTTTTGTATCACAAACAGTACTGTAATTGCAAATCTGGTATGTCATAAATGTATAGATGTAGCAGTACTGTCTATCTGTATGTCATGTATGTCATATATGTTACGATGAATTGAAAATGGGGGACCCTGATGTAAACAAGACGAAAGTCTTTCTCTGGTCTGCATCCCCTTAACAATTGTATGTATTGAGCTGTACTGTACTGTACCCATTCTGCAATCTGTTAATAAAGTTTTCATTCATTCATTCATTCATTCACACTAGTGTCTGTCTACCTGCATATATATCTGTGTCCACTGGAGGGCGTTCTAGGCGGAGACACTCTGGAGTACTACCAGGTAGCATAAGTATCTGTGTCTCCTCCACCTTCTTTCTCTCCCCCCCAGTCTCTCAGTAAGAGAGGACTCATGTGTTAATGCTCCCACCATGTGAATAAACAAACCAAGCCAGTTAAAGGCTAAAGACTGGAAACCGGAAACCATGCCTCTTGACCACATTATTGTCGCCCTATAGCCGGATTCTGTTAACAGGTTATGGGCCCAGATAACGCCGGGGCGAAATAGTGGAGGTACTGTAGTAAGCTTAGCTGAAGTTATAGGCTAGGATAGCACCGGGAGCACCGCGTGGCTAGTCGCTAGGCCAACAAGAGTAAAGCTAAGCATACCATTAACGAAGAGGATGAAAGCCAAGAAGACCCACAGGAGAGCCAAGAAGGCAGCAGCCGGGAGTCGCTGGAAGGCAGCGACCAAGAGCCCCGAGGAGGCGGCGCCGGGGGAGACGGAGCATGCTGAGCACGGCGGAGGCGAGGGGGAGAACCCCGCCTCGGAGCGCGTGGCGCCCGCTGGGCACAGCGGAGGCGAGGGGGAGAACCCCACCTTGGAACGCGTGGCGGCCAGAGGGAGGAACAAAGGGCCACCATTCAATGGAAAAGCAGAAAACTATGAACTCTGGGAAGAGCGCATGCTATGCTACATGCACGGTACGGGGCTGAAGGAGACGATCCTGACGGCCCCCACGGGAGAACTGACCACGGAAGAGCAAGCCCTGGACGACCAACGGAATGCCAGCGCGTGCTGCGAGTTAGCGCCGATGCTCGACGACACCAGCCTGGGGCTGATATTCCGTGACACTAAAGACAGAGGCAGAGAAAGCCTGGCGGTACTGAGAGAGCATTTCATCTGGCAAGGAAGACCCCGAGTCATGGCCCTCTACATAGCACTGACGACCCTGAGGAAGGGACCAACCGAGACTGTGACCGAATACGTCAACAGAGCGGAGCGAATCACAACGTCATTGAGGGGTGCCGGAGAAGCACCGAGCGATGGGCTGATGATAGCGATGATAATGAGAGGACTACCGGAGCTGTACAAACCGTTCACACTCCTGGTAACACACGGTTCAACGGACATGACGTTGGGACAGTTCAAGGCTAAGCTAAGGAACTTTGAGGCCTCAGAAGATACCCAACCAGCCACCGCGGAGGCGAGAGAGAGGGCGCTAAAGGTCCGAGCGACGCCAAGGGAGAGGACCAGGACCACGACGGAGCAAGCGTGTTGGCGATGTGGAGAGAAAGGCCATCGGAGAAGTAACTGCACGAGGACTGTCTGGTGTGGCCCCTGCAGATCGCCGTGGCACGCAAGCAGAGCGTGCATGGTGAAACGTGAACAGGGCGTGTGACACGCACATGGACAAGATGGCGGCGATGGTCGACGTGAGACGGATCGAGGCGACGACTGGAGAGTAGCGGAACGAGAGGACTTCGTCCCCAGGACGCAGACGGCGTACGTTACTAGGCCAACGCAGCTGCAACAGGCCCAAAGGAAGGGACTGATCGTGGACACAGGTGCGTCGTCCCACGTCATCAATGACAGGAGTCTGTTCAAGAACTTTGACAAAACCTTCCGCCCGGAGGGACACAGCATGGAGCTGGCAGACGGAAGGCGCATCCACGGGTTGGCGAGAGGGAGAGGGGACGCACAGGTATACCTCACGGACAGCGGGGGGCGTCGGCGTACAGTGACGTTAAGGAACGCTCTCTATGTGCCATCGTTCCCACAAGGACTATTCTCTGTAATGGCTGCTGCTGCGAACGGGGCCAGAGTGTCCTTCATGGAAGGTAAAAATGTTCTTGTAGAGCCCAACGGTATACAATTTGACATAGACGTGTATCAGAGAATGTATTACCTGAAAACAGAGTGTAATGACAATAATATGTGTAAAGTAACTGTAACTGAGGGGTACAATTCCCTGACTGTATTGTTAGATATGATATTTAATACCACTACCTCATGTACTTTAACTTCTGGCCACCCAGTACAAGATATAAGTATGATGAACACTTTCCCACCTGATGAAACGAACCAACACAAATGTACCAAATCGAATATTTAATACAGCAAAAGGTGTATACAACATTCACTTAATTACATTTATGATTTGAAATATGGAATATGCACTTTTATGGCAAATGAGTATTCGTAGGTAAATCAACATTGAATGTCCAATCTCTGGTTGCGCAGGGAGTAAGTATACAACCTGGAATATTTAGGAAACGATAGCGATGGTACTTAAATGATTATAGCTGGATACACTAAGGGGGGGGGGGGTCCCGCTGGTTGTAAGACAGTAGGAGGGGGGGGTTAGAGAAGCCGCTGGCGGTATCCCATCTGGCCGACGGTGTCTTGGGAGAATCCAAAGTCTTGGACACGGTGCCCACAGAACCTCGGGCCGCAGACGAATACAGCTGGACCCTCTGTGGAACGGTATCTGCCGGTCCACAACGGAGAGACGTGGTGCGACCTCACGTGTAGAGCGCCGCCTCACCTGGAGTCCTCTCCGGGGGGTAATTCCAACACTCGGCAGTGTTGGCCTTTATCCATGGAATAATCAAAGCACACAAAGCATAATCCAAGAGCCGTGGAAGGCTCGCCGTCGTCGGGGTAGAGTAATCCAATATACAGGTCCAGTCGCTCTTGACCCGGAGCTCCTCGGATGCAATCACCACTAGGGGTCTGACCAGCCTGGTTAAGCGTCCAGATAACGTCAGGAACGATGGGGGTACTGATAACTGTAGGACTCTAACCGAACGATGCACCATACATAAATAGACTATTATTAGCTTAATAGAATACGTCCAACTCGACGGTATGGTGCCAAACTATGACCATTCAACTATTAATCTACACGATATCTCAATGCCTATTCTGGGCCAAGTAGGCCTTACTACACCGCACGTGCGTCGTGGGGAGGCTTTTGCGTCTGTCACTCTGTTGGAGGGTAAAGAACTGGACTAAAAGAAAGTTCTACTTTACGAGCGCCATATATATATGCGCTATGAACAAATAGTACCATTCGTATTTCGCCCGGCATATTACTGCGCGGAACCGGGGGTTGCCTCGACATGTTAGGCGGCACGATTGAACTTGGACCTAGGGGTATGGCAACCTGGCGCCAGGTTCTCGTCCAATGGTAGAATGAAACTATTATGGGCTGTTTAGTAGAAACGGGGATATTCAATGCATATTGTGCAAGGAATATACAGGGGATATCAAACGATATACAAATACAATTAAATATATATATATAAATAAATATACATATTCGGTTTAATCTGATCCTTCACAACAGCCGCCCCCTAATTAGTCCCACCTAATTAGCTAAGCAGAGACAGATTAACCGCACTGTCTTCCACTCAAGGTCCGCTGTAAGGGTCAGTCAACTCACAAAGTCATAGGGTCATGGTCATCATCGATAGTATCTGGGAGTCGGGGCAGTTCTATGAGCCTCGCCACGGGCCGTGTGTAGGTGCGCCCTTGGACGAGTACTTCAGCTGCTCGGACCTTGCCATCGGCACCGGTGATCACTTTGCTTACGCGGCCGGCCGGCCACATAGCTCTGGGGAGTGACTGGTCAACTATCATGACGACTGTTCCTTCTGTCAAGTTGTCTCTCTCTTTTACCCACTTCTGGCGGGTCTGTAGAGACGGTAGGTAGTGAAGTAGGAAGCTGCTCCAAAACTTGTCAGCTAGTACTTGGCTGTACCTCCACATTCTTCGGCCGTTCGCTTCTTCAGGCCTGTACATTGTCTGGGGTAGCGCGGGGTCCAGCCGCCCCATTAGGAGTGTGTTGGGGGTGACTGGGTCGACATCTGCTACATCACTGGAGACGTAACCGAGGGGCTTTGAGTTCAATACTCCCTCGATCTCCGTGAGGACTGTCATTAGGACTTCCTCTGACACAGTCTGGGCTCCGAGTACGGCATACAGGGCTGTCTTTATAGAACGTACTTCTCGTTCCCAGGTTCCACCGAAGTGGGGTGCGTTCGGGGGATTAAACTGGAAGTCAATCTGGGCTGGAGCGAGGCGGGTCCCAAGTTCTGGGCCCATAGCTTGGAAGCTCTCTCTCTCAGCTCTCCTTCTCCGCCTCCGAAGCTGGTCCCGTGATCAGACAACAATGTAGACGGTTGTCCTTTCCGCGATATGAATCTCCGGAAGGCCACAAGGAATGAGTCTGTGCTCATGGTCGGAAGGAGCTCGATATGCATCGCTCTGGTGGTCATGCATTTGAACACAATACCCCACCGCCTCTCGGTGCCTCCTCCTCTCTCCATATACAACGGGCCAAAACAGTCCATGCCTGTGGAGTGGAATGGCTTGTCGCCGACTCAGAGGCGACAGGGGGGTAGGTCAGCCACCCGTGGCATGCTGGGCTGCGCGCGCCACCTACGGCAGTCTAGACAGGTTCGCTGGAAGCGCCGTACTGCTTCTCTCCCTTGCAATATCCAATAACGACGTCTGATCTCCGCGAAGACTCTCTCTGCTCCTGCGTGGTGTACATCCTCGTCGTATTTCTTTATGATCAGCTCTGTGACCTTGTGTCGGCTGTTCAAGACGATCGGGTGTTAATGTCATCTGGTAGATCGGGGGCTCTCCGCAGGCGACCACCCACTCTGATGAGATTATGTGCGTCACTCTCTGGTGCCAGGTGAATCAGTCTGCTGTCTGATGGGACGGGGTTTCCTCCCTGTAGACAGTCTAGCTCATCGGGGAACAAGTCTCTCTGGGCTCGTTGTAGTAGAAGAAGTTCTGCTTCTTCGTAGTCAGCTGCTGACATGTCAGTGGTGGACTGAATCTCTGGGTGGTGCCGCAGGAATGTTCTTTGTTGCGCACTCTCTAGGGTAATGCAGTCATCTATGTTGGGGTCTGTGGAGGCGACAGTGCTCAGTCCACAGAACATAGGCTTCTTGTTCTCAGCCTCCTCGTTACTTGCTTCCCTCGGGGTGGGCGTAGGCCAATCTCCTTCCGGGAGCTGGAGGAATGCTGGTCCGTCACTGTAGATGTTGCGACGGGTTAGGTCATCCAGGGACATTCCCCGGGTGATGACGTCAGCTGGGTTGTGTTTGGTATCCACATACCTCCAGCTTGCTTCTTCTGTTAATTCTTGAATCTTGGTGACTCTGACTCCCACGAAGACTTTGTATCTGCATGAATCAGACTTAATCCATGTGAGTACTGTCGTGGAATCTGACCACAAGATTGTTCTATGCACCGGAATGGTGAGTTCACGTTGGATTAACGTGGCTAGATGCGCTCCTGCGAGGGCTGCGCAGAGCTCTAGACGTGGGATAGATTGTTGCTTACGTGGGGCTATTCTTGAGCGGGCCAGTATGAAAGCAGTGTGTATCTCTCCTCCCATCTCTTGGGCACGCAAATAGGCAACCGATCCGTAGGCTACTTCGGAGGCGTCGCTGAAGACGTGTAGCTCAATCTCGCATGTCTCTGGCCTCACTGTGGATGGGAAGTAGCTGCGGCGTATATTGACACCTGGGAGTGAGCGGAGTTCCGTCTCCCACTCTCTCCATGTTGAGGCAAGGTGTGCGGGTATTGGGTCGTCCCAGCCCTGGTCCTTGTCCCATAGTGCTCGTACAATCATCTTTGCCCTGGTGGTGTAAGGTAGAATACATCCCAACGGGTCATATTGTCTGGCGAGTGTTCTGTACACACTCCGTCGGGTGGTCGGTATCGCCGCCGACCTTCCTTGCTCTGGAGCCAAGGGTTTGTGTCTATAGTGGAGCGAGTCTGTTTTGAAGCGCCAGACTAATCCTAGTGTCATTTCTTGGGCTTCTCCTGGGATTGTCGCCATCCAGGTCTCGCTGCTGGCAGCCTTGTCTGCGGAGGAGAGGCTGCGCAATACGTGCGGGTCACTGCTGGCCCACTGCCTGAGATCAAAGCCTCCTTTGATTAGGGAGGCGCGTAACTTGATTAGGAGAGCCTCGGCTTCTTCTTGAGTCGAGACGCTTTGTAGACAGTTGTCCACGTAGAAACTGTTCTTCACACTGTGTTGGACCTCTTCATCTGCTGCTGGGTCCTCTGTGACGTGTTTCTGTAGTGCAAAGGTAGCACAGCACGGGCTGCATGTGGTTCCGAAGGGGAGTACTTCCCACTGGTAGATGGATGGGTTCTCATCTCCGATCTTCTCTCTCCATAGGAACCGTAGCAGAGGCTTGTCCTCCTCTACTAGTCTCACCTGCAAGAACATCCCTTTGATATCCCCGCTTATAGCCACCTTGTCCTGGCGGAAGCGCAGTAGCACGCCTAGTAGGGAGGGGCCGAGTGTGGGGCCGGGCAAGAGCTCTTTATTCAGATTTTGGGATCCGATCTGGTAGCTGCAGTTAAACACAATGCGATCCTTGCCATTGTGATGGACCTTGTGATGCGGCACGTACCATGATTCGGTCGTCTGATCGGCCTCTTTAATGTCAATCTTTGTTACGTGTCCCGCTGTGATTAGCTTCTCAATCTCAGCTCGGTACACACTCTCTTGAACGGGGTCTTTTGCTAGGCGCCGCTCTGTGTTCAGTAGATAGCGCTCCGTGGCGTCTTTCTTTGCGTGAAAGGTGGGCATTCCCTCTCGCCTCAGGAGTGGAGTTGCGTATCTCATCACTCCGCCGACTGTGACTCTCTTTGTCCCCTGCTCGAGTAGGTTGATGGCGTAAATGTCTTCTTTAGAGCGAATGTCTTTCTTTTCGTTCTTAAAGGGCATTGTCTCTAGGGTCCATAGCCTCTCGACATGCTGCAGGAGAGTGGTGTCTTCTTCTGTCGTTCTGGAGTGGAAGCAGCTAGTGGCTGCTGTTCGGTTGAGAGATTTAGCGAGGGGGCCTTGCAATGTCCATCCTAGGCGGGTCTCGACTGCTGCAGGACAGCCTCGGGGGCCTGTATGGACCCGGTCAATCGGGACTATGAGTTCTGCATGGTCGGAGCCTATCAACAGGGTCGGGGTAGCGCCGTCTATGAGCGGGATAGGTAATTGACGCAGGTGCACATATTTATCCATCAACTTGGTGACAGGGTAGGTGTACTGCGATAGTCCTATTTCTTGGCTGGTGAAAGCATTTGTGATCTTGTACCGTCGCTCTGGCTGCCCGTTGGCTGCGATAGTGAAGGAGACATTCTCGCCCTTTATCGTCTTTAAATCTCTTCTTATTGTCCGAATCGTCATTTCGTTCTTGCTCCCCCGCAGTCCCAGCTGAGTCGCAGCGGAGGCGAGCAGAAGGGTCTTCTCTGACCCATCATCAAGGACGGCGTAAGTGTCCATGACTTTATCCTGGTAGCTCAATGTCACACGGACTACCTTTAAGAGCACTTGAGCTCCGTTGCTGCTGGCGGGGTCAATGTACATGACACTTGCCTTGGTGCCGCTCCGTGGTGCAGGTATAGGCCGTCTTCCGTTACTATCGTGTAGTATATCTAGATGGGCTCCATCGCACCGGCTGCACCTTTTCTTTAGGCGGCATTCGGCTGCCATGTGGGGCCGCGCACATCGATAACAGCGCCGGTTGGACTTTATCCATTGGCTCACTTCTTCTGCATTCATCTTTGTGAATGAGTCACATTGTGACAGCCAGTGTTCTTTCTCACAGTAGGGACACGCTATCTTCCACTTCTCCTTTCTCGAGGGGGTGCTGTGACTCTTACTGCTCGGTACTGACTCTGATTGGTGCATGACAGTCACAGATCTTCTTCCATCACTTATTCTCCTGGGTCCCTCTCTGGAGCTTGGCGTGCTCCGCCCGAAGGTGTCCAGTCGTAAGCTGCTGACCTCTCTCGCCAGGAAGTCGGCCAGATCAAGGAGGGATGGCTCGGGGCCGTCGGGATCTCGGTAGTCCCTCTGCCGCCAAAAGCGCTCCTGTCTTGCGGGTGGCAGCTTCTCCAAAATCCTCTCAACGTTAGAGTTGGCGTACAGCTCATGCCTGCCCTTCTCCCGTTGAGCTCCCAGCATCCCCACCAGGGACTGCACTTTGATTGACAGGTCGTCTAGTGAGCGATTGTCTGTGGCTGGGGGTAGGCGGTCAATATGCCTTATCTCCTGGATTACGTAATCCCATATACGTCCATATCTTTGATCCAGCGCTGCAAGGGCCGCTGTGTATGGGGTCGAGGAGGTAGCATAGGCTAGCGCTATATTGTGCGCTCGCGGTACTTTCAGGTGCTTCAATAATATTGCATACTTGTGGCGTTCATCAGCGACATCCACCATCATTGTCTCTAAGCACATCCGGAGCTCCGTGTACTGTGCTCGACTCTCATAGGCGAAGTCTGGGAATGACGGCGTGGCGTTGTATGACGCCGTGGATGGCTGTTACATCGGCGAGCGTTGGGGGAGAGACCTCCTGGGCGAGTCCCCTCTTGCGCCTCGCTGTGGGCTGGTACTGGCAGGGTACCATGGCCCGCTGGTCCAGGTACTGTTCCTCTGGGCTGGTCGTGCGTCGTGCTCACCCGTGAATAGAGTCGGGGGTCTGTAGCGCAGCGCCGCGGGGGTATAGCCTGGACTGTATGGGACCTCCTGGTCCGGTGGAGTACTGTGCTGTCGTCGGGCTTGGTTCTCCTCTTCTCCCTCTTCTTCTTCTATCAAATCTTCCAGATCCTGTAATCGTTTATTTAGCTTCTCCGCAGTGTAGGCCGCTCCTTCCTTGTAGCTGGGTCTCGCTTGGACCGGTATGGGAAGGGGATCTGCGGGGGGTCTAGACTCGGTCTGTTGGTCAAGTTCAGGGTCGCTTGCTCGTTGCGGTGACGCTGCTCTTGACTGTTGTCTCGACGAGTTCCTTGAGCCCCTGGCGGAGGGAGAGGGAGTTGTCCTTTTGATCAGCTGCTCTATTAGTTGCGCTTGTAGTCTGTCGCGCTCTGCGTCTCTTTGGGCACCGGCAGCGGCGCGCTGGGCGTCGGCCCGGTCTCTTGCCATATTCTCTTCCATCTGGAAGCGTCTCATCTCCAGACTTGTGCGCTGTTCTTCGCTCCGTTGCTGTGCTTGGAGGTGTTCGCGCTCGCTGGTCGCCTGTGCTTGGAGACGTTCGCGCTCGCTAAGCGTCTGTGCTTGGAGCCGATCGCGTTCGGTAGAGGCTGTCAGGCTGACGAGGAACGCCTGTTGTAGTGTCCTCTCCGCTTCGCTGGGGGAAGGCGGTAGTGGAGGTGAGCCGCTCCTGCGTGAACCGCTCCTGGGGGTACTCGTTGGGGAGTCCTGGAGCTCTAGTTCCTCGGCGCTCTCCTCCTCTTCTTCCGTGCAGAGTTCTCTCTCTGTAGGGTTGTCTTCCTCCCGGGGCTTGTCGGGGACTACTTCTTGAGTAGTGGCGGGGGGTAAAGGCATGTCAATTCCCTCCTGGTCCCCACCGTGGGCTCGGTCAGTTACATTAGGACCTACTAGGGCCTCTGTGGTCGGGGAAACCTGGTCGTTAAGGTCAGACATAATTTTACTTTCTACTTTTACCACGTTTACCGTTTGTCGAAGGCTAGGTAGTTGACTGACAGTGTAAGTACTGAGGTGTCTGTCGTCTGCGCCGCGGGCGTTCTAGGTTAGGAGGATCGTTTCGTGGAGTGTTCATCATAGGCCATTTCGATATTAATAACACTATATTAATATTACACTAGTTACCCTCCGGCTCGAAGGACCAATTGTAACTGAGGGGTACAATTCCCTGACTGTATTGTTAGATATGATATTTAATACCACTACCTCATGTACTTTAACTTCTGGCCACCCAGTACAAGATATAAGTATGATGAACACTTTCCCACCTGATGAAACGAACCAACACAAATGTACCAAATCGAATATTTAATACAGCAAAAGGTGTATACAACATTCACTTAATTACATTTATGATTTGAAATATGGAATATGCACTTTTATGGCAAATGAGTATTCGTAGGTAAATCAACATTGAATGTCCAATCTCTGGTTGCGCAGGGAGTAAGTATACAACCTGGAATATTTAGGAAACGATAGCGATGGTACTTAAATGATTATAGCTGGATACACTAAGGGGGGGGGGGGGGTCCCGCTGGTTGTAAGACAGTAGGAGGGGGGGGTTAGAGAAGCTGCTGGCGGTATCCCATCTGGCCGACGGTGTCTTGGGAGAATCCAAAGTCTTGGACACGGTGCCCACAGAACCTCGGGCCGCAGACGAATACAGCTGGACCCTCTGTGGAACGGTATCTGCCGGTCCACAACGGAGAGACGTGGTGCGACCTCACGTGTAGAGCGCCGCCTCACCTGGAGTCCTCTCCGGGGGGTAATTCCAACACTCGGCAGTGTTGGCCTTTATCCATGGAATAATCAAAGCACACAAAGCATAATCCAAGAGCCGTGGAAGGCTCGCCGTCGTCGGGGTAGAGTAATCCAATATACAGGTCCAGTCGCTCTTGACCCGGAGCTCCTCGGATGCAATCACCACTAGGGGTCTGACCAGCCTGGTTAAGCGTCCAGATAACGTCAGGAACGATGGGGGTACTGATAACTGTAGGACTCTAACCGAACGATGCACCATACATAAATAGACTATTATTAGCTTAATAGAATACGTCCAACTCGACGGTATGGTGCCAAACTATGACCATTCAACTATTAATCTACACGATATCTCAATGCCTATTCTGGGCCAAGTAGGCCTTACTACACCGCACGTGCGTCGTGGGGAGGCTTTTGCGTCTGTCACTCTGTTGGAGGGTAAAGAACTGGACTAAAAGAAAGTTCTACTTTACGAGCGCCATATATATATGCGCTATGAACAAATAGTACCATTCGTATTTCGCCCGGCATATTACTGCGCGGAACCGGGGGTTGCCTCGACATGTTAGGCGGCACGATTGAACTTGGACCTAGGGGTATGGCAACCTGGCGCCAGGTTCTCGTCCAATGGTAGAATGAAACTATTATGGGCTGTTTAGTAGAAACGGGGATATTCAATGCATATTGTGCAAGGAATATACAGGGGATATCAAACGATATACAAATACAATTAAATATATATATATAAATAAATATACATATTCGGTTTAATCTGATCCTTCACAACAGTAACCGTCAGCCATGATATTCAGACATGGCATGAGATTATGGGTCATTGTAATTACGAGGATTTACTGAAACTGCAAACGGTGACAGAAGGCATGCACATTAAAGGCGATAAGCGTAGACCTGATAAAGAATGTGTCGTGTGCATAAAGGGGAAGTTTGCTCAATCGAGAAACAGGAATCCCACAGAAAAAGTTAAAGTACCACTTGCGTTGGTTAACACAGACCTTGCCGGTCCAGTAAGGAACGATTCCATAGGAGGCTTTAGATATGTACAGTCTTTTACAGGACAACCACACCTTCACTCTCACCAAATTACTGGAGGGCAGACAGACAGTGGGAGGAAAATGGGTGTATTCAATCAAGGAGGGAATTGAAGGCCACGATAAATACAAAGCTAGGTTTGTAGCTAAGGGCTTCAGTCAGAGGGAGGGGATAGACTATGGTGAAACATTCTCCCCCACTGCCAATCTGACCAGTGTAAGGGTAGTGGTTCAGAAAGCAGCTGAGGACAATCTGATTCTACATCAGATGGATGTGAAGACAGCCTATCTGCACGCACCCATAGATAGGGAGATATATATGGAACAACCCGAGGGTTACAAAAAGGAAGGAGAGAAGTTAGTGTGTAAGCTGGAAAAATCCATTTACGGCCTAAAACAGTCTGGGCGAAATTGGAACGAGATGCTTCATACATGCCTTATCAAAGATCACTTCCTACAGAACCCAGTAGACCCCTGTGTTTACTCGAGGGAATCAAAGGAGTCGGGGAAAGTGATCATCGTCATCTGGGTAGACGATTTGATCATAGCAGCGGACAACACCAGGAGCATAGCTCAGGTGAAAGAGATGCTCTCCAATAGATTTAAGATGAAAGACCTTGGGAGGTTAAAACACTTTCTAGGTATGGATTTTGAGCAGTCTGCCAATTGTGTAACAGTATCCCAGAAGAGATATGTGGAAAAGATTCTCAAACGTTTTGACATGCAGGAATGTAGAACAAGGGATACACCATGTGATCAAAAGCTGGACTACCAGGAGGATGCTCAGAAACTTGACAGATGTGAAAATGTACAGGGAAGCAGTGGATAGCCTCATCTATTTGACGACATGTACTCACCCTGACCTATGTTTTGTAGTGAGTAAGTTGTCACAGCATTTTGCTGATCCCACAGAGGAGCACTGGATTACGGTAAAACATGTTTTTCGTTATCTTAAAGGTACAGCCGACAGACAACTGTGTTTCAGAAAGAGCAGCGAGGGCCTAGCGCTTAAAGCCTACAGTGATGCAGACTGGGCAGCTGACACCACAGATAGAAGGAGTACCACCGGATATTGAGTTTGAACCCAAACAGCTCATTGGTTTCGTGGAAAACAAAGAAACAGCCCACCGTGGTTTTATCAACTTGTGAAGCCGAATATATGGCTCTAGCTATGACCATACAGGAGTGTATCTACCTGGAACAACTGCTTGAAGGGATGGATACCTATGTATACAAGAAGACTGTTGTTTATGAGGACAACCAGGGAACCATTGCAATTGCCAGAAACCCTGTGTGTCGGCAGAGATGTAAACATGTCGATATAAAATATAATTTCATTAGATCTGTCATCAGAGAAGAAAGGATGACACTGATGTATTGTCCCACGGACGACATGGTAGCAGATGCAATGACGAAACCTGCCTCCAAATTGAAATTGAAGAGATTTGCAAAGGCCATGTTTGGTGTGTAGATATTGACTGCCATGTTCTGTTGATGTTTTTGTGATTATATCATTTCCTTTGTAAAAATGTTTTTCCAAGAAGTCAGCCAGTATACTAAAAAGTGGGAGTGTTGAAGGTAGAGGCTCTGTGTAGGATTGTTAGTATCTGTCTAACTGCATAATGTAACTGTTCGCACTAGTGTCTGTCTACCTGCATATATATGTGTCCACTGGAGGGCGTTCTAGGCGGAGACACTCTGGAGTACTACCAGGTAGCATAAGTATCTGTGTCTCCTCCCCCTTCTTTCTCTCCCCCCCCCCCCCCCCCCCCAGTCTCTCAGTAAGAGAGGACTCATGTGTTAATGCTCCCACCATGTGAATAAACAAACCAAGCCAGTTAAAGGCTAAAGACTGGAAACCATGCCTCTTGACCACATTATTGTCGCCCTATAGCCGGATTCTGTTAACAATGCTGTTCTGGATAGGAGTACACCAACCACTGCTAGACCCCCCAGATCAATTTCCACAGTTGGAGGAATTTGTTCTGCCCTGGGGCTTGTGGATGCTTGGCTTATGCGAAATTCTAAGGGAAGGGACTATACCTTTTTTTCTTCGGTTCACAGTGTATTCTCAAGGCTTGATTCTTTTTTTTATCTCTAAAGACCTGCTCCCATCTAATTGGCAACATTATAGTGTCAGATCATGCAAGGGTGACCCTTGAGCTGCTCCCCATTGACCGTGCAAAGAGGTCCTCTAGATAGATGGAGATTTAACTCATCTCTACTGCAGGATATCGACTTTAAAGCCATGCTGAAAAATCAGATTGATATGTATATAGAGACAAATGTTCCTTCCGCGCCATCCGCAGGGGTTGCTTGGGAAGCTCTGAAGGCTTTTGTGAGGGGTCACGTAATTCAATATGCATCATATAAGAAAAAGCAGAACGCTAAAAAAAATTGGTGATTTAGAAAAAAGGAGTGACAGCTTAAAACAAAAAATATCACCAAATAACCTAAGGCTTGTAACACAATTAAAGTATGAGTATAATTGTATCCTTTTGCAGAAGGTCGAGTTTGGATTGTTTAGGGCCAGGCAGAATTACTTTGAATCGGGGGACAAAGCCGGGAAGTTGCTGGCCAGGTATATTAAACACAAGGAGTCATCATCCACTATTTCGGCTATCCAGGTACAGGGGGGAGCCCTTGTGACTAAGGCTAGTGATATTAACAATGCTTTTAAAGAATTCTACATGGGTCTTTACACCTCCTCTTCCAAGGCGACACAGCAGGAAATTCCTTTATTTTTAGCGGGCTGGATCCAGACCAGGCTGCAGAAACAAATTAGTGGGGGGGCATAAAATGTTCTCGGGGGGGCACAATGGTTTTTCAACACAGGTTCCGTTTTATACGTTTCAGCTGGGACAACGGCGCTGTGGCTTGCTTGGCGCTGCCCATGGTGCTGAACTAAACAGCAGAGAGGCAATTGAAAAATCAAATTTCTCTATCTTAAGAACATTCACTTATACAAAAACAGACTGAACAGATATATATAACAGACCTGCTGGGGCAGCGGACTGAGAGCAGGGGACACAGACAGGCTGGATAAGATGGTCAGGAAGGCCAGTAGCGTGGTTAGGGTGTAGCTGGACGCCCTAGCCCTAGCGAGGGTGGCGGAGAGGAGGAACCTTGCTAAGCTCCAGGCCATCAGGGAAAACCCCTCCCACCCACTATACACAGACTTGGCTGACAGGAGGAGCATGTATTGTTATAGGCTCACACTACCTAAATGCAGCACTGAACGGCACAGGAAGTCCTTCATTCCGACAGCCATCAGACTATACAATATCACTGTGCCTCACTGCATCACTGAGCACAGAGTGACAGTTACCATCTTCCTGGACTCTTACTTTTTAAACAGCACTGTGCAATATTACACCTACTGTAGACTTCAGTATATTTTTACTGTATTTATTTACTGTATCTTTTATTCTATTTTTATTCTATTTAATTTTATTCTATTCTTAGGCCATTTGTTTTGTTATTCTTATTCGTGACTTGTTCTGTCTAAATGTTTAATGTTGAGTGATTTGCAGTGTCAAATTTCCCTCAGGGTAATACATTTCTATTCTATTCTATTCTATATCTTTGAAAAGTCTCCATTTATTCAACACTTCTGAATTCACTGACAAACTGAACTGAACTGACAAAAATAAGGTGCATAAAAAAGCAAACAAAATTCCTCCACAGGCTACTCACCATCATTAGTAGAGCGGCAAGCGGCGTTTGGGGACAGAGTGAAATCTTCTTAAAACACTGCCCCTCCACTCATTCCTGAATTTTGTTGTTAAGTCCTTCTCAAATGCCAACTGAATTAAATTGGCCTTGCGTCGATGAAGCATACTAAGGCGATGTTCTGTAAAGATGTTCTTGAGGGTAGAAAACGAATTCTCACAGAGTGCCGTGCTAGCTTCAGTAGTGTTGTTGATGACATCAGTGCCCACTAGGGCTGTCCCCGACTAAGCATTTGGATAGTCGACTTTGATTGACCAAAAAAATAAAAATAAAAATTTAGGGTGGGCACAGCTGACTCAGTGGGCGGGCCAGGCCCCCCAATGCCTGCCCATGGCGCCGGGTCTGGCTGGATCTCCCTACATTAGATGCGGGTCAACGTGAGTATCTAGACACCCCAATAACAGAGGATGAAATAGCAGAGGTTATTAGGAAATTGCCGTCCAGTAAAGCGGACGGCAAGATCATAGTTGCAACCTATAATATCATGCGATCTGAAAACTGTTGTGATGTCAGTTGACTTCAAGCTGGTGGAGACTAGGCTTTACAGAAGAGGACAACTGATATGTCAGTAGCATGATATGGGAATACCAGGAGCCTGCTCTTTGTTAAAGTTACTGTCTATGTTTGTTACATGTGCTCTCACGTAACTCAGTAGCCATTTATACACTTGATGATTATAATAGTTGTGTGTATATATTTCTGTAGATACTACTGTAGCCTATCATGTCCCACAGCTGTAAAGGAATGTGAATCACTACCCACTTTCAAAACCACTCTCAAAGAGCACCTACGGGAGACTGTAATTCGAAACTGGCCCCTGTAAATGTCCTAACCCAACCCCCTCCAATGTACAGTAAATGTCCTAACCCAGTAATATACGAGACCCTCTTCTTGGGACCAAGTAATATATAAGGTTTCGTCGATAATTCAATATACAGCTACCCCCCCCCCCCCCCACCCACTATTTTTTAGACTCTTTTTGTATCACAAACAGTACTGTATTTGTAAATCTGGTATGTCATAAATGTATAGATGTAGCAGTACTGTCTATCTGTATGTCATATATGTTATGATGAATTGAAAATAGGGGACCCTGATGTAAACAAGACGAAAGTCTTGTGTGTATTGAGCCGTACTGTATTGTACCCATTCTGCAATCTGTTAATTAATACAATTTTCAATCAATTCAATCAATCAATCAATCAATCAATCAATCAATCAATCAATCAATCAATCAATCAATCAATCAATCAAAATTTATATTCACCACTAGATGCCATCATATACATTGATAGACATATACATATACATTAGCACTCTGAGACTTGGTTTCCAGATATAGAGTGCATTATAAATCGAATGTATTATTATTATTATTATTATTATTATTATTATTATTATTATTATTATTATTATTATTATTATTATTTATTATTATTATTATTATTATTATTATTATTATTATTATTATTATTATTATTATTATTATTATTATTATTATTATTATTATTATTATTATTAATAGACTTTGGTGACGTCACTTTTTTTTAAAGACAAAAGCCCGACTGGTCCCCCCAACTCTCGCCGGGTGTGGTGGCGCGCGCCTATAATCCAAGCTGCTGGGAGGCTGAGGCTGGCGGATCGTTTGAGCTCAGGGGTTCTGAGCTGCAGTGGACTATGACGATCGGGTGTTCGCGCTAAGTTCGGTATGGATATGGTGCTCCTGGGGGAGCCCGGGACCACCAGGTCGCCTAAACAAAACAAAAAAAGCCTACCCACCAAGGAGGGGTGCACCGGCCCAGGCCGGAAACGGACCAGGCCAAAGCCCCCGTGCCGTTTAGTAGTCGGACGAGCCTGTGAATAGACACTGTAGTTCAGCCTGAGTAAAACAGCGGGACTCAGTCTTTTCATGATTTTTTTTTTTTTATCGAACTTTTACGCCACAGTTTCTACGTTCACACTGCATGCTTTGCTCAGTCTGACCCGCTCAGGTGGTTTCAATCACTCTCTTGATAAGATTATAAGATATGATATGAGTGACGTGAATAAATAGTGCCTTGGTCCATCCTAACTTAAATCTCCGTCAATGTAAAGACATACATTTGGTTATTTATTTTGACAAAAAGATTACAACAAAACAAGACAAAATGGCATGTACATGACTGCCTCCTACTGGATATCTGGGGTAAATACAACCCCTTTTCTGAGCACTTTCCAAAGACGTCCAAAGTAGGCACCAACAGATTACAATACTGACCTAACTGAACGGTGCAAAACTGATACACAAATGCAAATGGTTGAATGAAAACGACCCACTTAACAGTTATTAAACTGTGTTTTTCTTTAAATTATTGCTGTTTAACAGTACTGTATATTTGCATATCTTGTCTGTCACAAATGGAACAGTACTGTATACCTGTATGTCATAATTAGATTAGATTTGTATAGCTGTATATCTGTATGTTGTGTATGTCATGAATGTCATTATGAATTGAAAATGGGGGACCCTGATGTAAACCAGACGAAAGTCTTTCTCTGGTCTGCATCCCCTTAACAATTGTGTGTATTGAGCTGTACTGTATTGTACCTATTCTGCAATCTGTTAATAAAGTTTTCAATCAATCAATCAATCAATCAATCATGTTCATCATCAGCCTACAATTTTGCAAAGGCCCTAAAAACAAGACTACAAACACCTCAAAACAAACTGGTCAGACTACTGCTTGACCTTGACCATACTCCTAAAACCCACCTCACCCCTGCCCATTTTGACAACCTAGGATGGCTTAGAGTAGACGACAGAGTACAGCAACTTGCAATGGGCCTGGTCAACAAGATACACTACACCACTAAGATACCCATGTACATGTCGAAATACTTCCCAACGGTCAGTGAATTCCATGACCACAACACCAGAGGGAGTTGCACAAATCATGTTCAACCCAGATTCGGCTCAAACAAGGGAATAAACATGTATTGCAATTATGCCACAACAATGTGGAACGCCCTACCCACAGGCTACAGCCGTAAAATAATGTGAATCCCTACCCTCCTTCAAAACCGTGCTCAAAGAACACCTACGGGTGGCTGCAATTCGAAACTGGCCCCGGTAAATGTCCAACTCCCCCCCCCCCCAGCCACCCACCCAACCCCCTCCAATGTACAGTTTCTTCCCCTCGAATGTATATATTTTTTTTATGATCTCCTTCTCTTAAACAGTACCGTATATTTGTATATCTTGTATGTAATAAATATCTGGATGTAACAGTACTGTTTATCTGTATGTCATAAATGTCATGATGAATTGAAATGGGGGACCCTGATGTAAACAAGACAAAAGTCTTTCTCTGGTCTGCATCCCCTTAACAATTGTTTGTATTGAGCCGTACTGTATTGTCCCCATTCTGCAATCTGTTAATAAAGTTTTCAATCAATCAATCATGTTCATCATCAGCCTACAATTTTGCTGCTTAGCCATTTGGCCTAGGGAGATATAGGCTTACAGCATCTGCTACAGTTAGATCCCGTTGACCTCTCTGAGAGTGAGCCAGGCCCAGCTCAGACCTTTTTAAATGTATCTAAGTGTAGAGGGTTTGAAATTGCCTCCATGTAAAGTTTTATACAAAAACACACACCCACTATTTTTTAAGATTCTTCACAACTACTCTAACAGTCATTTACTTTTGAATGAGATGCTACATCTTATTAGACATCCAAGTCAGTAGATGGCGCTACTGTCTGTGAGTGATAGAGGAAATCAGTATAAGTCTTGGCTCCCAAGCATGCGCAGTCACAACTCAGAAGAAACCGCTCACAGTAACAGCAGAGCGAGGCCCGAAGAGACGTGTCTATTCTCCGTCATTCACAGGTAAGAAAATAATTATCTAAAAACATTCCTAAAGATGATTTAAAACGAACGTGGACCATCAGTGACATGTTATGTAACGTTTTGAGTGTGTACTTGAACCCGTTTGCAAGTTTAGATGAGTAGTTTTAATAATTGGTCGAGTTGAATAATGGCTAACTGCTAGCTAGCTATTTTCAGTGTTACACCGACAGTACACGTGGTGCTCGGGTGTGTGCGTGCGTGTAAGACTGAGCGTGTTACTGTTACCGTCGATGTGTATTTGAGCTAAGGTTATGAATGTAAGCGTATTCAATTTAAAATATGTACTATTGGTTTTTGTACATTGAATGTGATTTGTTCCGACTACAGGATTAGGTATATTTGAGTACAATACGAATTATTATTTAAGAATTGGGAGTATTGGAATGTTAAAGGAATATTTTGTGTATATATATTTGTCGAGAATAAACCGCTGGCAGCATAGCGAGGCTAGAAACGATGACGTGTCTATTCTCCATCATGCAGCACGGCGCGCCTCGCCTGCGCATCAGTTGTGCCGACTCAGATCCCCCTAGGCCTCAGGCCGGTCACATAAGCCCCGCCCGCGTTTCTTGATCCTCTAATCACAACGGTTGCTTCCCTCGGACAAACCGTTTTGTCAGAGGAAAGCAACAGTTGTGATAGGAGGATCAGGAAAATAGGGCGGGGTTTGAGAAGACTATTCTGGTCTTGCCGCCGCTTTTAGGCCCAGAAATTAAATGTAAAATGTCGAGCGGTCCTTTGCTTCTGGACGTAATTGTGCTAAATCTGCACTGTTCCAGAATGTTCGAGCAGAACTAAGGTTCTAGAATGATCTGCCATGACATCATCACAAACGTTCCAGAATGTTCGGGCGGAACTAATGTTCTAGAATGTTCCTAACAATAGTTCCGTGGGTGAATTATGTACCAACATTACAATCATAGTACAGGCCTACAAAACCATTACTGCCTTTCGGAGCATTACTGATATAGTGGTATATTGCATTATGTAGAGGTGTACATAATTTAGGGATGCACCGATCCGACTTTTTCAGTCCAGATACCTGGTCTTTGGGTATCGACCGATACCCATTGTTCAATTAATAAACTATGCCTCACTGTGTGGCAGAGACTGGGATCATTCTTTTGTGCATTACTTTCCTAACTTGGTGAAACAAAATGTAACAAATTAACACATAAATATAAACTTACTGAATTGTTTGTTGTTCCTTATTTTATTTCTTATTATATTATATATTAAAAATAAATCCTTTTTTTTTTTTTTTTTATATATACTGATACCTGATCCAGATAATTTAGTCATATCGGATCGGTGCATCCCTAACAGATATAGTGGTATACATTAGGGATGGGTATTTTTAAGAGAAATCCAGATAGATTGATCGCATGTTATACTTTATTGATCATGTATTACTCGAAAAGGGGGGGAAACTCTCAAAAAAACGCATTAAAAAAAATATTTACTTAATTTTGTTCATTCACGTATATGTTTACGGAAACCAACAAAGTTATAATCTTACACATGCATGTGAAACAAATATGTAATTTTTTTTAAATATTCCCCCCCCTAAAAATCATTAATAATTTAAGATCGATTTTTCTCATAGCTACGATTAATTGATTACTCACGCCCATCCCTAGTATACATACACTTGTAGATGGGGAATTCTACCCTGCTGAGTTTGCCGAGATAACGCAGTTACAGCGATTGCCTTTTGTAGGGTAAATAGAAGCAGGCTATTATTGGTGGAATGAACTTCCCACCATAGTCCGACTACCGAAACACGTCTCATTGACTGAATAACCTTCATACTGTCTTTCACTATTATGAACTTTGCTAACTAAGGAATGTACCTCACCTATATTACTACCTAATATGCTAATTATGTATTCTTCTTACCCCTCCCACTCTTCACTTGCAGCAGCACCGCACGGGTCCACCATTTGTCAAAAAGATGTCTGACGAGGGGAAACTTTTCGTCGGCGGACTGAGCTTCGACACCACCGAGGACTCATTGGCGGCAGCGTTCTCAAAGTACGGAAGTGTCGCCAAATGCGACGTCATCAGAGACAAAGAAACGGGGAGGTCTCGCGGCTTCGGCTTCGTTACATACGATAACACAGAGGATGCCAAAGATGCGATGGATGGAATGAACGGCAAGACGGTGGACGGCAGAGCCATTCGTGTGAATGAAGCAGGCCAGGGTGGTGGCGGCAGAGGTCGCGGCGGCGGAGGAGGAGGATACGGAGGTGGTGGCGGATACGGAGGTGGAGGAGGATATGGAGGCGGAGGAGGATACAGCAGCGGAGGTGGAGGAGGATACAGCAGCGGAGGTGGAGGATACGGCGGTGGCAGAGGGAGAGGCGGTGGAGGATACGGTGGTGGTGGAGATGGGGGTTACGGCGGTGGTGGTGGATACAGAAGTGGCGGAGGATACAGAGAGTAGTTAGTAGTGGGGGGAGCTACGGGGAGCGCTCTGGATCATACAGCTATGCTGCACACGAGAAACTCCCCCGATTCAAGATCATCCATTGACTGGCTGTATTTAAAAGATGCGCTCCCTTAAGAAATGTCCACATGATGTTGACCTGATTCTCTTTGTAGTTATATTATGTTGCCGTAGCTCAAGCATTGTGCAAATGTAGCCATAGTTTTGGCCATTCATTGACAAACCATGTTCAAACACAAAAGTTGAAGATGTTTTTCCTGCTTGAGGGCAATTGTTCTCACAGCCTTTTTTTTTCCTAACCTCACACCCTTTGACTAAGTACAATATCTGATTTGATTGGTGCTGTTAAATGAAAAATTGGAACGCTCTGAAATCGAAATTATCTCTAGCTGCTTTTCTTTCTTTTTTGATCAACCAGGATTTTGAAGCACCTACCTCGCACTGTTAAGCAGCTCCTGTTTTTCCTCGGATATAGGGGAAATTCAATTGGGCTGGTTTACTTTTGTTTGAGTTATCCTTCATTTTAATGCTTGTCCAACCTACCTCCTGCCAAGTTATTGAATGAGAAATCCATTTAGTAGCTCAAACAGGCTTTTGGGTTTTGTAGTACATTCCTATAGTGTTGCTAGGCAGCAATGCCTCAGCCACGTCATTTTTTAAATATAGATTAGCCGAGGGTCCTGTATATGTTCAGTTTCCAAAAAAGTGAATTCCTTTCAGACTGGTGAACTACATTCCTAATGTGGTCGGCTGTTCAATGTGTTTTTTTTGCTTTGCTCAACGTCTGCATTTTAAATGTGCTGTTAGAATGGACTGAACTGAACTTGTATAAAGTGATCGACGTCGTTAACTTCTCTCACCGATATAAAACTTGGAATGAGAGCATTTTTGTACTTTCTGTTCTTTGTATCAACATTGAAGTATTTTTTTTTTAATTCATCGAGCCTACTAAACGATTTATGAAAAATAAAAAGTTTGATTAACAAAAGAAAAGACTACACTGTTTGACTAATGTTACTTACCCTTAGCTGCCAGAGTTGTTCCCTTCCTGCTGACGTACAGAACTTGTAAGTCGTTTTGGATAAGTGTCAGTTGAATGTATATGTAGGGCAGTGCAGTTCTCGACAATTGTTTCTTGCCTGTAGTTGACGTTTAACAGCCAGGCTATGGTCAATAAATACGGATTTCAATTTTAAATGAACTGAGTGAATACGGCAGCACTGACTTCAAGGTCACAGGAATTAATATAGAGAAATGATGGCGCAGGATGCTGGATCTGGCACAGCCGCATGCAGGACCTGTTTGTTTATATCTGTTTTTATCAACAATCTGCTTCCTCCCAGTAATAAAGCACTGCACACAATGACATGGGACAATGTAGACTAGAGAATTCAAAAAAGAAAAGGGGGTGCCTTGATGGTCTTGTAAAAATGATGTGCATGGAGGATAATTCTTGGCTGTGCATAGGGATGTCTGCACCGGTTTCAAGGTAAACTGTCAACTCATGGGTTTCACACAAGCAAGTGAATTTAAAATGTTTGTTACAAAGACTTCATTTTCTGCATTCTGGTGCAGGAATTTTAGAATTTGTACCCTTTAAATGCCAGTGTTTGTGATGGCATCACATTGTTTAAAAAAAAAAACAATTATCTAGAAGGTTTTACTATGACATCACCAACGTTCCAGAATGGACTACTATGACATCACCAATGTTCCAGAATGTTCTGGCAGGCCTAAGGTTCTAGAATAGACTGCCATGACATCACAAACGTTCAGGCAGACCTAAGGTTCTAGAATGGTCTGCCATGACATCACAAACGTTCCAGAATGTTCGGGCGGTCCTAATGTTCTAGAATGCTCCTAACAATAGTTCCGTGGGTGAATTATGTACCATTACAATCACTGAAAGAAAAAGAAAGCAATACGCTTGGACCAGCACTCACAGATTTTGATTATTTAATGGCAGCCTGAAACAAACATGTTTCGGAACAATTTATGTTCCTTCCTCAGTGGAACATAAATTGTTCCGAAACATGTTTGTTTCAGGCTGCCATTAAATAATCAAAATCTGTGAGTGCTGGTCCAAGCGTATTGCTTTCTTTTTCTAATATACTCTACGGGATTTCAGCACCCAGTGTTATATTTTGTGAGCGCAGTCTATCTTGACTTATCCATTACAATCACTACAATATTTTAAATATCGAATGCAAGGTGGATCTTTCTGGGGGGGGGGGTTATTACAGGCTAGCATATGTCATAATTATGTCATATGTGATTAGCAACAACACTGATTTCGATTGATTTTTTTTTTGTTGTAATGTCAGATTGAAAGACATACTCACTCTTACCATTAGGGGACTAAATTGTCCTCTTCAAACACGCCATAAAAATAACTATAACTATATATAATATTTTCAATATATCAAATGCAAAGTAGATATTTCCGGGGGGGGATTATGTGTCAATGATTAGCAACAACAACACTGATTTTGATATATTTTTAGTTTTTTTTGTAATGGTCCCGCCTCCACCATCACATGCGGCTCCCTTTGTGTGAGAGCGAGAGAGTTCTCCATCTTGTGTGAGTTTAGACTGCGTTAACCTCTGTCGCAGTGATCTCCGGTTGTTCCTCACTATCCACTATCTAACTATCGCGCCACCGCAACTATAAAGTAAACACTGGCCTGCTTCTAAATTCAGTGGCCTGACTGCGCGGGAGAAAATATATATATATTATTTTTTTTGTTGCGGAAAACTCCCGCCTCCCGGACGGTGCTTCCAATCATATATATATATATCTATGCTTCCGATGGCCAGTTTCAAACGGAAATACGAGGTGTTTCCCTATTTCCGTTTGAAACCAAAATCGAAAAAACGGGGGAAAACAGAAATACGGAGCAGTTTTTCGTATTTTGGTGTCAGAATCAAGTGGGGAGTAAATAATGGGCCGATTTTGGTTTTTGGCCATTCCTTATTTCGTTATTCCTTTTTGATGTGAATAATTGAGAACGGAACCACGTGACATGTACATTTTTCAATGTAAAAGCCATGCACGATCTAACGTTTTGATTGATTGATTGAAAACTTTATTAACAGATTGCAGAATCGGTACAAATACAGTACAGCTCAATACATACAATTGTTAAGGGGATGCAGACCAGAGAAAGACTTTCGTCTTGTTTACATCAGGGTCCCCCATTTTAAATTCATCATAACATATTATGACATACACGACATACAGGGGGACCCTGATGGAAACAGGGGGACCCTGATGGAAACAAGACAAACGTCTTTCTCAGGTCTGCATCCCCTTAACAATTGTATGTATTGAGCCGTACTGTATTGTACCCATTCTGCAATCTGTTAAATAAAGTTTTCATTCATTCATTCATTCACAGATAGACAGTACTGCTATACATTTATGACATACCAGATTTGCAAATACAGTACTGTTTGTGATACTAAAAGAGTCCAGAAAAGAGAGTATATACATTTGACGTAGAAACTGTACATTGGAGGAGGTTGGGTAGGTGGGGGGGGACTGTACATTGGAGGTGGTTGGGGGGGGGGGGGGGGGGCACTCAGGGGTGTAAAGTACTTGAGTAATTGTACTTCGTTACTGTACTGTTTTGGGGGATTTGTACTTTGTTTGTATACTTTGTACTTTTACTCCATTACATTTCAGAGAAAAAAAACATACTTTTTACTCCTTACATTTAAAATGCAGACCTACAAAGTACAAATCTCACAGGTTCAACCATTTTAATTAGTATATTTTAATTGTTTATATGGCCGAACTAACATTAACGTTATTAATCCTGCGATAAATGTCATGTATGTTGTGTATGTCATAAATGTCTATATGAATTGAAAATGGGGGACCCTGATGTAAACAAGACAAACGTCTTTTTCAGGTCTGCATCCCCTTAACAATTGTGTGTATTGAGCCGTACTGTATTGTACCCATTCTGCAATCTGTTAAATAAAGTTTTCATTCATTCATTCATTCATTCATTCATTCATTCAGGTACTTTTCGACCTGTTCGTATACTATTTTTTCCATGACTTTCGAGATGGAGGTAAGGATAGAAACAGGGCGGTAGTTGCCTGGGTCTAATTTGCTGCCCTTTTTGTGCAGGGGTGTTACTCTCGCAATTTTGAAGTCCTTGGGGACGTGTCCCTGTTTTATGGAGATGTTTATTATGTGTGTGATGACTGGGGTGATGGCGGCTGCTGAGTCTCTGAGGAATTTGGAGGGGATGTTGTCATGGCCAGTGGCCTTGTTCGGTTGGAGGGCGCTCAGTTTTTTGAGTACCTCATCTGTTACCATTTCCAGTTTGAAGTCGTCTTTGTAGTATGCTACTATGTGCTCTACCCCATAATGCCCTGAGTGGGAGGGTAGTTTGTTTACCAGTGTTGTGGCTATGTTTGTGAAGAAAATGTTTAAGTAATTGGCTACATCCAGCTTGTCGTTAACGAATATGTATAACGTTATGAATAAAATACATAAATACATGCATACAGATCTATACCAGGGTAACGTTATGATACATACATTTTTTGTTTTGTGCATTTCATTTAGACATGATATTTTATGTGAAGTAATAGCCACCTATATGGAAATAGCCTGTGTGGTCTGTCCCAAATAGTGTTGTCTAAACGCACGTTACCCAACAGATATCCTAGTTCAGTGGTCGGCAATAGGCGCCCCGCAGGCCGAAATAGACCGGTCCACCAGCAATAATATCTGCCCGTCAGATTGTTTTGAGAATATGATTTGTGATGAGGATTCACTTTATTGTATCGGAATCGGGAGACTTAGGTACCGGTAAAGTTAAAAAGATATTCACAGATTCGAATTTCCGTGGTCAATAATTCTTAAGCGAAATGATTTTAAAACACAAAGGACACCTCTTTCCTATCGTAGTAAGGTAGACAATGAGCTACAACCTTATTTTCACCTAAACAAGGCGAGCCGGCCTCGGAGCTGTACATTTAATAATATTGATCTATATGTGCAGTCGGCCTTGGGGCAAGTGCGCAGCCAGGGATCGTCTAAAAAGTGCAACACCGAAAAGAGACACTACAAAAAGATTCAATAACTTCACTGTCATACAGTGTATAGTGTCACCAAAATCACTGCACACATGGTTATACTACAACACTTAGATTTGAAAAAAAAGCTTTTTCATAATTCTGGGGATTTTGTATTGGAAAAAAAACATTAAATATCTTCACTCTTATAGTGTAGTGTCACCAAACTTACTTAACAGATACATTTTATCCTACTGGTTGTACTACAACACTTAGATTGAAAAAAAAAATATATATATATATATATATATATATATTGCTTTTTCATAATTTGGGGTATTTTTTATTGGGGAAAATAGTATAAAATAGTTCACTTGATCAAATTCAGTTCAAAAAGCATTGCAAAATCATCACAGTAGAAAAAAAAGATTGCACATCGGCGGAAAATATTGCACGTGTCCCAACATCTGTCATATTGCACATACAAGTATATATTATAGTGAGAGGTAGATGTAGATGGGGTGGCAATAGGGGGGGGGGGGGTGATTGTTCAGTTCAGTGATGGCTCTCGGGAAGAAGCTGTTCTGCAGCCTGGAGGTACGGAGCTTTGAAGGCCCTGTATCGCCTCCCAGATGGAAACAGGGAGAAGAGGTGGTGAGAGGGGTGCGTTTCATCCTTCAGGATGCTGCTAGCTCTGCGGAGGCAGCGCGTTCTGAAGATGCCATCCAGTGTGGGCAGGGGGAGACCCATGATTTTTTGGCAGGTGTTTATGACTCTCTGGAGGGATTTTCTTTCATATTCTGTGCAGTTTGCGTATGCTGTGATGGAGTATGTTAAAATGCTCTCAATAGAGCATGCATGGTTGGGGTGGCTGGGGTCTCTGATGATCCTACAGGCTTTGCTTGCACACAGATGGTTGTACAGTTCCTCGATGGAGTCCCTGCCGGTGTGTTGGGCAGACCGCGCTACCCTCTGCAGAGCTTTGCGGTTGAGGGCAGAGCAGTTCCCATACCATGCTGTGATTTTCCTGCAGTCAGGATGCTCTCGGTTGTACCTCTGTATGCATGTCTGTGCATGAGCGATGTGTGTATGCATGTATCTATGATAACAAAAACTGTCAAGGCAGCATTTCATACAGACAAAATGGACAATTGAGATGCCATAAAGGACACCATAATTGTAGTGTGCTCTCTCCATCGCGGCTCTCTGGCTCTCTATACGAGTGCCCTCTAAGACTGCATTCTATAGTGAGGCCACTGGGCCTAAAGGTTGACATGAACTGTAGCTGCATCCTTCTTCAACTCATTCATCAGTCCAAAACATGATGATCATAACATAGTGGAGTGGGGTGGGCGGCTACGTGGCGTAGTGGGCAAGGCGCTCGCCATGAAATCTGGAGACGCTGGGCTCGCCTGTTCGAGCCCAGCGCTCCACATTTGCTTTCAGTTTAGCTGGTCGTCCGTACTAATACACATTGGCCGTATTAGGGGGTGGGAAACTGATGGGTGGGGATCGGGCGTTGTGGACAGCGACTCCTACAGGTCGGTTGGTGCGCCTGCGCAGTGGAATCAGGAAGTGTCGGGGGCAGCGTGAGCCTCCCACGCGTTACTCCTCACCACTGAGAGATCGAGCTGCGCAGGTGAAAAGATG
This sequence comes from Notolepis coatsorum, assembly GCF_963971535.1. Taxonomy (NCBI): domain Eukaryota; kingdom Metazoa; phylum Chordata; class Actinopteri; order Aulopiformes; family Paralepididae; genus Notolepis; species Notolepis coatsorum. Next base: position 137,873,498 of record NC_140169.1, on the reverse strand, counting down.
CGACTGCTGTTACCTCAAGTACCGGACGGGACTTGTGCAATGTGGACTTAGTCCACATTGCAGCCGGCTTGTGGGAGGCAAGAAACAGCGTTCGTGACAGTGGAGGGTTGAATTGGATGATACGAAATTGGGATGGGAGAAAATATAGAAATTGGGAGAAAAAAGTGGATAAAAAAAAAACATAGTGGAGTGGGGTAAAATCATAAATATTCACTATATCATATTGGTTAATGTCCCAATAACCATCTCAGACCAACCCATAACCCTAACGGAATCATTCAAGTTCCTCGGCACCCACATCAGCAATAAACTCAAATGGGACATTAACACCACTGCCATCATCAAGAAGGCCCATGCAGCACCTGTACTTCCTCAGGCAACCGAGGAAGTACAGAGTCCAACAACGCCTGCTGGTCCAATTCTACACCGCCATAATTCAAAGCATCCTCACAGTCTGCATGGTACGGTTCCACAGATTTTTGTACAGGATCTCCTCTCGAATACCTTGAAGACAATAACGGGAGCACTCATTCAAGGTTTCTACGACTATGATTGCACCTCATGGTACCAAAGCACATCAAAGGCCCTAAAAACAAGGCTCCAAACATCACAAAACAAACTGGTCAGACTGCTGCTTGGCCTTACTCCTAATCTAGTCTAAGCTAAGATAGTATCTGGGTACAGTGTGTGTCTCACGAATTAGCCTAGCTTTAGCTATAGTCTCTAGTTACAGTGTGTGTCTCACGAGTTAGCCTACCTTTAGCTAGTCTCTAGATACAGCGTGTGTCTCACTAGTTAGCCTAGCCTTAGCTAGTCTCTGGGTAAAGTGTGTCTCATTAGTTAGCCTAGCCTTAGCTAGTCTCTGGGTAAAGTGTGTCTCATTAGTTAGCCTAGCCTTAGCTTGTCTCTGGGTACAGTGTGTGCACACGGCTGGGTTGACCAGTGTCAAAGTACTGGTAGCTATGAACAGGGCTTATTGCCTATATTATATTAGAGATATATGGTATATTATACATATTGAGATGACATACTTATATGTTAATATTTAATACATTTTTATTTCATTTAAGATATTTAACCCTTATGCCTCCTCAGCAAGGATTTCATGTATTTAGACTTTTTGTGTGTGTGTGTGTGTGTGTGTGTACAACGGTGGCTGTGTTGATGATTAATTTCTTAATTTCCATATATTTCCATAATTTGAGAAGATTACATTTTGAAGACCTCTAAAAGAAAAGTTACCCATTTGACAGGAAAAAACATCCCTAGTGGTTTATTTCATGCCATTAACCCTAAACCTATCCCTAACCCCAACCATAACCATAACCATAACCCTAACACAAACGGGAATATAAGGGGTTACAATTTGGAAATATTTGGAATCTTTGATAGATATGTTGAGTTAGGTTCATAGTGGTATTCATAAAAAAATTAATTGGAACGAAATATTACAAATCAAGTTTTTTATGACCTTGAACGTGATGCAATCTTCTCATGCACTGATGTGCCAACTCTGTCAGTTGAGTTACCTAACAAGGCAGAAGGGTTAAACAATACAATACATGTTTTTGATCATATCTTTTTTATTCAGCACAAAATCAAGACAGTACAGATGTGCAGATATACTTTACATCACGTTCTCAATTAGCATCATGTCTGTACCGTATCATTAAGAGACAGCTATGCTTGGGGAAGGGGCGTGGGGGACACACACAAAAATTAATAATAAAATAAATAAATAAACAGGTAACCCAGAATATACTACATGTCAACCTCTCTTCTCTGGGTGTAGTACAGTAATAGTAAACATTTTCTTATACCAGAGCTTTGGTTGTATCACCATCATTGCATTATAAATCTAACTTTTCATCTTCCATCACTGACTATTCTTAAAAGCATGTAAATGCATGCAGTTAGGATTGCGTCCTTTTTCCCGTTCATATATTTTTTCTATTCAGCACAAAATCAAGACAGTACAGATATGCAGATATATTTTACAACTAGTTCTCAATTAACATCCTGTCTGTACCGTGTCATTAAGAGACAGCTATGCTTGGGGAAGGGGCGTAAAAATAAATACATTAATAGAAATAAAATAAAATAAATTATAATATTAAAAAAATTAAAATACAAAAAAACAGGTAAACCAGAATATACTACATGTGTGGATCAAACCATTTAAAAAAGAAAATGACAATAAAATGGGGAGTAAGATGAAAATAATAAGATGAAAATAAGTAATACGTTGCCTTTATAGCCCTATTCTCTCTATACAAGCCCACTTTCTATCGAACTGTTCACCTTGCAACCTGATCAGATGAGTCATCCTCTCCATGTCCTGAATTTCTTTAACTTTGTTTAGCCATTGGTTATGTGTTGGGGGACTGGGTTTTAACCAATTAATTGTGATAATCTTCTTGGCAGCAGTTAACAGTATTTGAAGAAGATACACACTTTTCCTTTCCTCAATGCCCTCTGGTATGACTCCGAGGATGGCAGTTTTGAAATCTTGTGGAATGTCTATGTCGAATACTTTTTTTTACATCCCTGAATACATCATCCCAGAAGTAACATAGTTTTGGGCATGTCCAGAAAATGTGTGTATGGTTACCTATTTGTTCACCACATCCCCTCCAGCATTCGCTTGTGGGAGTCGTACCTGCTTTAGCAGTCAATAAGGGGGTCTTGAAAAACCTACTAATGACCTTCCATTTATATTCTCTCCAGATATAAATACATGTTTTTAATGATGTTAAATGTTTAATGATGAACATGTTAATGTATTGATAAGATAAGAAAAAGAAAAAAAGAAGATTGCCAGGGTGCTGATGTCTCCAGATTCAAGCAACACTCGGACAGGGAGTGGCAGGAAACGCAGGTCTCTTGTCAGGCCTGGTGATGACCTGACGAGTCTCAGGTGTGCAGATTGAACCTGGCTGACAGTGTGTGGAAGCAGCGACAGGAAGCTGCCCATATAAGGGCGTGGAAGCAGCAGGTGAGAGAGAGGCCCTGGCTGTGATTGTAACAGTCCGGGTAGCAGGAGCTCATCAGCATGTCCCACATCTCTGTGTTGAGCTTCATCAGAAGGCTGACATGGAATGTTACTCCTACCATTAGTCCATGGGCCAGAACAGATTTCGGTACCACTGAAGGGGGCAAAATGTTTTATTTACTATTCCTAATTAGTTTTTTTTTTGTGCTTTTTTTCCAGGTGTTTTTTAAGGGCATTCCATCCACCCCCCCCCCCCCCCCCCTCTTCGGGGGACAACTTTACTATTTATTATACGTTTTAACTATTTACAGTGCAAAATTAAATAAAAAGTGTAGTAAAATAAGAAAAAGTGACATTTCATTGCCCTCTCGGAGGGCAATTAGTATTAACTCAGTTTTAATAAGCTCACATTATAACAGTCGGCCCCCCCCTTTTAATTCCAACATTCCCAAATGTCAAATAACCCAGACACAATCACAATGGTGCTTTTAACCTGCGTGCCCTCAAAACATATGTCCAGTGTCTTAGGTGCGGCTGGGTAGTGTATATATTCAAGTGTATATAACCTTGAATGTTTGTGTCACTACAGTGACTACACTGTTTTTGCTACTATCTCGTTTGTTTTGCAAAACGTCAGCGAGGTAGCCTGCTAATAGAGGCACTTCCTCCTCTTCCGTTCTGCTTTAAGCTGTTTCCCTCCTTCCTATGCAATACTGACTTTCTGGACTCAGACTTGTGGTGTCTCCCTCTCGGTGGTAGCACTCGCCTACCACAGCAGAGACTGCGATCGAATCCAGCTGTCAGCGGTACCTCCGGCTTGGTCAGTCGTTCCTACGATCACAATTGTCAGTATTCGCAGGTGGGAAGCCGGTGGGGTATGAGTCCTGGCCGCGTGTAGTCTTTTACCAACGAACTTGCATTTTTCCGCGATCTGATTGGCCACTGATGTTTCTGGTCATGTGACATCTGCACCAATCGCGTGACGTCTGTTTCTGCGCCTATTTCCGCCTCTAACAGCCTGCAAACTACCTAACGCCTAGTTCTATCACTGGTTAAGCTTAGGCGACTCTTTCGAAGTTGGTTAAGGTTAGAGTTTGGAATCAGGGCTGGTGTTCTATCGTCCTGCTCTAAGACAAACTCTAACCTTAACCAACTACGAAAGAGTGCCTAAGCTTAACCAGTGATAGAAACAGGCGTCACACGATTGGCGCAGATGTCACATGACCAGAAACGTCAGTGGCCAATCAGATGGCGGAAAAATGCAAGTTTGTTGGTAAAAAAATAGACACGTCCTGGCCCTTGCAAACAGCGACTCCTACTGGTCGGTCGGGGTGCCTGTTCAGCAGGGAGGGGATCTGGGGGAAATAGCGTGAACCTCTGCATGCGTTACGTTCTCCCAGTGAAACTCCTCTCTGTCAGGTGAAAAGAAGCGGCTGGCGGCTCCACATGTATCGGAGGAGGCATGTGATAGTCTATACCCTCCCCAGACTGTCAGTGGGGCTGTAGTATAATCACAATCTCTCTCTTACTGTATGAATAAGGAAAAAGGAAAATATTCATACATTCAAAGATAAATTGAATTTGGAAAATAAATTGTTGTGTAAAAAGGAAATTCCTTTTTGCTCTTGTTTTTCAGTTGTCCAAACTCAGACTTGTGGTGTCTCCCTCTCGCCCGATGGGACAACTGAAAAACAAGTTTTGGATACCTCTTTTGGATTGATTATAAGTTACTTTTGACAGCAGAAGAAACTGATGAACTTCCCATTTAAGTGTATATAACCTTGAATGTTTGTGTCACTACACTGTTTTTGCTACTATCTCGTTTGTTTTGCAAAACGTCAGCGAGGTAGCCTGCTAATAGAGGCACTTCCTCCTCCTCCGTTCTGCTTTAAGCTGTTTCCCTCCTTCCTATGCACTTCTGACTTTCTGGACTCAGACTTGTGGTGTCTCCCTCTCGGATATAAATTCTAATTAAATGTATCTTTGAATGTATGAATATTTTTCTTTTTTCTTATTCATACAATAAGAGAGAGATTGTGATTATACTACAGCTCCACTGACAGTCTGGGGAGGGTGTAGACTATCACATGCCTCCTCCGACATGTGGAGTCGCCAGCCGCTTCTCTTCACCTGACAGCGAGGAGTTTCACTGGGAGAACATAACGAGTGCGGAGGTTCACGCTATTTCCCCCAGATCCCCTCCCTGCTGAACAGGCGCCCCGACCGAACAGTAGGAGTCGCTGCTTGCAACGACCAGGACTCATACCCCACCGGCTTCCCAGCCGAGAACACTGCCAATTGTGTTCGTAGGGATGACTGACCAAGCCGGAGGTAACACTGACAGCTGGATTCGAACCCAAAGTCTCTGCAGTGGTAGGCGAGTGCTTAGACCTCTACGCTACCCAGCTGCACCTAATACACTGGTATATGTTTTGAGGGCATGCAGGTTATTCAATCAAAAAAAAAAAAAAACCATTGTGATTGTGTCGGGGTTATTTGACATTTGGGAGTGTTGGAATTAAAAAAAGGGGGGGGGGGGGGAGTGTTACAATGTGAGCTTATTAAAACTGAGTTAATACTAATTAGGAATAGTAAATAAAACAAATCTTTTCTGGCCCATGGACTATAATGGTAGAAGTAACATTCCATGTCAGCCTTCTGATGAAGCTCAACACAGAGATGTGGGACATGCTGATGAGCTCCTGCTACCCGGACTGTTACAATCACAGCCAGGGCCTCTCTCTCACCTGCTGCTTCCACGCCCTTATATGGGCAGCTTCCTGTCGCTGCTTCCACACACTGTCAGCCAGGTTCAATCTGCACACCTGAGACTCGTCAGGTCATCACCAGCCCTGACAAGAGAGTCAAGTCAAGTCAAGAGTTTTATTTGTCATGGCATACAAGTATACAATGAAATGCGGGTGGTCTTGCCCGCAACGATGTGCAATAACATATAATAGAATCCAATAGAACAACATTGTGCAATAAACAAGTAACATTGTGCAATAAACAAGTAACATATTATGGCATATCAGTATATGTACATAAGTTATTTACAGAGCATGGAGGACAGAGCTAGGTCCTTTGGTATTGTCTTTCTGTACATGCTAATTTATACAATCTCCGGTTATACTATACTATTTTTAAAGTGACCTTTCCTTAGTGGCCATAAGTGTGGGCGTGTGCAGCATGAGTGTGTGCTTGCTCATGTTAAAGTGGCTGCTAGTGTGTGAGCATGTACAGTGTGTGTGTCGTGTGTGTGCTCATGTGTGCTTGTGTGTGGAGAGTTCAGTGTTCAAGGCTCTGATGGCCTGGGGGAAGACGCTGAGCCAAAGTCTCTCTGTCCTAGTAGCTGGTGTTCGCAGGTGTCTGCCTGACCGCAGCAGCTTGAACAGGCTGTTGTTGGGGTGGTGTGGGTCTTTCATTATTCTGCAGGCTCTGGATTTGCACCTCTTGTTGTATAGAACCTGCAGGGGTGGTAGTGCAATACCCGTGGTACGCTCGGCTGAGCGCACCACTCTCTGTAGGGCCTTCTTGTCCTGTGCCGTGCTGTTTCCATACCAGGCAGTGATGTTTCCAGTCAAGATGCTCTCTACAGCTCCGGAGTAGAAGGACTGGAGTATCTTCCCAGATACTCTGAACTTCCTTAACTCCTTAAGGAGTTAAGAGACCTGCATTTCCTGCCACTCCCTGTCTGAATGTTGCTTGAATCCCAGCAGCACCCTGGCAATCTTCTTTTTTGACACCCAGCATCCATGGGGTAAGAGGGGGAGGCGCTGTCGCAGAGCGTCCATACCCCCCTTTAGGGGGTGGGGTAAGAGGGGGAGGCGCTGTCGCAGAGCGTCCATACCCCCCTTTAGGGGGTGGGGTAAGAGGGGGAGGCGCTGTCGCCCAGCGTCCATACCCCCCTTCAGGGGGTGGGGTAAGAGGGGGAGGCGCTGTCGCCCAGCGTCCATACCCCCCTTCAGGGGGTGGGGTAAGAGGGGGAGGCGCTGTCGCCGAGCGTCCATACCCCCCTTTAGGGGGTGGGGTAAGAGGGGGAGGCGCTGTCGCCGAGCGTCCATACCCCCCTTTAGGGGGTGGGGTAAGAGGGGGAGGCGCTGTCGCCCAGCGTCCATACCCCCCTCCAGGGGGTGGGGTAAGAGGGGGAGGCGCTGTCGCAGAGCGTCCATACCGCCCTTTAGGGGGTGGGGTAAGAGGGGGAGGCGCTGTCTCCAAAGCCTCCTTTACCCAGAAACTCCTGTTCCTCATACCGGAGCTCAAAAAACCATTCCTCCTCCTCCCCATCTGTCACCACAAGATGGAGCCAGGGGTGCAGCAACAGCTCCTCTAGGGTTGGTCGGTCTGCAGGGTCTTTAGAAAGATATCTCCGCAACATATGGTTGCATCCTGGAGGGCGAGAGAGAGAGAGAGAGAGATTTGTGAAAATCTTTGCTGTGTGTAATATGTCTGCATTTACATGTTAAGCTCTTATCTAGAGCAACTATAAGTGCTTAAGTGCTCCAGTAAAGTTTGCACAAATTCCAGTATTGGCAACATAGCAAGTAGGCAGAGAAAGCAGCACTAAGAGCATGTTAACAGCCCAGTCAACAGCCTGAGAACAGGCTGTCGTATTTATGTTTGAACTCTAGGGGGCACACCTCCTCTATAAGTAACCTAGCTGATTACTGTAATTCATGCACCTGTTATGGAGATACGTTTTCCTACCTGTTTCACTGTTTGGAACTGACAAATAGAGCAATTGACAACTGTTCTGATTTAACCTTTCATTCACTATCATTCACTTTTGGACAATAAAACCCTGCAAACTGTACCAGCCGCAACTTGGACATTCTTCTATATTTACATCACAAACTTTGTTACTGAGTAGAGAACTAATTATGGGTGCAGATTCATGACGCCTGTCAACACATTCGGGGAGTGACAGTCGGCCACTACAGTCATTTACATGCATGATGGGACATCCATTCTCATGTATTGTCAATAGGCTACATAATTCAACCTTCTCGTGCCTGAAAGTGTTTAATTTTTTTTTTACTTTGAATACAAATCAACTTTCTTTCATTGAACTGATCCAAACCCAGATGTATATGACTCACAGGTAGGCTGTACCAGTCCAACAGCGCCACGGCTGTGCTCTGTCCCGGCTCCTCTGCTACCCTCAGCAGGAGCTGCACCTCCAGGGGGACCTCATCCATTGTTGAGCCTGTCACCCCTGGGTGTAGATGACACCATGGGGATGTGTTTTATCGCCACCTACAGGACAGACACAAAAACACTATTCTATTGTCTGCAACACTTAGGGTGTGTTCACATCTGAAAGTCCAGGGATAGTCCGGACTTTCTGGTGGACCAAATGTGAAAATGATACATTGTTTGCTTTTGGTCTGCGTTCACACTACCCTGTTTGGTGCGGATCTAATTTGTAAACAAAGGACATGCTGTCGCCAAGTCGTTCATCTATTGGACTAGCACTCACAAACGTAAACAGTTGCCGCCAGCGTATTGACACACCTCGCCTACACGCCGACTGTTTAGATTTCATTTGTCTAGCTCAGTGGTTCTCAAACTGTGGTACGCGTACCACTAGTGGTACTTGATGGTACTGCTGGTGGTACTTGAAAACATTTCCAAAAAAGCAAAAAAAACATAGTTTATTTATTTATTTATTTTTTTTGCAGTCAGGCCACTGAACTTAGAAGCAGGCCAGGCCAGTGTTTCTGGTTGCGGCGGCGCGATAGTTAGATAATCTATGTGGGGAACAACCAGGAGATCACTGTGACAGAGAGTAATGCAGTCTAAACAGTCATACATCTTTAATTCAACTTCAGCCCTGATCATAACCATTTATTTTTAGATTTCTTGTAATGTCAGATAAAAAATGAAATACTCCCACTTTTCTGAAAAGAGTTGGTGTTAAATCTGACATTACAAAAAATCCATCAAAATATGTGTTGCTGCTAATCATTGACACATGCCTAGCCTGTAATAATCCCCCCCAGAAAAATGTACTTTGCATTTGATATATTGAAAATATTTTACTTTTTGTGTGTTTTTTTTAACAATAATTTGTGATGCCATCACACAAACTGGCATTTAAAGGGTAAACATTCAAAAATGTATTGAATATGTGTTTTCTTCTTTTTTACAATAATTTGTGGTGCCCATCACAAACACTGGCATTTAAAGGATAAAAATAAAAAAATGCCTGCACCAGAATGCAGGTAATTAAGTTTTTGTAACAAAATAATTGTGTGTGTGTGTGTGTGTGTGTGTGTGTGTGAGTGAGAGAGAGAGAGAGAGAGAGAGAGAGAGAATGACGGACAATTGCTTGCTGTGTGAGAGAGAGAGAGAGAGAGAGAGAGAGAGTGAGAGAGAGAGAGAGAGAGAGAGAGAGAGATAGAGATAATTAAGTACATTTGCTGAAATACAGTTGTTCTTAATTTTCTCACTTGCTATGTGAGAATGTTAGTTATTATGTTCTCAATGCCCCTTGCATTGGATGAGTTGTGTGGAAGCGTAGTTCTAGTGCTATCTCTTTGTACATTGTGGCTGTGTCTGACAAAAGTTAACAATAAATAATGGTATCAGGAATACATTTGCCTCCTGCGTGAACTGTGCATAGCTGAATAGACTGTATTTTAACGCCGGTCATATGGTGGTACTTGGAGAGCCAGCTACGTTCTCAGGTGGTACTTGGTGTAAAAAGTTTGAGAACCACTGGTCTAGCTGTTACTCTCATGCCTGGTTGCTATGCCTGTCACAAGTGACGTATTAACATTTGCGGGTTTAGCGCGCGAGGGAAAGAGCCTTCACCTCGTCGTTACCCCACGTTGATCCTCGACTCATTGCTGTCTTTTTTTATTTTTATTTTTTGCCGCTGTGAGATACAGACAAGGCTGCTAATGTGAGGATGAAGTTATTAGGTGGAGTTGCGCCTGCGCGCTCTTTGGGGAAGAGTTGGGTCGCGACTCGCGCGACTGCTCATTCATCTAGAGAGACAGAGAGGAAGAGAGAGACTGTCCGCGCGCGGCGCCAGTCTAGAGAGACAGAGAGAGAGAGAGAAAGAGAAAGAGAAAGAGAAAGAGAAAGAGAGAGAGAGAGAGAGAGAGAGAGAGAGAGAGAGAGAGAGAGAGAGAGAGAGGCAGAGAGAGAGAGAGAGAGAGAGAGAGAGAGAAGAGAGAGACTGTCCGCGCGCCTGTCATTCATTTGAGTTGGGTTGCAACGTGCGCGCAAGCTGTCACTTGGCGCTGTCAAGTTGGGTCGCGCGACCGCCGCCACTAGGCACCTGTCACTCATTTGCTCTAGATTAGATACTATATAAAGTTCGTTTTGCGTTCACACCAACAGCAAACGAACCATGGTCCACTTTGAAATGAACCAAGTCCCAACTTTTCAAGAGGACCATGGTTCGCTTGTTTGGTCCTCATTATAGTTCGGTTTGCGTTCATACCTGTACAAACCAAACGGACTATCGATCTAAAGGGACCATGGTCCACTTAAAGGGACCATGGTCCACTTAAAGTGGACCAAACAGGGTAGGTGTGAACGCGCCCTTAGAGACATAATGTCAAGCAAATGTTCTATGAATGTATGTATGTGTGTGTGTGTCAATTAACCTTGAATCTAATAAATTCAAAATGTAAACTGAAAGTAATTTACATGTTAACACATTGAGTGCCAGCAGGGGGCGCACTATTTATCGCTTGAATGCCAGCCTTTTTGGACAGATTTTCCGATATTTCATGATTTTCACAGAGCTATTTCTATATTATGGCTATGTGTCTAATACGCCTGTCGCTTATCAATGACTTGCTTGCAGTCAACATGTACGAAACGGATTGTTTTTTCATCAGTACATTTCCGTTTGATACCATTTTGAAAAACGGACGTTTTTGGAAATTACTAGAATATTTTTTCGTGATAATAGCTCTTCACTGGAATACACACAACACGTTGTCATTTTCCGGATGATTTATGAATCGTTTTCAAATAAACGCTAGATTATCGATAGTATATGTGTACTTATGCACGCTAGAGAAGCGGGCTGAAAAATCGATTATCTATGACCTGGTCAGCGCTAACGTCATACACGCACATACACACATATGGGACACGTTGCGAAATATGTGAAAAAAACATCTGATTACCCCAAGACTGGTAACATAGATTCCTTACCTCACATCAGATGTTCTGCAAAAAGATTATTCCAATTCCTGATCGCCATTCCAAATCGATCGCGTTTATTGATCCAATGTTAGGTACTCGAAACCGATAATCCACGCTGCTCTGAGGGTCCACAATGAATCCAATCGTCTCCTGTTACATGCCTGAGAAGTAAAATGTGGATTCCGTTCCCCCACCCCCCCCCCATGCATTTCCATTGAGTCCAATCCAATGGGTGCATTACCATCCGGAAGACGATAGGGGGCAGTATTTTCCCTGTTCGAGCTCATAGATAGTTCCAATGATAACGTGAGGCTAGATTGATGAAAAATGTATGGATATCGCTAATAAAAGCTATAGCGATTAAATAACGAGATTTCTCGTCCCTGGCACTCAACGCATGGCATGAAATAACGAGATTTCTCGTGGCTGGCACTCAAAGTGTTAATGATGGGACATCCATTCTCATGTATTGTCAATAGGCTACATAATTCAACCTTCTCGTGCCTGAAAGTGTTTAAATGTTTTACTTTGAATACAAATCTACTTTCTTTCATTGAACTGATCCCAACCCAGGTGTATATGACTCACAGGTAGCTTGTCCTCTTTGTGATAGCCGGCAAACACGGTTCCAAAGCCTCCTTCCCCCAGAAACTCCTGTTCCTCATACCGGAGCTCAAAAGCCGCTTTGACCTGCTTTGACCATTCCTCCTCCTCCTCCTCATCCTGCTCTTCCTCCTCCTCATCATCTGTCACCACAAGATGGAGCCAGGGGTGCAGCAACAGCTCCTCTAGGGTTGGTCGGTCTGCAGGGTCTTTAGAAAGACATCTCTGCAACATATCCTTGCATCTTGGAGGGCAAGAGAGACCTAGAAAGAGAGAGAGAGAGATTTGTGAAAATCTTTGCTGTGTGTAATATGTCTGCATTTACATGTTAAGCTCTTATCTAGAGCAACTATAAGTGCTTAAGTGCTCCAGTAAAGTTTGCACAAATTCCAGTATTGGCAACATAGCAAGTAGGCAGAGAAAGCAGCACTAAGAGCAGGTTAACAGCCCAGTCAACAGCCTGAGAACAGGAAGCCTAAAATAAAGATGTTCCACAATGAATGACTAAGCTACTAACAACAAGGACGCTTTTTGCGTGTGTGTGTGCGTGTGTGTGAGCGTGTGTGTGTGGGTGTGCGTGCGTGCGTGTGTGTGTGTGTGTGCCTTACCAATGTAGGGATCATAGTAGAGGATCTCTTCGAGGCTCCTGAAGGGGTTGTAACCATGTAGCATGTAGTACAGCACCTCCCCCAACTGCCACACTGTGAACTCCACTGCCTTGTAGGCCTTAGTGAGATGACACTCTGGAGGAAAGTACGTTCCTGGAGAGAGACGGAGAAAGAAAACAATATGAAGAGAAGAAGAGAGATATAGAGAGAGAGAGAGAACCAATGTGGAGAGAGAGATACAACCTGCCCACTATACCAAGACATCAGAGACATGCTTCCCACAAATTGTAAAAACACCCAAAGAGACTTTGAAATCATTGGCAAATAACTCAAAACTCCCATACCTACTGGGAGAAACACAACAATGTGCAAACACAGCAGCAAGATGTGTGAGCTGCTGTGACAAGAAAAGGACATCCAATGGAATGCAACCGCCGTAAAGATGGTCAATCACACAAAAGATTCCTTCTGTACTACTACACGTAAACGTATGTTTCCCATGTCAATAAAGCGATAAAGAGATAGAGAGACAAAGGTCTGGGCAGTGAAGGGTCAGAACAGAACAGGGCAGCATACCTGCTAAATCCGTATACAGTCCATCATGCAGGTCGCAGCCAACGCCAAAGTCTATGAGCCTGAGGCGTGGGCCGTCAGAACCGGTTTCTACCAGGATGTTCTCAGGTTTAATGTCCCGGTGCACAACTCCTCTAGAGTGGACCTCTATTACAGCCTGAACCAGCTGCCTCATGAAGACCTGGAACATACGGAGAGAATGTTGATGAAACAGAGAGACATACACACTTAGACAAACACACATACACACACACAAACACAAACACACATACACACACTTACACAAACACACATACACACACAAACACAAACACACATACACACACTTACACAAACACACATGCATACACAACCCACCTAATACACACAAAACACAAACCACCTACCTTGGCTGGGAGCTCCGACCGCTTGCCCCCTTCTCTACTCTCTATGTAATGTAAGAGGTCGGTGGACGGGACGGGTCTCTCCAGGACTAGCAGTACCTCCTGCTCCAGGCTGTACCAGTCCAACAGCGCCACGGCTGCGCTCTGTCCCGGCTCCTCTGCTACCCTCAGCAGGAGCTGCACCTCCAGGGGGACCTCATCCATTGTTGAGCCCGTCACCTGGGGGTAGATGACTCTGTCCTTGGGGATGTGTTTTATCGCCACCTACAGGACAGACACAAAAACACTCTATTGTCTGCAACATCAGAGACATAATGTCAAGCAAATGTTCTATGAATGTATGTATGTGTGTGTGTGTATGTATGTGTGAGTGTGTGTGTGTCAATTAACTTTGAATCTAATCAATTCAAAGTGTAAACTGATATTGTCATTTACATGTTAATGATGGGACATCCATTCTCATGTATTGTCAATAGGCTACATAATTCAACCTTCTCGTGCCTGAAAGTGTTTACATTTTATTACTTTGAATACAAATCAACTTTCTTTCATTGAACTGATCCCAACCCAGGTGTATATGACTCACAGGTAGCTGGTCCTCTTTGCGATAGCCGGCCAACACGGTTCCAAAGCCTCCTTCCCCCAGAAACTCCTGTTCCTCATACCGGAGCTCAAAAGCCGCTTTAACCTGCTTTGACCATTCCTCCTCCTCCTCCTCCTTCTCCTTCTCCTTCTCCTCCTCCTCCTCCTGCTCCTCCTCCTCCTGCTCTTCCTCCTCCTGCTCTTCCTCCTCCTCATCATCTGTCACCACAAGATGGAGCCAGGGGTGCAGCAACAGCTCCTCTAGGGTTGGTTGGTCTGCAGGGTCTTTAGACATATTACACACAGCTCCGCAACATATCCTTGCATCTTGGAGGGCAAGAGAGACCTAGAGAGAGAGAGAGAGAGAGAGATTTTGGTGAAAATATTTGCTGTGTGTAATATATGTCGCATTTACATGTTAAGCTCTTATCTAGAGCAACTATAAGTGCTTAAAGGAAAACTCCAACATTTTGGGAAATTAGCTTATTTGCCATCTACCCTGGAGTTCGACAAGAAGATGCATACCTTTTTCTTCTCTGTGCATGCAGTAGGAGTAGGAAGACGTTGGGAACTAGGCTAATGGAGGAACCTACTTCCAGTGACTGACGCTAAGCTAGGCTAACGGTGCGCGTCTTCCTACTCCTACTGCTTGCACAGAGAAGAAAATAGGTATGTATCTTCTTGGAAGCCTAAAATAAAGATGTTCCACAATGAATGACTAAGCTACTAACAACAAGGACGCTTTTTGCGTGTGTGTGTGCGTGTGTGTGTGAGCGTGTGTGTGAGCGTGTGTGAGCGCGTGTGTGTGGGTGAGCGTGTGTGTGAGCGTGCGTGTGTGTGTGAGCGTGTGGGTGGGTGTGTGTGTGTGTGGGTGAGCGTGTGTGTGTCTGTGTGTGTGTGGTGTGTGTGTGTGTGTGGGTGTGCGTGTGTGTGTGCCTTACCAATGTAGGGATCATAGTAGAGGATCTCTTCGAGGCTCCTGAAGGGGTTGTAACCATGTAGCATGTAGTACAGCACCTCCCCCAACTGCCACACTGTGAACTCCACTGCCTTGTAGGCCTTAGTGAGATGACACTCTGGAGGAAAGTACGTTCCTGGAGAGAGACGGAGAAAGAAAACAATATGAAGAGAAGAAGAGAGATATATAGAGAGAGAGAGAGAGAGAGAGAGAGAGAGAGAGAGAGAGAGAGAGAGAGAGAGAGAGAGAGAGAGAGAGAATGAATGAATGAATGAATGAATGATGAATGAATGAATGAAAACTTTATTTAACAGATTGCAGAATGGGTACAATACAGTACGGCTCAATACACACAATTGTTAAGGGGATGCAGACCTGAGAAAGACGTTTGTCTTGTTTCCATCAGGGTCCCCCATTTTCAATTCATATAGACATTTATGACATACACAACATACATGACATTTATGGCATAGGGACATATAGGTATTTAGTACTGATACATTTGTGACATAAACGGTATTCAAATATACAGTACTGTTACCCCTAGATCCTGACAGAGTATATACATATGATGGGGAGGGGACTGTACATTAGGAGGGGGTGGGTGGGTGGGTGGGAGAGAGATATACATACGGCGGGGAGGGAATATATACATGCGGTGGGGAGAGAGACAGAGACTCTATTACAGCCTGAACCAGCTGCCTCATGAAGACCTGGAACATACAGAGAGAATGTTGATGAAACAGAGAGAGAGAGAATGTTGATGAAATATAGAGACACACACACTTACACAAACACACACACACACACACACAAACCACCTACCTTGGCTTGGAGCTCCGGCAGCTTCCCCCCTTTACTGTCGATGTAATCGAGGAGGTCGTCGGAGCACGGGACGGGTCTCTCCAGGGGGACCTCATCCATTGTTGAGCCCGTCACCTGGGTGTAGATGACTCCGTCCATGGGGATGCGTTTTATAGCCACCTACAGGACAGACACAAAAACACTCTTCTATTGTCTGCAACACTTAGAGAGACATAATGTCAAGCAAATGTTCTATGAATGTATGTATGTGTGTGTGTATGTATGTGTGAGTCAATCAACTTTGAATCTAATCAATTCAAAATGTAAACTGATATTGTCATTTACATGTTAATGATGGGACATCCATTCTCATGTATTGTCAATAGGCTACATAATTCAACCTTCTCGTGCCTGAAAGTGTTTACATTTTTTACTTTGAATACAAATCAACTTTCTTTCATTGAACTGATCCCAACCCAGGTGTATATGACTCACAGGTAGCTTGTCCTCTTTGCGATAGCCGGCCAACACGGTTCCAAAGCCTCCTTCCCCCAGAAACTCCTGTTCCTCATACCGGAGCTCAACAGCCGCTTTGACCCGCTTTGACCATTCCTCCTCCTCCTCCTCCTCCTCCTCCTCCTCCTCCTCCTCCTCCTCCTCCTCCTCCATCTGCACCTCAGGCTTGTACTCCTTAGGCGCGAGTCCGAAGGGCAGTGGGGGGGGTGCAGGGGAGCCCCAGCCCCCCATGCCATGGGGTGGGGGCATGCTCTGCCCCAGAGAAGGAGGAGGAGGGGGCATGCCGGGAAACCCGGGAGGGGGCAAGACAGTGTGCCCGGGCGGAGGAGGATGAGGGGGAGGGGCCACACCCGGTTGGCACGGGGACGTCGGCACGGGGAGGGTAACCGTGACAGCTTTAGTCTTGGCCTCTTCCAGATCCTGCAACAGCTTCTCGCTCTGCTCCTGCAGCGTGCCGAGCCTCTGGCTGAGGCCCCGGTCGTCCTGCTCCTGCCTGGAGGAGGTGAGCAGCTCCTTCTGCCGGCTGGGCTCCAGGAGGCGCAGCTCGTAGTCGCCCTCCAGCTTCTTCAGCTCCGCCTGCAGCTCGTGGCGCGACGTCAGCTCCGCGTCCACCTTCTTCTTCCGCTGCGTCAGGGACAGGAAGTCCTTCTGTATGGAGTAAAGCAATACACACAATTTACATCATTGATGTGAGAAATTGTTAAAGGCAAGACAGTAGACATAGAAAAGACTTTAAGATGTGATCTATGTGGTAAAGTAGCCTACTCACACACCCAGCAAGCTTTTTATTTGCATTCACATGATTGATATAATTTAGCTTGTTGCTTGAACATAAATGGTATCACAATTAGAAAGCCATACAGGTTTCATAAAAGGTATCACTGCAGCTCCCCAATGTTAGCTTTCAATGTGTCAATGATTTGAGCTGAATAACAGGTGACCTCAGCCCTAATTAAATTTGACAGCCAGATCAAGGCTGTGGTCAAATCAAGCTTTTTCCAGTTAGTAATCCATGCATTTGTGACTACTAGGCTGGATTACTGCAATGCACTCTATATAGGGGTGAGTGGATCCTCAGTGGCTCGCCTTCAAATGGTGCAGAACGCCGCTGCACGCCTTTTAACTGGCACTCGTAAATATGACCACATCTCACCGATTTTATCCTCGCTCCACTGGCTCCCCGTGCACTTTAGGATTCATTTTAAAATTATTTTATTTGCTTTTAAAGCTCTTCATGACCTTGCCCCACCCTACCTCTCTGAGCTGTTGCAGTTCTATACACCTTCTCGCTCTCTCAGGTCAGCTGACCAGCTGCTCCTTGTAGTGCCTACAACTAGGCGTAAGCTCAGGGGGGACCGTGCCTTCTCCGTTGTCGCCCCCAAAATGTGGAACGAGCTGCCCCCCAGTACAGTGTCCCCCACCCACCCCTCCAATGTACAGTTTCTACGTCAAATGTATATACTCTCTTTTTTGGACTCTTTTTGTATCACAAACAGTACTGTATAGCAAATCTGGTATGTCATAAATGTAGATGTAGCAGTACTGTCTATCTGTATGTCGTGTGTGTCATATATGTGGGATCATTATGCAATCTTCCCAGCTCTGCTGCCTGGGCTGCATCTTTTACATAAGTGATTATTACAATGTAGCTGTATCTGCTTATGATGAATTGAAAATGGGGGACCCTGATGTAAACAAGACGAAAGTCTTTATCTGGTCTGCATCCCCTTAACAATTGTATGTATTGAGCTGTACTGTACTGTACCCATTCTGCAATCTGTTAATAAAGTTTTCAATCAATCAATCAATCAGTCTGTTTAACTTTCTGTCTAAGTGCATCCTAGAGGCAAATCTTTCCTGTGACAAAATGGCATCCAATGTAATAAAAAAAGTCAACCAACGAACTCGATTCTTGTACCGGATCTCCTCACTGGTAAACAAGAATACCCTGAAGACTCTAGCAGGAGCACTCATTCAAGGGTACTACGACTATGCTTGCACCTCATGGTACCAAAGCACCTCAAAGGCGCTAAAAACAAAATTACAAACATCTCAAAACAAACTGGTCAGACTACTGCTTGACCTTACTCCTAGAACCCACCTCACCCCTGCCCACTTTGACAACCTAGGATGGCTTAGAGTAGACGACAGAGTACAGCAACTTGCAATGGGCCTGGTCTACAAGATACACTACACGACCAAGGTACCCATGTACATGACAAAATACTTCCCAAAGGTCAGTGAATACCACGATCACAACACCAGAGGGAGCTCCACAAATCATGTTAAACCCAGATTTGGCTCAAACAAGGGACTAAACACGTTTCGCAATTATGCCACATCAATGTGGAACGCCCTACCCAAAGCTGTAAAGGAATGTGAATCACTACCCACTTTCAAAAACACTCTCAAAAAACACCTAAGGGAGACTGCAACCCGAAACTGGCCCCTGTAAATGTCCGAACACAACCCCCTCCAATGTACAGTACATTACCAAGTATGGTCTTGTCAATAATCCAATGTACAGTGTTGTTTGTACAGTTGTACAGTGTCCCCCACCCACCCCTCCTACCCAACCCCCCCACCCACCCCTCCTACCCAACCCCCCCCCCCCACTCCTACCCAACCCCCCCCCCCCCCACTCCTAACCAACCCCCCCCCCCCCCCACCCCCACCTACCCAATCCAATGTACAGTTTCCACGCCTAATGTATATACTCTTTTCTTTCTGGACTCTTTTTGTATCACAAACAGTACTGTAATTGCAAATCTGGTATGTCATAAATGTATAGATGGAGCAGTACTGTCTATCTGTATGTCATGTATGTCATATATGTTACGATGAATTGAAAATGGGGGACCCTGATGTAAACAAGACGAAAGTCTTTCTCTGGTCTGCATCCCCTTAACAATTGTATGTATTGATCTGTACTGTACTGTACCCATTCTGCAATCTGTTAATAAAGTTTTCATTCATTCATTCATTCATGTCTATGGCTTGGGGGGGGGGCATGCATTTAGAATCACCAGAAAGTCTTTCGAAATAGTGAAATGCCATGTTGACCTCAATATTTTCAAAACAAATTATATGAAAAGGTTATGAAATGAACAAGAATGTGATAAAATATGTAATAAAAACGGAGCTCAACGCATACATTTTATCAGTATAAATCCGTTTGTTTCCCCAATACCAAGATGGCGGCGGTCTCGTGACGTCAGAGTGCCTTCGAGAATACACAAGTAAAAAAACGTCGACTCCGTGAACCATTCTCGAAGACACTCTGACGTCACGAGACCGCCGCCATCTTTGTATTGGGGAAATGTAATATTTTATTACACATTTGATCACATTCTTGTTCATTTCATAACATTTTAATATAATTTGTTTTGAAAATATTGAGGTCAACATGGCATTTCACAATTTCGAACGCTTTTCTGGTGATTCTAAGTGCAAGCCATAGACATGCACTTAGACAGAAAGTTAAACAAGACAGGAAGTTGACTTCGAGAATCACCTTTCGAAGGGAAAACGGCCAACGGCAACAGGGCATCTTGACAGGTAGTAGAAACAAATCCAGCAGTGTTAATTCTCCAGTGTGTTGTTCAGTACTGTTTCACAATGTCGAATGACCTAAAGATTCTTCTTCTTCTTTAGATTTTTATTGGCGTTGGCACATCCTTATGACCTAAAGATATTATGCTCCAAGACTTATAAGCAGCGGCGGCGTCAGATAATTGTGATTGATTTGGGGGAGCTAGGGGGGGGGGCGGGTTGCCGCCTGTACGGAAACTTAAAGACACGTTCCGTATTGAACTGATACGGGACGCACGCACCTTGTCCCGTATTTTAAGGTCGGGAATGTGAGAGCTCCGCTGTTTTCTAAAAGTTGCGGAAAGTAAACAGACTTGGCAACTCTGCTATGATTGGGCGTGCGCTCAGCAGCTCACGACCAATGAGAACGAGCGCTTTCACGTTGCTCCAGAAGTACAGACCTGAGTGGGAAGAGGCATCTATGGGAAGAGGCGCGTGTATACCAAACCAAGCCGCATTTCTCGGAGACGATAAATGCGGCTTGGTTTGGTCTTCACGCGGAAGAGGCGTGTGGTTTTCCCAGAATGCCTCTCTTTATGTAGCATTTCTGTCAACATTAGCCGCTAGCTCAAACCCAGGTACGTTTTGTGTGTATGACATATACATATATAGAGCTATTTAGTTTCCCCAGCTTCATCTAACTAAAATGGGAAGGAATCTCTTTTTATCTGTCCTTCGATTTTCTCGAGGACCGTTCTTCCCATCGACTCTTCACACTTGACTGATGAGGAGCAAAGAAAGTGCAAAGTGTGTGAAGTTGAACGGTTATCGAGGAATCTGCAAGCAGCAACAATACGGTTCTGAACGGACACTAGTAAAGTTAAAGATCAGGGTTGACACACCACGTCTCTGTGGTTTCACTGACATTTTCCTAATAGAGGCCGTGGCACCGGTACAAACAGTACTGTATTTGCAAATCTGATATGTCATAAATGTATAGATGTAGCAGTACTGTCTATCTGTATGTCATGTTATGATGAATTGAAAATGGGGGACCCTGATGTAAACAAGACGAAAGTCTTTCTCTGGTCTGCATCCCCTTAACAATTGTATGTATTGAGCTGTACTGTACTGTACCCATTCTGCAATCTGTTAATAAACTTTTCAATCAATCAATCAATCAATGTTTTTGTAGTTCTTTGTCTTCCAACATGGCTGCCTGTAACATAGCAACGATTGTCTTGTACATGACAATGGAAGAGACAACGGTTGCTATGTGCTAATGAGAAATATATCAAGTAAAAATAAACAAGTCACAGTAGAACAGTAATATGCCTTTCCAGTGTATTACCTGTACATTGTACAGCAATTTGGCATTTTCTTTTCTAAGTGGTTAACGTTATCAACGGTTACATGCTGTCATACTGGAAGACAGAGAACTACACAAACATTGAGTCAATGCAAGGCCTCAATTCACCAGTAACGTTACCACCAACACAACGCCAGCTAACGTTATTAGTCAAACAAAACTAAACGAACTAAACAAAACGTCAAACAAAACTATGGCCAACGCATACGTTAGTAGCCCTGTTTCAGTCCATTCCAATAGATTTGTTAATTTATTGTGTTGTGTTGCAGGTATCTGGGATATTCACGTGGACTTTGCACAGCTTCACATCTGACATCACTAATCAACATGGTCAACGTACTCAAGGGTGTTCTTGTTGAATGGTAAGTAAGGGATCACATCTCAGCCCCATGTGCACTGTGTACAATTACAGAAATGGTAATAAAGCCAAGGAATATAGGGGATCTTGCTTGAGGGAGCATGACTAGTCTAGGACATACACTTGGGGGAAATGCAATGAGGCAACCCACATCAAAACAATGTAGAAAGGTTATGAAGGAGCATATTAAATGGTAAATATTGGTAATGGTAATATTAGATTGAGGGAACATAGGAAATATTAAATTGAGGGAACATAGGAAATATTAGATTGAGGGAACATAGGAAATATTAGATTAAGGGAACATAGGGAATATTAGACTGAGGGAACATAGGGCAGACTTGCTGGGGCGTGATGGTTCAACAAGATGAGACATGTTATTGTCTCTGAGGGGAATAATGTTGTTGACGGCAATGGTAGCCTAATGAATTATTTAGGACAGAAATATATAAGACACAAATATTTAAATGTATACTGAAATTAGGCTGGACGATATGGCCAAAATATCATATCACAATATCTTTTATTTTGTATTTTTTACGGTATAATGGTAATGTGATATGACATACTTTTATGTCTTTATCCTGTAATACAATTGTCATGGTGCCTTTTCATTTAAAATAGTTCCATGTTCTTTTTATTATATATATACTAATGATGAATTGAAAATGGGGGACCCTGATGTAAACAAGACAAACGTCTTTCTCTGGTCTTCATCCCCTTAACAATTGTGTGTATTGAGCCATACTGTATTGTACCCATTCTGCAATCTGTTAAATAAAGTTTTCATTCATTCATTCATTCATACATTCATATATATCATGGATGACGGTATATAGTAAAAATCCATATATTTACACAGATCCATGACGGTATACCTTCATATTAGGTGCACCTTCATATTCGGTACACCTCCGAGCCCTGACCAAAATACATCATTAAATTGCTTAATACTGATTGTGGAATCAAAAGAGATGAAGACACTTTCTCCCCCTGTGCCTCTGGACGGACCACAGCGATCCTGCCATGAAGCAGTTCCTCCTGTACCTGGACGAGACGTCCGCCCTGGGCAAGAAGTTCATCATCCAGGACCTGGACGACACCCACGTCTTCATCCTGGCGGAGGTGGTGCAGATCCTGCAGGAGCGGGTCGGGGAGCTGATGGACCAGAACTCCTTCGCCGTCTCTGGACAGAAATAAGAGATGGCAAAGGAACACCAGGAGTATACAAAGTGACCTATCTCAAACCCAGGTCGTCTTCTCTTGATCCTCCAATCACGACTGTTCCTTGGACAAACAAAGATACTATCGGGTATCCTACGGGATCAAGAAAAGAGGGCGGGGTTTGTGATAGGTCGATTGTATAATCTATATCGCTGATAAAACCAGAGCCAATTTATGTTTTGGAACTTGTTGAACTGTTTCCGTATGGGTTGTCTTGTTGTACTTGAGCACGGTTTGCACTGTTTTAACTGCAGACCAACGTGGAACGTGGCTCAATATCTTTTGGTTGCATTGGTGTGAAGCGGTAGAGCCCTTACACACCTGAGTCCAGGATGACGAGTGTGCATAGGAGACTCCAGGGACGATGAGACAAATAGTTCCTGCCTGCTGTCTGAAACGTTGTCCCCCACATGAAGGTGTTATAATTGTGAGCGAAGAAGATGGCGTTGCGGTAGCTTTTTATTTTTGGTCTCTTCTAGAGATGCGCAGCACAGATACCGGTATGGGATATCAGTCCGATACCAGGCTCAAATAGGGGTATCTGTATTTGAGAATTTCCCCAAAACAGAAATCGGACGCCAAGAAATGTGTACCCTGCTAGAAATCAGAACATGGTGACTTGATTTACTGCATTTTTAACACACAAACATGTTGGATCTCTAATGGAGAAAAATGTATTTAGATATATTACATTTACATTACATTTCATTATGTATATATAAAAAAAAAAGATTCCCCAATGACCCCAAAGTGATGGTATAAGTCAGGCACGAAGGCACTTCCCTGGCCGGCCGCAGCGTTTTGACAAGGATTACATGAGGCCGGTTGTGAGCCAGGTTACTTTTCCATAATATAACTTTGTAACGTATGGAATTTCACATTTTGCTACTTACGTATGCAGTGGCTAAATGTACTCTGAAGTGATTGTTACTGTGTAGGTCATCTTTGTTGATCAAATTGTGTGGTTGATCATCTTTCCACTCTTGGTCTAGTTTTTATTTAATTTAAATGTGTGGAATAATTAAAGAATATTGTTTATATGTGGCTGTTGGTTTCTCTTGTTCGCACATTTGAAAGATTGAAAACATTGTTAAAACATTTTAAACAAAACAAATCTTTGTACAGTCATACTAGGCTCTGAAAAGTCCAAATAAAGTATGATGTAAAAACTGGAGCGCTGTTTGAAACTAGAAATGATCTGCTGGTCTGTGCCGCTCCTACCCCTGCACCACCTTCACTATACAAAGCATCCTCTTGGTTCACTTTGTTTCAAAGGGCGATTTTTGTGGATTTGTTGAGATTATAAACATATCAAGCATTTGTAACTAGTGGGTATTTTCCTTTCTTCTCCAACTACCCAGTGTAACTTGAACTTGTAAGTGAAATTGCACACTGTTGACATTTTGTTTAAAAATATATTTTCAGCTATACGGTTTAGTAATTAGTCTAATCAACTAAGCAAGTATTCCTTATTTACACAGGGTTGTTTGCTGTAATCCACCCAATAGTTTCCAGTTCAAACGTGAGGATATGTACATAGCAAGGCTATGGTGTGCATCCAAACAAAACATTTGGCTTAATTACCCGATAGATATAACATTTTCCCAGTTCATTATCATCAGAGTCCTCATGTACTGCATTTTTCTACCAGCTACTCCCCCAAACAACTATGCTAAGATAAACCTGGAGTGCCCACCTTTACTTGCAAAAATGTTTGACCATCATATATCATCTAAAAGAAAATGTACATATTACAAGACGTGTTTAGCACAATTAGCAAAAACAAGTCTTATGTCAGAGTGTGGGAACATTCCATGCAATTCATGAGCATATTTCCACTTTTCAGCGCAATGTGTAGTAAACTATTGTGTATGTTTTATGCATTTGTGATACTCAAAGAAATTGTTTAATATTTCCACATGCTCACTGTTATGCAAAGCCCCCCAGTGGTGGAAGAGGTACACAGTTCCTTTACTTTGGTGAAAGTAGAAATACCCAGATAAAATAGTACTCTAGTAAAAGTATATCTTCCATTCACAATTATACTTAAATAAACGTAGAGTAGTATTTGATGTTGAATGTACTCGAGTATCAAAAGAATGCATTCTACATGACATTTTTATTCCAGTGCTTGGGTGTGTTCAATCCATTGACCTCTATAAAGGTTATGTTAAAATGGTATGTGGTCCAGTTATGCTGCTCTGATGATGTCGGCAGGCATCAAATTTGAAAGTACAATATTAACTTTGAAATGTAGTAGAGTAGAAGTACATAGTTCCCTACAATGAAAATACTCAAAGTAGAAGTACCTCAAATGTACTCAAGTACACAACTACCACTCCCCTCCAAGTCAACACACACATTCTGAAAATGGAACTGTAATGACTACTTTGCTATACATAGCCATTTACTTTATTTACAAGTGACATTACAGAGTGCTGGGTGTATAATACATTCTTATTTCAAAGCAAGAGATAATGCCAGTTCCTCCAGTTTGGAGATCCAAGATCCCAACTCAATAAACCAATCATCATTAGCAACATTCATTCTCAAAGAATCACAGACGTTAATATCAAAGCCTTTTTTGTTGTTCTTTTAACAATTTTTTTTCTTTTTTAGAAAACCTAACATTGGTATGAAGTGAAAAGGCACAATATTCATTAGAATACATTATCAGGGGTCAGGGTGTGAGTGGTTATTACAGTACAATGCATTCGATTTTGGATTAAGTTATGAAATGTCATACATCTTATAAAACAAAAAGGTAAAAGGTGATGATGAGTCCAACACTACACGATTAATAGCCTACATTTGATTTTGAAATATGGAAATTCACAAAGTGCAAAAAAAACAAATCACCTAACAGAAAATCCTATAAAAGGCAAAAGGTTTTCATAGATGACAAAAATAAAAATTAAACAATAATCTGTAACATTTTATAACGTTCATAACAAAATAGATAAAAAACATTCATAGGAGTTCAACAAACAATATGACTATACAGAATCAAGACTCATAATTTTCAGGCAAAACAAATAAATAAAATCTAATGAGTGCAATTATAATAAAGCTCTCTCACAAGTAATGGGCTGGTAAGAGTGATCATAAGAAGGTGAGCGTGTCAGTCTACCCCTTAAACCCTTTCACTTAACAGTCTGTAGTGTGGTAGTGAAAGGTTAACCGTCTAGTGTGGTAGTGAAAGGGTTAACATTCTGTAGTGTGGTAGTGAAAGGGTTAACCTTCTGTAGTGTGGTTGTGAAAGGGTTAACCCTTTGTCATGTGGCAGTGAAGGGGTTAACCCTTTCACTGCCACACAACAGAAGGTTAACCCTTTACTATCACACAACCTTCTGTCGTGTGGCAGTGAAAGGGTTAATGAAAACAAGCACTGCTATGGGGCTTCAACTCCCATTTGAGAGTGATGCAAGTGAAAATCTGTAAGTGACAACGTACCCGTTCAATCACTAGTTATCATTTTGTACCGTAAATGTGAAATTGAATTTAGCGTCACTTAAGCCATCTGAAGCCTCCCCTCTGTATTGTCAGAATGTCAAGAGATACTGGGAATGGCAAAAGCAAAACAGTACAAGCACAGATATAACTGGTTAAACACAAAATATGCATAAAAAAATAACTAAAATTATAAATAAGAAATCCCATAATCAACGTTGGCACTCTTCCCTTTTAAAACGGCAATGTTCATTTATACTTTTTATCAAGTGGCAAAGGAGATTCTGGTCATAACACAGAACAGTGTACAGACTGAAGAATAGTTGTTTCTATGTGGCTGTTGTTTTCTCTTATTCTCAGGTTGAAAGCATAAAATGAAAAAAAAAAAAAAAAAGTAACATTCTATGCTATGTCTGTATACGTTAGAGATGCACTAACCAAAGGTTCCCGATCGTTTGAAACGAGTACTGTGTAGACTCAACCGTGTACAATTACACGATTTAGTGGCTGGACCTCGAAAATCCTAGTGCACCCTCCAGTGAAATTACATCCAGGAAACATTACATTACCATTAAAAAATATATCTATGTACAGTTACAGTATATTATCACTATTTGCATTAACTATGCAAATACTCCTTATTTACACGAGTTTGCCGTGTTCCACTCGATGGTTTCCAGCAGTGAAGAGGAAGAGGGGGACGGAATGCGCTGATCAGTCACTGTCGGTCTCGTCGCGGTATTTGGCGGTTGCTTTGATGGCACGGCCATTTTGTAAAGGCATTTCCTCGTAGTCGCTCCTTCAGAAAGAGAAACAAAAGATCAATGAGTATGAAAGCTACTGATTACCTAAAAACATTTTACACATTGGGAACGCAGAAAAGCATTCATCTTGAGTCATAATGTTTAATAATGAGCTTTTACTAAGCTAGTACACTCAAAAATACCAAAGCCAATAGTAAAATAATTGGTGCCTATTTTTCTTGCCGATTTCCACTGCCGTGGACTATAATCACATGGCGGCCATTTTGCTCTTTTGCACCTTGGGGGTGGGAACGGGGTGGAAAGGAACCCAAACCGAGCATGACTTAAGGCAAAATGGCCACTGTGTGAATGGGATCAATAGGCTTCCAGTATCGTTTGGAAATACAGAGTACATTGTTTTGTTTCGACTTTGCTCTTACAGAATAAAAACTTCAAAAGAAGACATACCCATATATGACCTCATCATCCGAGTCATTCAGCATGGAGAAAGCAGGATTATCCTTCAACTGAGAGTCTGTGAAACAAATCAGATTTTAATGCGGTGCAACTGAATGGACAACTAGACCTCAGTCAACAAAGCACTCCATGTTTCAACAGAGGCCTTGCACAGAATGTTTGTGTAGTTCTCCTTCTTCCAGTATGGCTGCCTGTAACCATTGGTAACCACTTTCAAAAGATGATGCCCACACTCTGCAGTGGTAGAGCAGGTAAAACACTGGAATGGCATGATATTACTGTTCTTCTGTGACTTGTTCACAAGATCCAGTAATAAGATAAATATATTTCTCATATAACACAAAACAATAGTTGCTATGTTACAGGCAGCCATGTTGGAAGAAAGAACTACACAAACATTCATGTAGTTGTCCTTCCAAGATGGCCGTTTGTAACCATTGGTATCCACTTTTTATTTTTTGGTCCACTTTTTCTCCTCATTTTCAATTTTTCTCCCATCCCAATTTCGTGTTTTCCAATTCTCCCCTCCCCCGTCTTGAATGTTACTCGCATATGCCCCCCACTGGTCGGTTGTAGGGAGGATAGAAGCCTTGCATCACGTGTCCCCTCCGGTACACAAGGAGGCAGCCTGTCGCATCTTTCCACCTGCCAGCGCGGACTCTCATTGGCGAGGTGTAACGTGTGGGAGGCTCACACTACCCCCGCCATTTCCTGTCTCTGCTGTGCAGGCGTCCCCCAACCGACCTGTAGGAGTTGCTGTCCACAACGTCCAGATTACCACCCATCGACTTCCACCCGCTAACTCTGCCAATGAGTTAGTATGATGGCCGGCCCAAGCCGGAGGCAACGCGGACAGCCGGAGTCGAACCCGGTGTCTCTTGCGTTGGTGACGAGCGCAATCTCCGCTGCGCCACCCAGCCGCCCATTGGTAACCACTTTTGAAAGAAAATTCCTAATTGCTGTTCAGTGGTAGAGTAGTTCCAATGTGAAATGTTTATAAGATCCAGTAATAAAACACATTTATAAAATGTCTGTTCATATATCGCTTTAGCATAATATAAGTATTCATCATCGGATAATGATGTGCGTGTATATAAAAGGTCATGGGTTCATGTACTGTAACACATCCGAGGCGAAAAAGTACCTGCACTAGTAAATGTCCTGGTGTGTGTGTGTATACAGTTACTTACCATATAGGGCATTTTTAGAGGGCGAGTACACAAAAGCTAATGTGTACAAATAGAAGTTGAGTAGACCATAGAATGACAAGAATTCGGCTGGTATGTCTGGAGTTAAGGAATAATCATTTTCGATGCTAGTTAATACGGCGTCCAAAGAATATTGACATAATTATTTGGTTAATTAACTGAATATCTCGTGCTTAGACCTAGGAAGGTGGCCCCTGCTGTGTACCTAGTGTGTACAGAGCACCTACCTAGTGTGTACAGAGCACCTACCTAGTGTGTATATAGAGCACCTACCTAGTGTGTATATAGAGCACCTACCTAGTGTGTACAGAGCACCTACCTAGTGTGTACAGAGCACCTACCTAGTGTATATATAGAGCACCTACCTAGTGTGTACAGAGAGCACCTACCTAGTGTGTACAGAGCACCTACCTAGTGTGTATATAGAGCACCTACCTAGTGTGTACAGAGAGCACCTACCTAGTGTGTACAGAGCACCTACCTAGTGTGTACAGAGCACCTACCTAGTGTGTACAGAGAGCACCTACCTAGTGTATATAGAGCACCTACCTAGTGTGTATAGAGCACCTACCTAGTGTATATAGAGCACCTACCTAGTGTGTATACATAGTATTTGGAGGCAGACATCTCGTTCACAAGATGGAAGCAGGTGATTGTAACCAAATAGCAGGCGATTATCATTAAATTACAACCATGTTACAATCTGTGGCGCTGCGCCATATTACAAGGCAGAACACATGAGAATATGATGAATAATATCAATATATTTAGCAGGACAGTCATATATAATATTGGTGAGAAAGGATATAGTTCTGGTAATGGGTGGACAGCTCGGCCACAAAATTGTCCTGTAGCGCCTTGGCACCGAACCTCAGGTAGAGAATGACCATGCTAGAGAGGGGGGTACAAGATGGACACATTAGACAACGGAGTTTGCCCACCGCTTCTCAAGGTGGGGTCCGGGGACCCCCGGGGGTCCTTGAGGGGGTTCAAGATGGTCCCCAGCTAAATGGGGAAGACTTTAATTTCACTAATATTTTACAGTAAAATAATGAGTTTGTAGTGACTATTCGGATCATAGTTTTCACTCTCTCCTCTGTTATTTCCTTGCCTACGGTATCAACGGTTATGGGATTCTGGACTAAATCATATTATGTAACAACAGATATGTTCTCAAGATGGGGGTTCCCGGGACAAATTCTTATCAAATGGGGGTCCGTCGATTTGGGGTCCTTCGGGTTGCTGTAGGTCTGACGAAAAAACAAGATTAGCCACATTGATTTTTACTGTGAAACATAGACATCCACAGTTCTACGAGATAATAAAACAGTTGCACAAATGTAATAAATTATTAATGTAATGATCACCGATTGTCAGGGTTTCAACCTTATTTGCAACTGCTGTTTCCTGGTGTAGACAAGCCCAAAAGAAATCTATGCAACTAATTCATGACCTCGGAAAAGCGTGGTCGATTTTCAAAATTTCACAGAAAAAGATATTGTGGCTAATCTTAATTTTTGCTCGGGGCTACTGCCATGGAGAAAATTCTTCCAGAAACCACCGGCACTTCATAGAAAGAGGTTTCATCACTGACCTCAGGAAGGGGAATATACAATGCATGAAGTCGGTCAATTAGTTAGATGGTAGTTCAAGATAACTGAGGAGTTGAAGAAGATCTTTTCCATTTCTCAGACAAACCTTATTATGAGGACCACAAATGTCAACGCCGTCAAAAACTTCAGCCGCAGATCTGTTGATGAGATATGACATCACATACTAACATCATCATAACGTAATAAATACGGAAAAGAAAACCTTAAACTATGTTATCAGTGGTAAAATAATCCGGTTGATCCACAGTAATATATATATATATAATATAATATAATATATATTATAATAATTATTTTCTTCTTTTCTTTAAACCAGAACAGCATTATTTTGTAGCATTTCCTAAAGAATACCCTACTTTCATGTGACTTTCATCAATCAGATACTACTACAATCTATAATACTAATACTAGGAATTTCAATCATGAAGATGATTACCGGTACATCAGCTTAAAAGGAACATGCCAACACTATGGGAAATTAGCTTACCGTCTTCACTAGTCAGACCAGAAGATTATTCTGTGCGTTCAGTAGAAAGCTATCCGGCTGCACGTTAGCCTAGCACAGCACAAAGGAATGGAAGCAGATATGGACCACTAGCCTAGCTGTTGGCCAAAAACACCTCTCCCAGAGTGTTAAGCTAGGCTAGTGGTCCATATCTGCTTCCATTCATTTGTGCTAAGCTA
Source organism: Notolepis coatsorum (assembly GCF_963971535.1). Taxonomy (NCBI): domain Eukaryota; kingdom Metazoa; phylum Chordata; class Actinopteri; order Aulopiformes; family Paralepididae; genus Notolepis; species Notolepis coatsorum. The sequence goes on along the minus strand of NC_140169.1, from coordinate 137,842,653 downwards.
GGCTAGCTTGCATCCGGATAGAGTTCTACTGAACGTACAGAGGAAACTGGTATCCATCTTCTTGTCCGACGGTAAAACTGTAAGTGCATTTCCCATAATGTTGGCATATTCCTTTAAAAAGGTGGGTAAACAGTCTTACCCGAGTAAGGCATGTTCTTCAGCTCCGAACAGGCTCTGACGATGAGGAAGATCAGGTAGAGGATGTAGAGGGCCACTACGATCAGGAAGAAGATCTTCATGCCCTGGGGGACACCACACGAGAGATCCTCATTAAACCCCTAGCAGGTGACGACGCATAAGCCTAATACACTTTACAGAGACCTTCCCACGCGATCCATCGCAATGACGAATGTGCCTTCATATAGCAGGTAAGAAGAGACTCACCTGGAAATTTGCTATGTCCACTTTGTACTGGTAGGTGGGGTCCTGGAGTTCATTAACCCTGTGAACCCCCGGGAAAGGGATAAGAGAATGATATATTGTATACAATAATATTATATATATTCTTGTAGTAATTACTTCAGTCAGACTTACGTTTGCCATATCCCCAGTGTAACAGCTGAGAGCCACAAGAGACCGACTATCACCAACTTAGGCAGATAGAACGTCAGGCACTTCCTATCACCCTGTAGGGGACAAAATAATAACTATAACTGTGCGCTCTTTAGGACCGTAAAGGATTCCAGTACGGGACACCAGTGGCTCAGGAGGTAGAGCGATTGTCTGGTAATCTGAAGGTTCCCGGTTCGATCCTGGCTCCTCCCGGCAGCATGTCGGAAGTAAAGGAGACCCTCAACCCCTAACCGCTCCTGAAGAGCAGGTTGTTGCCTTGCATGGCTGCCTCTGCCCGTTGGCGTGTGTGAATGAATGGATAAATGTGAGGCATGAGTTGTAAAGCGATAAAGAGTGGTTAGAGTGCACAAAAAAATCTGAGAATTGCACAAAAATGCAAATGCAAAGCTCTTCACAACTTGTGCCTTATATTCACACACCAATGGCGGAGGCAACCATGCAAGGTGCCAAGCTGCTCACCGGGAGTAGGACGTTAAAAGTGTCTTGCTCAAGGACACTTCGAATCGCTACCTGGGAGGAGCTGGGATCGAACCGGGAACCTTCCGATTACCAGATTACCAGACGACCACTCCACTGCTATTGTACCCACCTGGACCCTGATGCCGTGGTAGACACACAGCCAGAAGAGCAGCAGGGCACAGAGGAACAGGGCCTGGAAGAACGCGTCCAGCGTCCCTGGAAACCAGCTGTTCACCAGGAACGACAGCGGGAAGAACGGATCTGAGCGGAGAGGGAACGACAAAGCAAAGGGCTTCAAACTCAGGGAGTCACTCGACCGTCGGGTTGGGCAGTTGTGAGATCTGGAAGCGTACATGTAACACAGTTCAATGTGACTGCTGCTGTGACCCAATGTACGGTGTGTCACCTCCATATATTTATATTTGCAAACACCCTTGATCCTACACTGTGAACGGAACGTGCAATAATGTTAATGTTACTCACCCGTGCCTAGTATATATACATTTCTTCTTAAGATCTCCTTATTTTTAGCATTTGCTTGTATTTAAGTTGTTCATTCCACTTAAGTATTGTGTGATCTGTGTGAAGGGCAGACTAGCAAACTGTCTGTTTAACTGTGCATATGACAATAAATCATCTTGAATGATCGATTCATTTTCTGCTCATCTTATCCAAATGTGAGTCCTGATAGAGAGATACAGCGAGAGAGAGAGAGAGAGAAAGACAGAGACAGGGAGAGACCGAGAGAGAGACACAGAGCGAGAGAGAAAGACAGAGACAGGGAGAGAGAGAGAGACAGAGACAGGGAGAGAGAGAGAGAGAGAGAGAGCGACAGAGAGAGAGAGAAAGACAGAGACAGGGAGAGAGAGAGAGACAGCGAGATAGAGAGAGAGAGAGAGAGACACTGAAACGCACCGTTGTAAAGCAGAAGCAGAGGCAACAGGATGGACATCCACTTCTGTTCGATGCCCCAGTCTCGCATGGAGAACTTCCTCAGAGAATGAGCGAACATACACTGGAAAAGACGAGAACGACGTGTCAAAAATGTGGATGAAAAGAAATTACAGGGGGAAATCTGTGGTGAACGTGGTGTACTTTGTGTGCTTGTTTTGAATAACAAGTGTCTTCTTACAGTCACCATGAAGGTCAAAACCACAAAGACAAACCGGAACCAGATTTCAACTTGGGAGAAAGTGGGATTGTATGTTTTCCACTGTGGAGAGAGAGAGAAAGAGAGAGAGAGAGAGATGTTCAGTATTTGATGCTCACCACAACTTTAACTTTGAACAATACCCTGCCAGTGTTTGACGCTCACCACAAAGTTCACTTTGAGGGGGTAGGTGATGTTCTCCAGCCCCCTGAAGCTGACGATGATCTGGTACTGGGTGTAGTTCAGGTAGCCCAGGTGCACCACGATGAACTCGTCGCACTTCTGCCATGGGGGGGGGGGGGGGGGGGGGGGGGGGGGGGGGGGGGACAAACACGAGGAGGAAAACCTTTTATTTGTTGGGGTTAGTTTACAAAACCAGCCATCCTATTCATCACAGAGGAGTCATGACACGATTCCATTGTAGCTTGTTACATCCTTTTTGAGTTGGTACATTATTTCGATGTTATTTAGTTTGTCACGTTGTTTTAGTTGCTATATTTCATGTTCAGTTACATTATTGGGAGATCTAAATCAACGTTTTATTTAGTATCTACATCAAATCACTGAATATATTAAAAAAAAGAAACAGCAAATGTTGGGTAGTTAATTAACGACTGACTGGCTTATTGACCTATCTCAAGCTCACATTTCTTGATCCTCCAATCACAACGGTGGCTTCCCTCGGACAAAGAAAAGTGTGACCGTGATTGGAGGATCGAGAAAAGAGGGCGGGGCTTGATATCAAGGGAGATGGGAGAGGGTTTGGCCGGCGGGACACTCACCGCCCCGCAGTGCAGCGTCCGTGACTTGTGGTGGACGTTGCTGCTGATGTGCGTGACGCTGGCGTCCTGCATCACTCCCTTCAGCTCCACGTTGATCTCAAAGTGCTGCTGGAAGTCCACCACTGGCCAAGACACAAACCAAAGCAGACGGCAATGTAATAGAAATGTAAGAGCAGGCGAATTCTCTCGTCCTGGAACGAACCTCACACCACAGTCGGAACAGCTGACACCCGTCCAATATTCTGTCGTCGACTAAAAACAACACACTTTTCCAATCAATATATGAATGTAAACATTTTACATATCTGGCTCGGGTAGAGCAGTCGTCTGGTAATACGGAAGTTCCCGGTTCGATTCCCGGGCAGCATGTCGAAGTGTCCTTGAGCAAGACACTTAACCCCTAACTGCTCCCGATGAGCAGGTTGGCACCTTGAATGGTTGCCTCCACCGTCGGTGTGTGAATGTGTGAGTGAATGTGAGGAACAAATTGTAAAGCGATTTGGATAAAAGCGCTATATAAATGCACCATTTACCTACTCTTACTAGTTACACTGCTGGCCAGTATGACTACTACCATACTGTCTTTATACCTGTATCACTTTACATATTAATATTACAACTCTATACATACATCCGATTAGCACTACACCCAGTAGTACTCATTTATATATTTTATACCCAGTTTAAAATCACCTGTACATTGTGTATTAGTATTGCACTTTACTGTTATATTTGCACTCTGGTTGGATGGATGCCAAACCTTTTTGTTGAAGTGAAATGACAATACATTTAAATCTAATCTAATTTATTAAAAAGAAAAAAGAATCCTTACTACTATGTACTACTAGGGCGGGCGATAATTTTGTGCAAACATGAATTTGAAAGAAATCTTAACATGAGGGGTGTCTAAAATAGGTGTTTTTTTTGTGGATTGGATAACTCTAACCTACATCAATTTGGATTTCAAAATGGTCGATTTGCCAATTTTTCACTTCTTGGCCATACATGGATGCCAACATGAATCTGAAGGAAATCCTAACATACAAGGTGTCAAAATGACCCTCCTTCCCCCACCTACATTTCTGACACTGCTAGACCACGTATGGCTGGGGAGATGGCATTGTGGTAGTCTTACTACCACTGAGGGTGTTACATTTTATTTTTAAATTTTTATATAACTATCTGGAAAACATGCTACCAGAATGGAGAATTATTCAGGCCGGGAAATATAGTGCGAAATAAAGCCCCAGTCAGGCCACTTTTTAAGCAGGGGGTCTGGGGTCCCCCACCAGGAAAATGTTTGTTACAAAGACTTAATTCCCTGCATGCTGGTGCAGGACTTTTAAAATGTTTACCCTTTAAATGCCATTGTTTGTGATCAAATTATTGTTAAAAAAACCCACAAATGTTAATATTTTCAATATATCAAATGCAAAGTGGATTTTTCTGGGGGGATTATTACAGGCTAATAATTGTTATAATAATAATAATTCATTACATTTATATATCGCTTTTCTAGACACTCAAAGCGCTCCCCACAATCTAGGGTGGAAATTGCCTCCTTCACCACCAATCATCATGTGTCAATGATTAGCAACAACACTGATTTTGATGGATTTTTTGGTTTTTGTAATGTCAGACTTAACAACAACTCTTATCAGAAAAGTGGGAGTATTTCATTTTTAATCTGACATTACAAGAAAAATTTAGATCGTTATGATCAGGACTGAAGTTGAATAAAAGATTTATGAAGAAAAAGTGGAACAGTATTTCAACATAATATTTTTATGGTGTTTTTTGAAGAGGACAATTTAGTCCCCTAATGGTAAGAGTGTAACACTTTAGTTTTCAGACACAAGGGTTAAATTATTGATTGTCCAGTTTCTTGGCAGCTTTAACATTGGACTTTTGACAGGGGACGATGATGAGCTAGCATATTTATTTTGATCACTGACTAACCTGGTGGTCCCGTGGTGCAAGAAAACATTTGATCAATTTTGCCCCATTTAGCGGCATATCCTGCAAGGGCCTCTTTTTTTCTCTCTCTCCCTCTCTGGTCCACCCTTCCTCTTTTTTCCACTGTTGAAACATTTAATTTCCAGTAATTTCCATCTGACTGTTCTGTGAAATACAAGCAGTATGTATTTTTCTCTCTCTCCCTCTCTGCCGCACCCTTCCTCTTTTTCAACTGTCCATCTTCAAGCGCTGGTTTTGCTTGAATTTTTTTGTCTTTCGCTCTGTCTCTCCCTGTCATTCTGCAGAAGTGCCATCTGCCATTCCATTCACCGTCTCCACTGTCAATCAGTTGTATGGCCTGGTCCAAAAACACATCATTTAGACACCTTGCATGTTAGGATTTATTTCAGATTAATTCTGGCACCTGTGTATGACCAAGGGGTGAACAATTGTAAAATCGACCATTTTGAAATCCAAAATGATGTAGGTTAGAGTTACCCTATCACAAAAATGAACTCGCATTTGAATTCCCCATTAAGAAACACATAATTTAGACACCCAACTCAATTGATTTTCCAATAAAAATTTAAAAAAAAAAAAGGTATGGCCGCCCTAATGTACCCTATGTCTATACTACTATACACTCAAGAGTGAAGCACTCAAATGCTAGACAAACTATACCACTGACGCTTAGCTGCCAGAGTTGTACCCTTCCTGCTGACCTGTTGTACAGAACTTGTAAGTCGCTTTGGATAAAAGCATCAGCTAAATGACTAAATGTAAAAGCAAATGTAAAAAGAACAGCAAAAAGAGTGAATAAGGCACCCTCCACCTTCCATTCAGAATTACTAGCCATAAGAATACATCTGCAGATTCAGAATCAGCCGACAAGCGAGTACGGTCACTGTTACAGAAGTGTATAGACTTGGACCATTTGCTTGGAGTCAGTGGAGAAAAAGCTATTGAGATATAATGGTTCTCCATTAAGAGATCCAACATGCTTCTATGTGCCAAAAAGGCAGAAAATCAAGCTGCTCTGCCTTCAGCACATTTACAGCATGTTAACCTTTGTATTTATCCTGATATCAACCCGATATCCAGCCAGCCAGCGGTATATAGTTATCAGTGCACTGCATTCCTTTACTTGTTATTGCACTATGTCGCTCTATTGGTTGGACTCTTATATTATATTATTTTTTTTTTTTATATTTTTTTTATTATTGCAAAACAAAAATTATTAAAAGTCAGTACTCAACACATAATGCATAATGAAACTTTCAGTCAAGGTGATTAAAATTACATGCAAGTACAGAAACAAGATAAAACAAAAATAGTCCATAATAACATTTTAACCGTATACAGTGTATATCCAGCGAAATTACAATTATATAAATGTTAGTATAGAATATACCCCTAATACCTATTTTCTAAAACCCTACACACATGCTCCAGCTCGAACCCCCCCCCTCCCGGACCCCCCCTTGGATAGTACCTCCATTATCCCTCACTCCTAACCAGACACTACCATTATAAGCTAGCTTTTATTCTCTCCACCACTTCTACCCACATTGACATTTTGGATTCATTGAGACCCAGAATTCTTGCTGTAGATATTTCTTGATATATCACATCGAGATATGTAAGAAACCAAACTTTCCGGCACATTTTTTCCGGTTGAAACCAGCGTGATGCGATCAGCTTTTTAGCTACTGTGATACCCGATAAAACCAATCTCTTTAGCTGTGGATTCACTGCAAACTCAAAAACATCATTCAATAGTAATACCGAGGGGTGTACAGGTATATTCCAAGATACGAGTATTGATAATTGTTGGGACACATCTTTCTAGAATGCCTTAACTGGTGGGCAGTCCCAATACATGTGCATAAATGTTCCTTCGTCCCCATTTGTACATTGGGAGCATTTGGAGTCTTGTTTAAGCCCCATTCTGCACAGTCTTATAGGAGTCAAGTATGTCCTGTGAATATAGTTCAGATTGATTTGTTGATGATCCGGGTTCCTTGATGTAAGTCGGACATTTGCCCAGGCTCCTTGCCAATCAAAGTCATTTTCCAGGTCTGGTATATCCCTCCTCCAGACAGTGTCTAGTTGAAGGGTTTCATACGAGGACGTTAGTAATTGATAATAAAAACCTGATACAAAACCTCCCAATGTTTCTCTTTCATAGAAAAATGTGTGGTATCTGTGGTGTTCAATTGGTATGAGTAATGGAACACCGTGAGACCTCAGACATAGTCGTAACTGTATGTAAAAAAGCCATGTGGACTCGGTGAGGTTAAACTTTGTGCATATTTCGCCATAACTACAGAAGCCCTGGTTATTAAAAATATCCCCTAATGAGTGTATGCCTTGCTCTTCCCATATAGGGAATCTTATAGGGCGTTTTCCCATTAAGAGTGCATTGTTATTGAATATGGGAGTGTGATTATGCCATTTTTGAGGGTTAGGATATTTCTTTTGTGTTTCCCGCCATGTTCTGATTGCATGGGTAATTATGGGGCCAAATTCCCGCTCACAATGCTTGATTGAAAGTTTAGTGTGTGCCATGTCTTTCAGTCTCTGTGGGGCTACTATGTTTTCTTCCAATTCTCTCCAAGATACCAAAGCCTGGGGATCAAACCATATTTTCAATGGTCTTAATGTGAAAGCCTTAAAATATTGTAAAAAATCTGGAACTGCCATGCCACCGTCTGCTTTATTTCTCTGTGCGGTGGATCTTTTTATGCGAGGTGGTTTGTTATTCCAAATAAATTTGTATGTGGAGGATTGTAATCTTTTCCAGTAGCCCTCTGGAGGAGGTAACGGTAGCATTGAGCTGATGAAATTGATTCTTGGTAATACATCCATCTTAACTATTGATACCCTTGCCTGTACTGAGTTTTTAAGTTTTGCCCACCTGTCCAGGTCGTCTTTGATTTTGTTCTGTATTTTTGTGTAATTGTGCTTCACCGTTTGTCTTATGGTGGGAAATATTTCCACACCCAAGCATCTAAAATGTTTAACCATGGGTATCGCGCCTGGGAGGGTTGTGTCTTTTTTTGCACGGATGTTAAGAGGAAGGAAAGCCGACTTAGGCCAATTTATTTTAAATCCCGATAAATCACCAAAGTTCTCTATCAACTTGAGTAGATGCGGCAATGTGGTGTTGGGGTTTTGCATGAACAATATTACGTCGTCCGCATATAAACTAATTTTATGTTGTGTGCCCTTGATTACGATTGGTTCTATGTGTTGGGATTGTCTTATAAATTGTGCTAAAGGCTCTAATGATAGATCGAATAGTCCGGGACTAAGAGGGCAACCCTGTCTGGCTGAGCGTGATACCGGAAAGATTTCGGAGATGAATGTGCCTGTTGTAATCATGGCCGATGGGTCCTTGTATAGTACTTTAATCATATCAATGAATCCTTTTCCTAACCCCATCCTTTCTAATACTGCCCATAGAAACGACCATTCCAGCCTGTCAAATGCTTTCATAGCATCCAGGGATAGCATCGCCTTAGGTGTGGTGTCCTCTTTGTCTGCATCTAGTACGTGCAGTATTCGCCTTATGTTATCATTGATCAGGCGACCTCTTATGAAGCCAGTTTGGTCCGGATGAACTAAAGACGTCATATGCTTTTGCAATCTGATGGCTAATATCTTAGAGTACAGTTTGACATCGGTTCCGAGAAGGCTTAAAGGTCGGTAACTACCGCACTCAGTGGGGTCTTTGTCTTTTTTGAGAAGGACTGAAATGAGTGCGATATTGTGGTGTTTATGGAAGCTCCCCTCCTTGACTGAGTATAAGATCATATTTAGTAATAAGGGTCCAAATATGTCCCAGCAAGAAAGGTACATTTCTGATGGGATACCGTCTTTTCCCGGAGCCTTACCGTTTTTCATTCCGGATATGGCCTTCTTGAGTTCTTCTAATGTGATCGGTGCTTCTAACTGTTTAGCGTCGTCCTCCGAAAGTTTAGGGAGAGTAATTTGATTAAGATATGTGTCTAATTTGTTTTGATCAAAGGTCGTTTCTGAATTATATAAGTCGGAGTAGAATTCTTTGAATGTATCGTTTATTATTTTGGGGTCTGTTACAAGTACTTGTTGTTTTCTAATGGCAGTTATATCTGCAAATTTTGCATTAATTCTTAATCGCATGGCTAATAGGTGACTAGGTTTAGAACCTTGGAAATACTGCTGTTGTCTTGTGCTGCGTATTTGCATTTCCGATTTTTGTCTGTATATTGCTTTGATCTCTGTCTTTAGAATGTTAACTTGGTTTTCTAGTCTAGTAGAGTTGTTGTATTTTAAAGAATTAAAAAGCGTTGAATAAAGCGTTTCCATTTCAGACAGTTTTGTGCATTGATTTTTGCGCAATATGGAGGAAAATCTATCCGTGAAATCCTTGATCATACCCTTTACCGACATCCATAATATTCTGGGGTCTTGCTCCGCGTTTGCATTATCCCGTAGGAATACTGTGAGAGCTTCTTTAATTTGTGTAATGAATTCCTTGTTGTTAAGCAGCATAGTATTAAAACGCCATCTTGGGGCCCGGGAAGATAGTGTACCAAATGTTGCTTTCAGGATTAAGTAACAGTGATCTGATAGCGCATTGGGTATCATTTCCACTTCATATTTATCAAATATTCTTATAATCAATTCTGGATAATGTGTTGTGTCTCGCCGAACGACAGGAGTACTTACGGGTCATGGGATTAAGTGAACGCCATAAATCAATTACCCCTGTAGACTTTGACCAATCTTTTAATGCTTTAGATGAATTTTTTTGTTCGCTGGAAAAGGCAAGGTAAGATTTGTCCAACCTTGGATTCCAAATGGCATTAAAATCCGCACCTATTATATATGAGTACTCGGGATGATTTAACATTTCTCCGGTTAGTGAAGTGAAGAAACCTACTTCGTACAAATTTGGGGCATATACCGCTGCCAACGCAATTTTCCTGTTATTATGTAGAATCCTAGCTATAGTTATACGCCCCTCAGCATCCGACCATACCCCTTTCAATTCGATATTTAATTTACGTCTGACGACTATGGCTACACCTCTAGTTCTCGTACCAAAAGAAGAGTGACTAATATTATGGTATATGTTATCCGCTAACGTATTTATGTCTTCCTCTAAAATGTGCGTTTCGCTTAATAGAGCCACGTCCACATGTTCTTTTTTCATCAGTGTGAGCACGCTTTTGCGTTTGTGTTGTTTGTTTATCCCACCGGTGTTCCATACCATTATATTCAAACTAGCCATAATCTATGCATGTTTTTGTGTAGTTTTTGGTAATGCTTCTGGAGTGTGAAGCTACAATAGATGTACATCCAATTAATGAGGTCCCGTTGAGAGCCGAGCTTAAAAACATATATATATATACAAATAAAAATCCCTTATTTTCCCCTCGCCCAGAGAGTCGTACAGGCCTGTGTTCCAAAAACACATCCTCCGCGAATGACTCTCTCCCTTAGTCCACCGGATTGCCCAAACTGAGCATTGTAATCCTAATCTTCCTATGCTAATTGCCATAGGATCTAACATTTTCATTCTAATGCAATAGAATGTCGCTTTTGGTCTTGCACCTTCCCTTACTGTAATGAAATATTGTGATAAATGACAAAATAAAAAGAGAATAAACTTTCATCGACATATTCATTTGAACCCTCTACTAACATGTAGGAAAGTCAGGAAAAAGGAAAAGATTGTAGAGAAATATTGACACCTTAATGTGAAGAACAATGGAAAAGAACAATGTACGTTAAAAGATAGAGATAAAAAATAGAATAATAAGAGAAAAATAAAAATAAAAAAAAGAAAGATATAGATAAGGAATGAGAGATAGAATAATAATCAACGTGGAGAAGCCACTAGAACCGAATTAACTGATTAGATAAAATAGAAAAGCAGAGCCTTTTAGAGCTTCAATGTGCCAGTCACTTCATCAGTGGAGTGATTACTTAAATTGTTAGAATAACCTTGTAGTGTTCATACGTTTAGGTGTGGTTGATTTTTAAAGTATTATTAAGGACTGATTGAACTTCATTCAATTGATTATCTGCTATGTATATACACACCGAATGTTTAATGTTAGAGTTGTAGGCCTTCGTTGTCATGGTGCATTATATTCTAGAAGGATGTAGAATATACTAGTGCCAATAGACTGTTGTTATGTTCCAGAATGATCTAAGAGACCCAGGGCATTCGAGCGATAAACCCAGAATATTCCAGATTGATCTTTTTGCAATGATATATATTTGTCTCCCCGGAGACCAGAGTCTGAAATTATAATGTATTACGGATCGTATTATACACAGTTCGCATTGGTATAGACGGCCTGCATATCGTCTGCTACCTTGATGAACACAATAAAGTCATTCTAATTCTGATATACACTGAGAAAGAGGCTTATCTGTTTTCAGACATTGTCGTCCTGCCTTGGGGTATCCACTCCATGTCGATTCAAATAATCCTCAGCCTCTTTAGGTGTGCATAATCCAAACCTGCGGCCGTCACTGCCCACGATCGATAACAGCGCCGGGTATGCTAGCCTTGGCTTGTGACCAGCTTTGAACAATTTTTGCATCACCTCCTTGTATGGTAGACGTCGAGCGATGGCGTCTTTGCTTATATCTTCGTAGATAAATATTGAATTATCACCATATTTCAGATTCCCACGTTGGGTGCGAGCAATTTTGATGATGTCATCTCTTAATGATGTCTTCCGCAGAGTAACAATGATGACTCTTGGCCCTTTGTTTCTTTGCTCCCGAGGACCGATTCTGTAAACTTGGTCCACTTTCGGCACTTTGTTTGGAGGGTTGTTACCCAAAATCGTTGATAGCACTGTTGGAAAGTTGGCGTCTTCGCAATTTACTGCTTCATCAAGCCCTACAATGCGGATGTTATTTCGCCTGTGGTAGCGTTGGGATTCGAGTAGCCTCTCCATCGATTCATTTTTAACCTCTTGTATTTCCCTCCGGCATGCTTCTTTCACAATTTCTATCTCAATTGCCATCTCTGTCATGCCCTTGTCGATGGTGTTTTCGATCACTTTGACTGCCAGTGTAATATCTGTCACCGAATTCTCCACTGTCGTGATTCGCTCGGACTGTGCAGCGACCGCTTTCTTGACTTCCTCCAATTTAGCATCGATGCGATCGAATTTATCTTCGACGTTTGCTTTGAGCGCCTCGATGTGTGTAATCTGTTCTTTCATCAGGTTAGACAGTGTGTTGAAATCGGGTGGTGTGGTTGTACTGCTTGTTTCAATTGGTGATATAGGTGCAGTGACGGTGACGGTGGATTTGTTTGCCATTATCTTATCCAGATCGGCTGCTCTATCTTTCACGGAGCTTGTTCCTGTCACTCCTGTTATGTTGACATCTATTGACTCTCTGTCGGGGACCATAGTCGATGGTCCCGGTGTATTTTCCTCTTCATTCTCCACGTCGGGGCTTGTCGCCAACGGCTCTTTACCCGCGTCGGCTGGAACGTGTCTTCTTGACCGTGTTTCTTTCTGCGCCGCTGAAGTTACCGTATCTTGTTTCTTTCCCGGCTTTCCTCTATTCTTACTCATGTTGTCTTTTGATATAGCTAGTAGAAGGTCTTATCAATACATACGATGTGGTCTAATCTCTTTTGGTATTGTCCAAATAATGTTTTTAAACGAAATTAACGTTGGTGGGAGCGGAGCAGATGCCAAATGCGTGTGCTACATATTACGCTAATATAGCATTATATTATTACTTGTATTACCGGTATGCACATCGTTGCGGGCGAGACCCCCCGCATTTCACTGTATACCTGTATGCCGTGACAAATAAAACTCTTGTATCTTGTATCCTATTACTGAGGTCCAAGAGATGCAAAGATCTCTCTCAACCTCACATCCCAGGACAAAGGGCCCGTTAAGATCGCAGCATTTTTAAAAAGCCGCCCTCAGCGGAATGAACTGAGAAGGGCAGCACGTTCTGCCAAGTCCGCCTGCCTGGCTGTAGACTTCAATGGATCCCACAGTGGCCAACCGTGTCAGACTGTGGTTGTTACCGGGCAGCTCCCAGGTGTGAATGTGAAGCAGGGCGTTGCTGAAAAAGAGCAGAGAACCTACCCATGGCCATGGGTAAATAAATAAAAAGATCCCATGACGAGCTAATGTTACCCTCTGTAGTGCTCTCTCTCTCTCTCTGAGCTCTTACCATTGATGTGTTCAACCTCCATCAGACAGGTGAGCCATAGCTGCTGGTTGTAGGTGGTGAGGGGAGGAGACACTAGATTGAAGGGCCCAGTCTGAAACCAAAGATCAACACGCAAAACTGGTCAAAATGGTTTGATCTCAAGACAGATATTTGCCACTGCAAAAGTATATGCTGCTCTTATATCCCTTAATGCCACAGACTATGGCGAGTATGTGGCTAGGAAGCCTAGTTTAGATGTAAAAGTGTCCGGGTTCTCAGTGCCTAGTGTGGGTAACGTCATTGGGTTATCAAGTGGGCACCTCCCACCATAAAATGTTTGGTTGAGTTAGACCAGCGGTTTTCAAACTACAGGTCGCGATCCAAAGTGGGGTCGTTGTGAATAGGTGACAGCACATTGGCAAAAAATAAATAAAAATAAATTCTGGCAACATATTTTGGCTAAATATGCCTTGTTTTGGGCGCCCTTGTGGCGCACCGCATAGTGCCTCGCACACCCACGCGGCCGTCCCGGGTTCGCCTCCCGCTCCCGGGGGATCATTTGTCACATGTCCTCCCCACTTCTTCTCCAGTTCTCCCTCTCCTCTGTCGGTACTCGGTCATGTCTGACCATGAAAAAGCTGGAAAAACGCTCAAATAAATCTAAAAAATATATATATGCCTTGTTTTATAAATGTGTAAAGAATTAAATGTTCTAATAAATATGCATGATCAAGTTCAACAACGTGTGCTTTTATTTGATATTCCTTAATTCCACGTTGAAATTACACAATACATTTTAGTGTGGGGTCGCCAAAAGAAATCCTAAATAAGATGAGTTTGTGGTATAAACAAGTTTGAGAACCCCTGAGTTAGACCCTCAACATCTCCAGAAGGCTCCACAGTAGATCCTGGCATCCCATAATTATCTTCATGTGTCGGTTCTATGCAAATTTTATCTCACTGCTTCTCCTATGCACTGTAATTTTAAGAGCGCTGCTCTGTTGTAATTCAAAACTAAGAGCGATGCACTGCTCTGTTATATTTTTATTGGACTATTTTATCACACTTTTTACTTTTCACTGATGCACTGCTCTGTTGTATGTTAAATACCCTGTTGTATGTCCGTTCTATTTTATTATTTTTTGCCTATTTTTAAACTGAATCAAACCGCACTTTTTCTTTTAATTATTATTTGTATTACGGAATGAAACTATAAACAGAGAGCCTATTGGGATGCTAGATCCTAATGTGAAACACTGTGATTTAGTCTATTCTATTTCTATTATTTGTATTACTGAATGAAACTGTAAACAGAGAGCCTATTGGGATGCTAGATACTAATGTGAAACACTGTGATTTACCTTACCTTGCTACCTCTATCTTTTTTATGCCTGTATTTTTCACTGTTGTGAAGCACTTTGAACTGCAACTTCTGTATGAAAAGTGCTATACAAATAAAGTTATTATTATTATTATTATTTCTACCCCCCGCTACACACACACACCTCCCTCCCTACAATGCAATGACCAGCCTCCTGAACTGATACAGATAAAGAACAACCAGTGCTAAGCTGTGAAGTTCAACAAACCCGTATGGCTCTGTGCTTAGAACACTGACTTGCAACCAAAGGGTCTTTCAAATAGATATCTAAGGCCATGTTTTTTTTTATTTGTTTGTTCACATTATTCTTTTTAAATGTGGCCCATTATCAGATTCCAGTGTGAACTGATCACACGCCTGAACTGACCCGCATGTTGGAAATGAACAATATCAAAGATGGACGTAAACATGGAGGACACAGTTTTTTTGTATTTTATTTTTTTATTATTTTTTAAACAAACATATAAACAAACATGACAACACACGATAAGATATACAAGCATTAATTGTCAGGGCACATCCAATGAGATCACCTTTTAGTTAGTTGTCTTATATAAGATATACCCATAATACCTGTTATCTAAAAAAAAACCTACACACATGCTCAGCTCGAACCCCCCCCCTCCCGGACCCCACCTTGAGAAGTACCTCCACTATCCCTCGCACCTAACCAGACACTACCATTATAAGCTAGCTTTTATTCTCTCCACCACTTCTAACCACATTGACATTTTGGATTCATTGAGACCCAGAATTCTTGCTGTAGATATTTCATGGTAAATTACATCGAGATATGTAAGAAACCAAACTTTACGGCACATTTTTTCCGGTTGAAACCAGCGTGATGCGATCAGCTTTTTGGCTACTGTGATACCCGATAAAACCAATCTCTTTAGCTGTGGATTCACTGCAAACTCAAAAACATCATTCAACAGCAATACCGAGGGGTGTACAGGTATATTCCAAGATACGAGTTTTGATATTTGTTGGGTCACATCTTTCCAGAATGCCTTAACTGGTGAGCAGTCCCAATACATGTGCATAAATGTCCCTTCGTCCCCATTTGTACATTGGGTGCATTTGGAATCTTGTTTGAGCCCCATTCGGCACAGTCTTATAGGAGTCAAGTATGTCCTGTGAATATAGTTAAGATTGATTTGTTGATGATCCGGGTTCCTTGATGTAAGTCGGACATTTGCCCAGGCTCCTTGCCAATCAAAGTCATTTTCCAGGTCTGGTATATCCCTCCTCCAGACAGAGTCAAGTTGGAGGGTTTCATACGAGGACGTTAGTAATTGATGATAAAATTCTGAAACAAAACCTCTCGATGTCTCTCTTGCGTAGAAGAATTTGTGGTATCTGTGGTGTTCAATTGGTCTGTCTAATGGAACACCGTGAGACTTCAAACATAGCTCTAACTGTTTGTGAAAAAGCCATGTGGACTTGGTGAGATTAAATTTTTTGCGTATTTCTTTATCACTACAAAAACCCTGTTTGTTAAAAACATCCCCTAATGAGTGTATGCCTTGCTCTTCCCATATAGGGAATCTTATAGGTCGTTTTCCAATTAAGAGAGCATTGTTATTGAATAAGGGAGTATGATTGTGCCATTTTTGTGGGTTAGGATTTTTTTTTTGTGATTCACGCCATATCCGGATCGCATGAGTAATTATGGGGCCAAATTTTCGTTCACAGTGCTTGATTGGTAGTTTAGTGTATGCTATGTCCTTCAGTCTATGTGGGGCTACTATGTTTTCTTCTATTTTTCTCCAAGATGCTAATGCTTGGGAGTCAAACCATGTTGTCAATGGACTTAATGAGTACGCCTTAAAATATAGGAAAAAATCTGGAAATGCCATGCCACCATCTGCTTTATTTCTCTGTGCGGTGGATCTTTTTATACGTGGTGGTTTGTTATTCCAAATAAATTTGTATGTGGAGGAGTGTAATCTTTTCCAGTAACCCTCTGGAGGGGGTAACGGTAGCATTGAACAGAAGAAGTTGATTTTAGGTAGTACATAAATCTTAACTATTGATATCCGTGCTTGTACTGTGTTTTTAAGTTTTGCCCATCTATCAAGGTCGTCTTTGATTTTGTTTTGGATTTTTGTGTAGTTGTGCTTCACCGTTTGTCTTATGGTAGGTAATATTTCCACTCCCAAGCATCTGAAATGTTTTACCATCGGTATCTGTCCTGGGAGGGTTGTATCTTTTTTTGCAGGGGTGTTAAGTGGAAGGAAAGCCGACTTCGGCCAATTTATCTTAAATCCCGATAAATCACCAAAGTCCTCAATCAACTTGAGCAGATGAGGCAATGTGGTGTTGGGGTTTTTCATGAACAATATTACATCGTCCGCATATAAACAAATTTTTTGTTGTGTGCCCTTGATTACGATAGGTTCTATGGATTGGGATTGTCTTATATATTGTGCTAAAGGCTCTAATGATAGATTGAACAGACCGGGACTAAGAGGACAACCCTGTCTGGCAGAGCGTGATACCGGAAATATTTCAGAGATGATTGTGCCTGTTGTAATCATGGCCGATGGGTCTTTGTATAATACTTTAATCATATCGATGAATCCTTTTCCTAACCCCATCCTTTCTAGCACTGCCCACAGATACGACCATTCCAGCCTGTCAAAGGCCTTCATAGCATCCAGGGACAGCATCGCCTTAGGTATGGTGTCCTCCTTGTCGGCATCAAGTACGTGCAGTATACGTCTTATGTTCTCAGTGATCAGGCGGCCTCCTATGAAGCCAGTTTGGTCCGGGTGAACTAAAGACGTCATATGCTTTTGTAATCTGATGGCTAATACCTTAGAGTACAGTTTGATATCTGTTCCGAGGAGGCTTAAAGGTCTATAACTACCGCACTCGTTGGGGTCTTTGTCTTTTTTAAGGAGGACTGTTATGAGTGCAATATTGTCATTTTTATGGAAGTTCCCCTCCTTGACTGAGTATAAGATCATATTTAGTAATAAGGGGCCAATTATGTCCCAACAAGAAAGGTACATTTCTGATGGGAAACCGTCTCTTCCAGGAGCCTTACCACTTTTCATTGCGGTTATGGCCTTCTTGAGTTCCTCTAGTGTGATCGGTATTTCTAACTGTTTAGCGTCATCCTCTGAAAGTTTAGGGAGAATAATTTGATTAAGAAATGTGTCCATTTTGTTTTGATTGAAGGTCATTTTTGATTTATATAAGTCGGAGTAGAATACTTTGAATGTATCGTTTATTTTTACAGGATCTGTTACAAGTACTTGTTGTGCTCTAATGGTAGTTATATCTGCAAATGTTGCATTAATTCTTAATCGCATGGCTAATAGGTGGCTGGGTTTGGAACCATGGGAGTACTGCTGTTGTCTTGTGCTGCGTATTTGTATTTCCGATTGTTGTCTGTATATGGCATTGATCTCTATTTTTAGTACGTTAACTTGATTTTCTAGTCGAGTTGAGTTGTTGTATTTCAGAGAATTAAATAACGTTGAGTAAAGCGTTTCCAGCTCATCCAGTTTTGTGCTTTGATTCTTGCGCATTTTGGAGGAAAAGCTATCCGTGAAGTCTTTGATCATTCCCTTTACCGACATCCATATTATTCTGGGGTCTTGCACCGAGTTTGCATTCTCCCGTTGGAATACTATAAGAGCTTCTTTGAGTTGTGTAATGAATTCCTTGTTGTTAAGCAGCAACGAGTTAAATCGCCATCTTGGGGCTCGGGAGGATAGTATACCAAATGTACCTTTAAGGAGTAAATAACAGTGATCTGCGTTGGGTATCATTTCCACCTCATAATTATCAAATAGTCTCTGTGATGCAAAGACATAATCTATTCTGGATAGTGTATTATGTCTCGCAGATCGACAAGAGTACTTTCAGGTCGTGGGATTAAGTAACCGCCATAAGTCATTTACACCTGTAATCTTTGACCAATCCTTTAATGCCTTCGATGAATTCTTTTGTTCGCTGGAAAAGGCGAGGTAAGATTTGTCCATCCTTGGGTTCCAGATGGCATTAAAATCCGCTCCTATTATAAATGAGTAATCGGGAATGTCTAACATTGCATTGGTTAGTGTAGTGAAGAAATCTTCTTCGTACAAATTTGGGGCGTATACCGCTATCAACGCTATTTTCCTGTTCTTATGTTCAATCTTAGCTATAGTTATCCGACCTTCTACATCAGACCATACTCCCTTTAGTACAATATTCAACTTACGTTTAACGACTATTGCTACACCCCGAGTTCTCGTACCAATAGAGGAGTGACTGATATTATGGTATATGTTGTCCGCTAATTTATCTATGTCTTTCCCTAGAATGTGTGTTTCGCTTAGCAGAGCAATGTCCACATGTTCTTTTTTCATCAGTGTGAGCACGCTTTTGCGTTCGAGTTGGTTATTTATTCCCCCGGTGTTCCATATCATTATATTCAAACTAGCCATAGTCTATACATGTTGCATTGTAATTTTTGGTAATGCTTCTAGAGTGCGAGGCAATAATAGATATACATCCCACTAGTGAGGTCCCGTTGAGAGCCGAGCTTAAAAACATACATATATACAAATAAAAATCCCCTACCCTTCCCTCCCACCGAGAGTCGTACAGGATTGTGTTCCATGAACACAACCTTTGCGTATGACTCCCTCCCTTGCACCACCGGATATCCCAGAATGATCCAATTATCCTTAACATTCCTATGTATACCATAGGATCTAACACTCTAAATTCTACCATAAGTAGAATGTCGACTGTGGCTTGGCCACTTACCCGTAAAAAATAAATAAATAAACATTTAAATGAGATAAACTAAAAATAAAGACCAAAAATAAGCTTCAATTGTCATGCCCTAATCACTTACATTTTATATGAACTTGTGTAATTTATAGTAACCCATGAATAATATGAAGGTATTGAACTGAAGAGAGAGCCTCAATAAATCAGAGAGAGCGGATGAAAAAGAAAAAAAAACAAGTAAAAGGAAGAGAACATTAACTTAGATCTTAAAAGAGCATTGCTATGCTTAAACATCTAAAGTATAAATTGGAGAAGTAGTGAAATTATTTCCCATTAATAAAAAACAGTTTTTAAATACGTATATGCAGCATTTCCCCTGACCGGGGTGGGCGATGATCGTTGTGTAGAGTGATCTTTCAGCCGGCCGGCTATGATGGCTCTGTGGTTCTGCATCTAGATAGCTGTTGATTATTCCCCCGAGGGGCTTCTGGTAGAGTGAATGACCACGTATTGCTGATATTCCAGAATGCTCCATATATCAAAGAATGCTTCGATGTTCTAGATTATTCCAATATGTCATTTTTACATTGTCTGAATGTTCCAGTATGTTCTGGAGTGTTCCAATCTTGAATCCAATATGTCCGCAATAATATAAACACGTCGGGGAAAGCATTCAAAAACTCTGAGCACGTAGGTCTCTCTGTCCCAAATCCTCGGTTATTAAAGATTGTACTATATGGTGACCTTGCATAACTGAGATTTAAAAGGCCATTTATACACTATTCTGCGTGTTGTTCAGACAGGAATTTGGCTGCATCTTCAGGCGAGTTGAGGAGAACCCTTGCTCCTTGTTTGTCGACAATGCGAAGTATTGCAGGGTATATTAGTAGGGGTCTGTATTTCCCCAGGTATAGTTGAGACATCACCGTCTTGAACTTGGCACGCAGTTCCACTACTTCACGACAATAATCTTCAAAGCAGTGTATTGGTACCTCCATGTATTTCAGATTGCCTTTCATCCTGCGAGTTTCACGAATAATCATTTATTTTATACTGACTTGGCGCAGTATAACTAATATCACTCTGGGCTTAGCGTTATTGCCAATGGAGCGGGGTCCCAATCTGAAGCACTGATCCACCTCCGGTATTTTAGGAAGGATCCCTGTTCCCAAGATTTTCTGTAATTCTGTGGCAAACTCTTCAGGGTTTGTACATCTCACTGATTCGTCCAGACCGACAATACGAATATTCAGCTTGCGTTTTTGATATTCCATCTCGAATATTTTGGCTTTCTGTTCTTTATTGATTCGCGTGAGCTCCAACGTTATTTCGCTGAGCTCCGTCTTGATTTCATTGTAGTTCCCCTTCATCTCAGCAGTTAGGTTAACTTTGTTAACCTCTACTTCATTGTAGATGCGAGTGTAATTGATTTCGTGGGCTTCCATTACTTTCTCCAGAGCCTCGGTGCGTTTAATCTGTGCGTCGGCGTCCGCTCTCAGCGCATCAATTTTGCATTCAATAGATTCTTTAATAGCATCTACTTTTTGAGTTATTATCTTCTCCGACAGTTGTGATTGGAGGATCATTTCCTTCATTATTGTCTTCCCCATTTCCTCCATTTTCCGGATGATATGTTCGGTGTCTGCGGAGGTGTTTGATGGGGTTGAACTTGAAGCGGCCTCTGTCAAGTCTATATTTCCTGCTGTCCGCTGTACGAATCCTGGGTCCCGCGGCGGGACCTCTTCGACTGGTTTTGGTCTCGCTGTGTCTTTCCTTGTGTTTGGCATCTCGATTCTTTTGGTCAATATAGTTAGTTGATAGTCTCAGTTGATATATGCGTCAAGTTTTAAACGCATTAATGGTTTAAAAATATGTTTTTAAAACGAAAAAAAAATAACGGGTGAGCAGCTGTGTCACATGCGACCTACTCCATTCTAACGCTAAACCGGCGGAGGACACAGTTTATAGTTTAATTTACAAGTGGATGTGCAGTGGAGCAGAAGTATCTCCCCGAATACTTTTAAAGGGGAACTATTTTACTATTTCTTTCACTATTTGGGCACTTTTACACAATTCCTGTGAGTCTATGGAACACCTCTGTAATATATATATTTTTTTTATTCATTGTTTTGTATTTCTAATCAAGTCCTCAAAAACAGCATTTTTCTACCTCAAGATCTCGAGCTGTTTTGAGCCTGGGCTCCTAAACCACTGCGCAGCGTCGTCGTCGCCTGAACATTAACATGCAGCGGTGTCTCTCTGACATCACATATAGGGCACATTTTCAAATGACTCAGTTCAGTGAGGGTGAATATTGTGAGAGGAGAATTGGAAGAATGCGCCAATATGAGCATTTTGAGACATAGATCATATTAATATAAGTTCACATAGCTAGGAAACAATGCTAAACACTCAAAAAGGCAGGGCGGCTAGGTGGTGTAGTGGACAAGTCACTCGCCACCAGTGTGGAGACGCTAGGATTCGCGTGTTCGAATCCAGCTCTCCACATTGTTTTTCAGTTTGGCTGGTCGTCCGCAGTAATACACATTGGCCGTATTACGGGGAGGGAAAACTGAAGGGTGGGGATCGAACGTTGTGAACAAGCGACTCCTACAAGTCGGTTGGTGCGCCTGCGCAGTAGAATCAGGAAGTGTCGGGGGCAGCGTGAGCCTCCCACGCGTTACTCCTCGACACCGAGAGGTCGAGCTGCGCAGGTGAAAAGATGCGACTGCTGTTACCTCAAGTACCGGAGGGGACTTGTGCTATGTATGACTTAGTCCACATTGCAGCCGGCTTGTGGGAGGCAAGAAACAGCGTTCGTGACAGGGGAGGG
Organism: Notolepis coatsorum; assembly: GCF_963971535.1. Classification (NCBI taxonomy): domain Eukaryota; kingdom Metazoa; phylum Chordata; class Actinopteri; order Aulopiformes; family Paralepididae; genus Notolepis; species Notolepis coatsorum. Next base: position 137,820,592 of record NC_140169.1, on the reverse strand, counting down.
TTGAATTGGATGATACGAAATTGGGATGGGAGAAAATATAGAAAATGGGAGAAAAAGTGGATCAAAAAAAAAAACACTCAAAAAGGCCATTTATAAGATAGTTCCCCTTTAAGGTAAACACCTCACTGTCCCTCCACTGACCACCTCCATCACAGCTGCATACAATACAATACTGCAATGGGTTCTGATTGACAGATGAGCAGGAGGCGGTGCAGAAGAGGACCTTCACTAAATGGATCAATTCCCACTTGGCAACGGTAAGAGAGTCAGGCTGCGCCTTGCTGCCACTGCAGAAAACACTTTAAACTGATTGACTGGGAACAGGCTCCCTGCATGGTGTACGGTAAGTACTTAGCCAGAGAAGATAAATCAAATTAGAATTGAAAAGATCAGAATTAATGTGATTTGTGCCGTTCATACAGTCGTCAGATTTGGGCCACTTTTGCCTGCAGTGACAGTGTGAACGTAGCCTAATAAAGTCCAACAGGTGTGCTAGTGCTGTATAGACAGTACACTCAACAGCCAATGTCCACTATCCAACAGCAGGTTGAGAAACTAATAATAATGCTGATATAATATATACAATATATGTATAATACTGCCGCCGTTGTATACAGTAGCTGCTACGACCGGTACTTGGTGGTCATCACTTGCTAAGTTGTGTGTGTTGTTGCTTGGTTGAAATGAGGGTGTAAGAAGAGAGCCCACGTTGGCGGTGAAGCAGTAGTGGTCGTTACAGATACAGTAGGTTGTATAGTGGTTCCGACTTGTTCATCAGTCAAACAACAACAGGCGCTGCACAAGCTGTTTGCCAGCATTTACTGGACAGGTCCCGCTGGAACAGTGCTAAATGCTAAATGAGTGAAGAAAGATTTCTCGGCAAGAGGGACTCCCTATTTTTCCCCATTCTCGCTCAGGATTAAGTGTCAACTATAAGGTTATAGTTAAAGGTGCTATATAGATAACATTGTTATGTAATCTTTTCTTTATATATATAATAAATCGGAAAATAGATTCATGAATTTATAATTAGAAAAAATGTGGTGGGTCCAAAATAAATTATCTTGTTTACATGTTGCAGGTATCCCCTCCCTACTTCCCATTTCCCCATGTGGAATGCACCCTATTTAGTCCAGTCATTATATGAAAAAACCTAGGACAAATTGCAACAGTAGCAAACTCAACTGATTTTGTATCCTCATTATGTCCTTAGTGAGGGAAAAAAAGTCCCATAAATGACACACTGGTGCTCTAGACTAGAGTCTAGTGTGACATCCAGTGGACGAATGTTACATAGCACCTTTAAGGTTAAGGCCCTGAAGCAAAATGGCATGAAACAGGGAGTCCCGTCTTGGCAATCGGCCACACAGCATAGCGTGACGACAATCAGGTGTCCTGCCGCGCGAGGCGGGCAAGTGAGTGAGTGAACAAAATGCAAGCAAACACAGATGAACGCACAGAGCCCAGTGGTTACAGAGGGGCTCCTTTTCGACCACCTAACGAAGTGTGTTCACACTGGGCTCCTGGTTAAGAGCCTGCACTCGTAAACAAAAAAAAAAAAACATTCCTGACAACTAAAGGATCTCAGACAAGGAAAATACATTCCCTGTCATCCCTAGAATGCCTTACCTGAACAGTGTGATTCTTAAGAAGTAGTTTTTCACCACTGGTCTCTTGCTCAGCAATAATCCTAGGACCTGCAAATGAAGGGGTTGGTGAGAAAACGAGACTAACACAGCTATGTGGAGGCCCCACCCACCCCTCCTACCCACCCCCACCCCCCCCCCACCCACCCAACCACCTCCAATGTACAGTCCCCACCCACCCCTCCTACCCAACCCCCCCCCCCCACTCCTACCCAACCCCCCCCCCCCCCCCCCCCCACTCCTACCCCCCCCCCCCCCCCCCCCCCAACCACCTCCAATGTACAGTCCCACCCCCACCTACCCAATCCAATGTACAGTTTCTACGCCTAATGTATATACTCTTTTCTTTCTGGACTCTTTTTGTATCACAAATACAGTACTGTAATTGCAAATCTGGTATGTCATAAATGTATAGATGTAGCAGTACTGTCTATCTGTATGTCATGTATGTCATATATGTTACGATGAATTGGAAATGGGGGACCCTGGTGTAAACAAGACGAAAGTCTTTCTCTGGTCTGCATCCCCTTAACAATTGTATGTATTGAGCTGTACTGCACTGTACCCATTCTGCAATCTGTTAATAAAGTTTTCATTCATTCATTCATTCATGTCCCCTTCCAGTGCTCACAGAACAACAAAGACACACATAGTCTCCAGAAAGGTGGCGCTGGCCTGGGACGGAGGCTACAGTGGAGGAAATGGAGTCTGCACAGTCACTGGAGCTTATTAAAACAAGCTCAAAACCATGCAGACCCACGGTGCCACAGCTGCCAGGTTGTCCATTATTACTGAGTGAATACAATTAGCCATAGGAAAAACAATACAGTCTTTACTTTACTCAGCAGCCTGACTCAAAGCTGTACAGAGAGGTCGGTGGGTGGGATGAGATAGTGGGGCAGTGTGTCACTACGTCCGCCATCAAGTCTTTGATTACAATAGCCGGAGGTCTTTGTAGACTCAGACAACATCCCAGAATGTCTCCCCTCTAGGTGCATGTGACTAAACTTAAAAACAGTGCCAAAAATGATCTAGGGAGGTTGGAAGCCTCCTATTTGTATCGTCGATATAACGTCATTTATCTCGTACCTGCAATACCAATGAACACTGTGAGGCCGAAGCACATCAGGAATACCACGAAGACCAAGACGAAGTGTCTTTTGGAGAGAGTGTAAAGCCGCATTGGGGCCAATCTGTCAGAGGGATACATATTTCATTAGATAAATTGACACACACGAACAGCAGAGGCCTCAAATAACTCTTTATAGATTCCCCGATTCCAATAATAGTAGCGTGCATGAAAAGCAGATTATGCATATTATAGAAAATAAGCTTGCTCGGTCATCCAGAATGAGCTGGCCCCCTGCCTGAAGTCGAGGTGTGGATCATTGTCTGTCAACAATGCTCAGCACTGTTATCGGGCTAGTATAGTTAGCATTAGCAGTAGTACCAGATGGAACCCGAGCAGGTATTTCAAATCAACGTTTTACACATCTTAGTATCAGCAATAGACGGTATGGTGTGTACCGGTGTACTAATACAAAACTTACAAATCCATGTCGTTCGATCGTCACACTATAATTGACAGCGAGAGAAAACATAAAAATGTCAAACAGGAGTCCACATCCGTGTAGACTACGTCACAGCTCGCGACGTAACCGGGACGCAACGTCAACAAATGGGGGAGGTGCCAAAGTCACGTGGGTAGCAGTGAGTACTAGTAGACCATAGATATATATAGTTCTATAATATATCTATGTAGTAGACCACTGCACTTCCGCGTTATATGGAGCTCGTGTCGTATTGTGTATGTGTAATATTGTGCCCCCCCCCGCTCGCGTCCTCCCATGAGCTCAAAATACCGGAAGTGCTGCGGTAGTCTCATAGGGGGAGGGGCTACGCACATTTGCGTCAGGAGGACTTTATTTCTAAAGGGAATTAAGGAGAAATGCGCTCATTAACTTTCACCGACAAAAACCACAAGCCAATGAAACAATAACGTATAAAACGTCATCAATGTCCAGTGCGAAAGTGTGTAAAGGGTTTACTTTTCTTGTCTACTGACCAAAACACTTGTTGCCTTAGAAAGGAGTCAATAGGTATTAATTCACATGCGCCGGTCTTCGCCATCACATCTTGAGACGATGTCCTAAATGTAGAGGCCGTATAGTGATTGCAGTGATTATTTTTGAAATGGCTGTTAAGGGAAGAGTTTTCCCGGGTCAGATACATAGCCAATTTCGGCCCGATTAGAGGCCACCGTTGCATTAGTCATTGATGGGCCACAAAGGGCTTAAATCAGACAGAAACGGAAGCAAACAAATCAAGAAAAACACGGATAACATGACACGCAAATAGCACACTTCAATCATAACGCGCCATGTTAGAACCCTTTGAGAGCATACTAGCTTATTCTCCTTAGGCCTGTGCTTATGTGTGTCAGAGGACACTTGTGCAACGATTAGCGTTCGTAATATTCTTATTACGGATTTAAAGCCTATTTATCAATGACGAAATAACATTTAATACAGCCAACCCGTATTTTCTCTTGCATATACAATTGTGGATGTTGTTTATTATAGCCTACCTACTCTAATTAGACGTACCTGTAAAACCGATCATCTCGGTAGGGTGTCAGGTCCTCCTTCAGTTCGTTATATGCCTCCTGTATCTTCTTACAGAAATATTTCAGCTCGCTGTACAGAGGGTTTTCTAAACCCGAGTAATCGGTGTCCATTATAATAACGAGTAGCGGAAAAGCCTGAAAATGGCGATGATGGGAAATAATCCGCAGCCGCACAAAAAAAAACACCGCCGGCGTCTCTCTTTTATTGTTCCTCTCTTTTAATTGAAAGTGCAGGCAAAGCTGTTTTGTTTGTGTCAAAGAAAAAGCACCAAAAACGAAGAGGGGGCGGAAGCGCACAGCACACCGGGATGCGTGTAGTCTTTTACCAACAAACTTGCAGTTCCGCGTTCGGGTTCCGCGATCTGATTGGCCACTGACTGGTAGGAGTAACGCGATTGGCGCTGAAAAAAAACGGCAGTGGCCAATCAGATCGCGCAAACCGAACGCGGAAGTGAAACTCCGTTGGGGAAAATATACACGCCTACTGCGTGGGGGAGGAGGAGGACCACGTGAACAGAATTCAGCACCACGGATAGAGACACTGCGTCTATATACCGCGAAGGATGCACAGCGTGAGACCTACTAATGATCGATTAAAGCTGCAGTAGGCAACTTTGGAGAAATGAGCAAGAGTGAGTTTACCTGTCCAGCAGAAAGAAAGCGCCACATCACTTTTCAAGCACAATGCAACTCCAACAAAGGTTATCCTTATCCTCCACAGACTCCCTGAGGCACAAGCAGCTTTAAGCTGCTGCCATCAGCCTCTGGCCGGCAGGTGGTTGTGTGTACTTTTGATGAGGAATGCAATGCTGTTCTAATTTTCTTCTGACCCCAGGAACATCACAAAACATCCGATTGTTTTTGAGGATTTTTGATCTCCCCCCGCCCTAGTGGATACTTTTCAATCATCCAGGTAAATTAGAAATTTATTAGAAGGATAAACCCCTTGAGATATGCTATCTCGTTTTCGAGGGGGTCCTTAAATAAATAAGTAAATGTACGCAGGCAAGTATGTGAATAATAATACATGTTTGAATAATAAGCCGCTTGTCTCCTCATACACATGATTAAAAGTATACAGAGACCCCAAGACCACCATCGCGTGTTCCTTGTCAAAAAGAGCAAAACCACTTGCCAAGCAGTGGCTGGGAAATATTTCTTATTGTTCTTTTTAGAAAGATTCAGCTTAAAGCTGTTGGTGCCTCTGGGAGTCTGTGGGGAAACCTTTGTTGAAGTGCAAGTGCTTGAAAAGTGATGCTGAGCTCGCTCTATTTCTGCTGGGCAGATAAACTCACTCTTGCTCATTTCTCCAAAGTTGCCTACTGCAGCTTTAACGCTATAACGAGTAATTGCAAAGTAGGAACCGTTGTTACCGTCTTCATCAAAAACCCATCCAGTCTTCTGCCCGTCAAGAGAGGACTCAGGTCATTCTCTATTCCCAAACTTCTGTTCCAGTTATTCAGTTTCTTCATGCTTTCCAATTCAAATGTTCATGTTTTTTCTGACATAATTACCTGGCTGTATTATTTGAACATTAGTCGGTTATGTAACAGACTGTATCACTCTATATGCTGCAGAACAATACAATATAAAACAATATATAAAATAACAGTAAATCAAGTGCATAAAATTTGTATTCATGTTTAACAGGAATGAGCAGCAATATTTTTCCAGAATAAGAGTTTAATTCCCCAAATGTTTAAGACATTACCAGGTTCACTTACCAATCTTTTCCTGAGCCGAGTATGGCCCACAGACGGTAAGATGAATTGTATGGCCCCTGATACAAGAGTCACAACAAGGTTTATTTTCTCTGAAACAATGACATTTTATTCAAAAGATGCGTGACATATACAATTGTAAAATAATTTACATGGCATGCCTTTACTACCGGTCACTATAAACATTCAGTCACCAAATCAGACTCAGATTTTTTTTTCAAGTGTTTTTCTTTTTTGTTCTTTTAAGTCTACATCTACAAGTACAAAGCACGTCTTTTCCAAAAGAAAAGGCAAATCCTACAATATCTACAGTAGGTCATCTCATTCAATCGATCTCAGTTGAATCCTCAACCACAGTCCACGGGCAAATTCTGATCACGTATACCGCAGACAGTGGCTTACGCTGGGTGGACCGATGTAACTTGAAAATAAAGTAAGTCATGACCCAAAATCTAACTTTGACCTGCCAGCAACGATGAAAAAAAAGAAAAAAATAAAAGGTTTTATAAAAAGAAAAAAAGGGGGGGGGGGTGAAAAATTAAATGAAAAAAAAAATGCTAAAGAAAATGAAAATGTAATCTTTCTCAGGGTGGAAATAACACACACTGATTGAAGATAATAGATATAACACTGATGGGGATCAGCAGACCTCACGACTGAATACACACACACCTCGACGGACACGTCCTAAACAACTAAGACTACCAATACCAACTACACTCAACAAATTGGGCACTTACTCATTCACATCTTTTCCCACCCAATGCCAACTTCACAAAAACACTGACGGTTTGCCCCTCCCCCCACCGTCCCTGCCCCACCCCCACCCACCCCTCTCGCAAATTCGGGCTACATTTTGTAACAAACCCTTATTAACAAAGAAATGTTGAAAAAAGGTCCACATGTAATAATATACAGCCTTTAGGAAATAATCTCATATAAATAAAATTTACAGACCAGCAATAGAGATGCCGAATTAACAGGTTTTCTTTTCAGCATTTGCGTGAAATTGTGGTCAAAAAAAATGTAGAAAAGGAAGATTCTTCCTTAGAAAATATTGCACAACTAACACAAAATAAACATTGATGGATATCTTGTTAAGCCATGCCCATGGTCTTTGTTCTTTCTTTCAAGGTTAGACAATTCCTCAGTAGATCCTTCTTAAAAACGCATCTAGTTCTCAGAGCCCTAACCGTCCAACCGCCACAGACAGACATGCATCTCAGTGTGATGATAAAAAAAAAAAAAAATCCTAAAGAAATGTAATAATCTCATTGATTTTAAAAGACCAAACATGGATTGCAACTTCTTTACATCAGGCATAGGCTCCACTCAATCTGTCTCATTCTAGGTCCCCAGTCTTCACCAGTAATCTTTAGCAATTTCATCTTTTGGCACACATTTTTGAGGTGATCCTAAATATTTCATTAGGCCTAGGTATTCTATTACGGTTCTTTTACGCAAGTGGTTTTGGTGAAGTTAAACATCTAATTGAATTTATCCGCTCCCGCTTGAACAGCCACCAGTGAGCCCTGCTCCGTTGAACTCAAAAGAAGCTTGACTTGTTGCCTACAAGGAAACAACTTGTTATCTTAAGCTTAAAAATATTTCAGTGTCAGCTCGCTAAACTGAGAGGTTCAAACAGTTCCATCCTTCATTGGGGTTCTAACTTCAAAAAGGTTCAAGGAATGAAAATATTTCATCTTCTTAGCATTTATGATTTGCGACAGTTCAATTAAAACAGTACTAAACAAGCTCTGTTCGCCAAGCTGATTCTACACTTTTAACACAGTGGAGAAAGGTGTAAACAGATGTCTTGTCAAACTCACACCCCCGATCTCATAACAACATCTACATATGAATGATATGTGTGTATTTACATGACTTTTTGATAAAAAAAAAAAATTAAAGTATGAAATGGCATAGGTGAAATATACAAAAATATTTCCTGTACCTTGCTTACACGTTTAGCGTAGTCTCTTAAGAGTAGGGATAGCCCCGTAACTACACACTCACTTCACAGAAGTGACAGCAGGTGACAAATCACCTTATGCCAGAGGTTATAGAAACCTTAGCTCCATGACGTGTTTTTTTGTTTCTCTTTTGCTCCCTTGTCACCATACCAGAGAAAAGGGAGATATTTAAGTACAGGATATGTCGGTCAAAGCAATTCTGTACACCCCTCCTACTCAAAATTCTCGAAATTATACAGCAATATTCAAATTGTAGCCGCCTGTCTCCCAAATAAAGCAGATGCGTTGAAAACCATGTCAACAAGGTACAAAATATTGTATGATATCACGTGATTATGAACAACAATGATTACGATGGTAAAATTCCATATTGGAATAGTGACAAAATAAACAAAAAAACATGTACAGATAAATTAATCCACGTAGGAGAGTTACATAGTTTTTTCTTCCTTCAAATTCCCAAGACACCTTGTAGAAAAGACTGCAGCTCAACGTACATATATGAATTCCCTTACCTTTCCAAGTTTGTGACGACAGGGAGACTTGCAAATATCATTTGTACTAGTGCTCCAAAAACAATGCATATATCTAAGCCTTAAATTCCAGCCAAGAAAGGTTGGGATAGTAACAAAATAAATGGCATAGAGCAAAAAAACAACAACATTCTCCTCCCTCCACAATGTTTAATCTATCAAAATCCAAAAAGCAAAACGCGGTATAATAAAGTGATAACCGTTTCGTACAGCAATGGATTTCAGTGCCCAGTAGTACCTGTGCGCTCTGGGGAAGAGAGACGTCTTCCATCTCCAGAGTGAGTGTTTCAAGTATTACTGCTGCTCTTTTTCAAAAACCGCACAGAGAGAAATGCCTCTATTGGCGCCATTCTGACAGGAAATCTAACCATTTGGTTGTCTTTGTCTGTAAAGTGTCTGTTCCCACTAACCTCCATTAGCTTCTTCAAGCTAAAGCAGCATTTATAGTAGAATTCAGAGTTCGAGGAACCGGGACATCTTCTCATTTGAGGCGTTGGGTGACGTTGGCCAGAGCCACTGCAAAGGCTTGCACGGCAGAGAAGGGATATTGGAAATCCAGGATGTAGGCATTACCGTCGATCCTGCCAAACTGCATCACCTGAGCGTAAAAAAACTTTAATTAGTACAGAGACAGGTCAAGTTGCACACATTGACATTAAGCGCACCACTGTTTCTCACATTTCAAAATATAATAAATATATAACGTAATATGTTATGTAGTGTGGTAGTGAAAGGGTTAAACCCTTAAGCCCGACGGGCCCGGTACAGGGCCGAGATTCATATCATGCCATAAATCAATCAATACAGAATGTATTAATTAATGTTGCTGTAACGGCAATTTTTCATTTCCAATGTCCTGTTTTCTCTTGCCCGTTACTTCACAGGTATGGTAGGGAGTGATCTCTTATTGCCAGTGTGGGTTCTGTAGGAATTATATGGTATTCTATATTTATTTGGTATTTCTCGGCTTCTGGTTGCTGAGCTGCTGAGCTGCTGAGCTTCTGTTACTGAGCTTCTGTTACTGAGCTACTGGTAAGAACGGTGTGCTCCTCACTACCTGTGTCCTAGTTGATTACTGCACCTGTGACCCTAAATACCTAACCAGTGCTGTCAAATCTAAAACCCGCCACCAGGTGTCCAATAATAATATTACAAATAATAAAATAATATGCCACCATCATAATGGCTCCTACAGTTGCGTTTCTTTTTCAAATGTAGCCAAGAGTAAAGAACCTAACCCTGTCAAAACAGCAGTCAAAGTGTATATTTTCAGCACTACGTTTGTTTACCAATGATTTTAAATGTTATTAGTGAAATATGAGTTTATAGAAATCTCAGCGCATTGAGTCAGAAACTGGCGCATATTGTCAAAGATGTGAAAAAAATAAATGAATCCCTGAGGTTCATAGATGTCCCTAGATACCAAGAGCATGCAAATGGACCTTGTAGAAGTGGAGCAATCTTCCATTTACTTAGGTATGTATTTTTAGGCACATTTTCTGAAAATAGGGCTAGGGCTTAACAGGTTAACTTTCTATAGTGTGGCAGTGAAAGGGTTAAGGTTCTCTTACCTGTCTCCCTTCCAGCTCAATCTGGAAGTTCTTTGCAGACTCTTGCGTGACTCGTCCCCCAAAGTCCAGCTGGTAGACCTGTGTGGCCTCGTTCCACAGCGGCTGCTTGTTGGCCATGACGTAGACGAAGCCCTGGCTGCCCAGCCCGCGGTCCTCCTTCTCGTTCCCCTTGCGACACTTGATCTCGTCCAGTTCACTGGCCGCCCGGAGGCTCCTCTTGCTCTTCCAGCCCTTCTTGCCGCTCTGGTTGAGCAGCTCGTCGCCGCTGATGAAGAGCTCCGGCTCGCTCTCGGAGCTGTCCTGGAACTCGCTGGTGGCGGGAGCCTTGCTCAGCTTCTTGGTCTTCAGCTCCTTCTGGCCCTTAGGCTTCTTCTTGTCCCGGCCGCCCAGCCGCGGGCTGGAGATGAGCGAGTTGAAGTCGCCCAGCGCCCGGCCCTCCTTCTTGGACTTGCCCCCCTCTGCCACGTTAGTCTCCTCCGTCCGGCCGTCGACTCGCTTGCGGTTCTTCTTGCTGAACTTGTCAGAGCGCTGTGGCACGGGGCTCTCGGTGAGGGAGAGGACCTCTTGGAAACCCTCCCCCCCGGCCTCCGCCATGGCCTCCGGCAAGGCCCCCTGGCCCTGCAGCTCTGCTGGCGGCGGCGGAGGAGGCGGCGGCGGCGGAGGAGGGGGAGAGAGAACGTTTTTGTCCAGAGCCATGTGGGAGGCCTTCGGGGGCAGCGGCACCGCAGGAGTTGGCATGGGGGGACAGGAGTTATACGTACCCCAGGGAGTGTGGAGGGCAATGGGGAGCCCAGCACAGGAGCTTCCCCCGGGATACATGGGTGGGAGAGGGCAACAAGCTAGGGTGACCAAGTTAGCAGGATAGCCAGGAGGTAGAACCAAGGTTCCGTCCTGCTGTGAGAAGGGCACTGGCGCCACCATCTCCTTTGGGGAGGAGCAGGGGCGCGGTGACCCTGGCATGGGCTGCAGCTGAGGCCCGGTGTAGGCAGTGCCAGGGGGGAACTGGAGAGAGATCTGGTAGCCTGCGGCTGCCGCAGCGGCCTGGAACGACGCAGCACTGGGGCTGGTGGGGGACTTTGGAGAGAGAACAAAAGGCAGCCTGGACAGGTCCAAGTGCTGAGCTGCGCTTAGAATGAGGGGCGGCGGTTTATGGGCTCCAGGGGCTCCGGTGGGGGTCAGGGTTGCTGTCCGTTCCTGAGGGACCCACACCTCCTCCGTGGCGGCCGGGTCCCACTGATAGGGAGGGGGGCGTTTGACCATCAGCCCCGACACGTCCGTACCGCTGAGCGCCAGGTGCCTGAGTGACTGACTCAGCGCTTCGTCCTCTGTGAACGCAGAGTTGACATAGTCAGCCCTGTCTCTGTTCCCTCCTCCACCGGCTCCTCCTCTGGTTCCCGAGCCGTCCAGGACACTCAGCAGGTTGTACGAGGACTGAGAGGAGGCCAGCGGAGAAGTGCTGTTGGAGTGAACGATCACTGTGCTGTGAGGCGCTCCGTTGCCTGGAGGGAAATCCTGTCTAATGATGGTCCCCCCTGCTATTCCATTAGTGCTCCCAGGGGCAGTGCTGCTGAGGTTGGATCCACTGCTGCACTGACTACACGTGTACAGGGCAGTCGGCACCCTCTGTTGGTAGGAGGCTGTTGCACCGTTGTTTTTAGCCTTAGGAGGCAGGGGCCTGGGTGGGTCCAGCATTTGGGCGACTTTGAGAGCAGCCTCTCGGCTGTTCCTCCTGAGAGTGGCGTGGATCATGCTGCTGTCGAGCCTCTGTCCGGGGTTTCTCCCAACAGTGTTGTTCTGATTGGCCGGGTCGGGGTACGGGGGCGGGTCCCCGCTCGGTATGGAGTAGCGGGGCACAGTGAGTCTGTTAAGGGTGGCCGAGGCGTACGGCAGCTGGATCTTCTTCCCCTCGGCCGAGGAAGAGGAGGCCGACGAAGAGGTGACCCTGAGTGTGGCGGAGCTGTAGACGTTCTGGTTGCAGACGAGGCGAGTCCGCGGGCGACACACCTCCTCCACGTTCCCGCTGCTGTCGAACGTGGTTATCCTCTCGTAGCCCAGCGGCGTGGCATACTGCGACGACGGCTGCTGGCCCGGAGGGTACAGGGTGAACTCGCCCTTCTTCAGACACAGGTCCCCCGGGGGGGGGGGAGGAGGAGGAGTGCCCGCGCCGCCCCCCGCCACTCCAGAGGCAGAGTTGGAGGCCGAGACCAGGGCGGCGGCGGCAGCGGCAGCCACGGCGGCGGCCACCGTCCCGGGGTAGGGAGGCGGAGGGTTCATCTTACTGAGCTCCAGGGGCGCGCTGAAGACCACCGTGTCCCCGTCAGCCAGCTGAGGGGCAGAGCGGGGGCCGGGCTTGATCTTCAGGAGGTGAAGCTCGTGGAGCTCGCCCCCCGTGCCTCTCTCCGTCGTCGTCGCCGAGTCGGCGGCGGGAGGGATCTGGATGTGCAGCGTGCCGCCCGGTTGAAGCTGGTGCACCGTCGCCCCCGACATGGAAGGAACGGGGATCTGAATCTGGTACTGCTGCTGCGGCTGGTGCTGATGCTGCTGCTGCTGCGGCTGTTGCTGCTGCTGCTGCGGCTGATGCTGCTGCTGCGGCTGTTGCTGATGCTGCTGCATGTGATGATGCTGCTGCTGGAGCTGCTGCTGCTGCTGAAGCTGCTGCTGAATGTGCTGGTGCTGCTGCTGGAGCTGCTGCTGATGCTGCTGCTGGATCTGCTGCTGCAGCTGCTGGTGCTGCTGCTGCTGCTGCATCGCCTGGATCTGCTGCTGAATGTGCTGCTGCTGCTGCTGAAGCTGCTGCTGCTGCATCTGCTGGTGCTGGAGCATCTGCTGCTGGTGGAGCTGGTGTTGTTGCTGGAGCTGCTGCTGCTGCTGCTGCTGTTGCATCTGCTGTTGCTGTTGCATTTGCTGTTGTTGTTGATGATGTTGTTGTTGCATTTGTTGTTGTTGTTGGATTTGGAGTTGATGGTGTTGCTGCTGCTGTTGTTGATGATGGTGTTGTTGTTGTTGTGATTGTTGCTGTGGGTGATGGGAGGGTCCCATCATAAGGCGACCCATTTCCAGCCCGCCGAAGATGACCTGACCGGGACTGGAGTACCTGGTGGGAACCGTGTACTGAGCTTTCATCAACATGGCGTCCTGGCTTTGGTCTGAGCCTCCGGCGGCAGCGCCGGAAGAGGCGGCCGTGGGGTTGGACAGGACGTCCAGCTGAACATTCTGATTGGCTAGGAGCGACTGGACCAGGCCGATGCTCTGCGTGGGCGACATGGCCTGGGCGGGGCTGTGGATGGGAGCGATGGGGATGTTTACAGTGCAGGGCGGGTTGTTGTCGTCGGAGACGCCGGAGGCACCGGTGACGGCGAGGTCGTCCTCGTCCTCGCTGAAGACGTTGGTGCTGAAGACGGGCAGGTTGATGTAGTCCATGGAGATCTTACGCACCTCCGGCAGGTAGATGGTCATCTGTCTGGGCTGCAAGTGGAGCAGGCTGGTCTTGTAGATGACTGAGAGGGGGGGGGGGGAGGAGAGAGAGAGAGAGAGAGAGAGAGAGAGAATTAAAAGAGTGCAAGAAAAGCAGGACCAAATTAGATTACTTAGATTAATTAGAAATTAGATCATTTTAACATTGGGACCCATAAAAGGTGAGTCGGCTAAATCATTCTAGCAGTTACCTGCACCAAGATTTGTTGGCAAGAACGTGGCAAGCCCCACAATCTTGAACTTTGTTCCCCAAATATTGGATGTGACCTGAGCAAGGTAATTATGCTGCAACAGACAGAAACCAACACCAATTAATTGAATGTAAGAACCTTAAAAACAACCGATTAAGGTTTGATTAATGAATTAGATTAGAGAAACCCAACATGTCAGCTCAAGCTGCCATCTTCTATCAAGCTCAAAGCCGAGAGGACCGTTACCTGTGTGATGTCATCTAAAGGGAACTCCCTCCTCGTGAGACTAGGGGAGCCAATGGAAGGTTTCCGTATGGGTAACCGTGGTGACCTGGAGATCTCCTGTGCAGTGCGGTTCAGTTTGGGGGACTTTCTGGGATCAATGTTGATCCTGTTGGTAAAGGGACAGACTAAGTCTCTACAGAGAAGGTAGCACACGAAGAGAAAGGTTTAGGCATGCAGGGCACCAAAAACAAACAGAAGAGGGCATAACATTCCATTAGAATTAACGTCCTTCATGCAAAGAGCTGCTATGAGACAGGCCAAGTGAAGACGTCAACATTAGTAAAGGTGTCATGCTAGGGTATGAAAGGTTTTCCTGGAAAGCAATATCTTAATACAAGACTTACGGTAGTGAATGATAGGGAGTTAAGAAAATAGATGGGAAACAGGGATTCATTCACTTTCAATTTATTATATTCAAAATGTGAAGAGAAATTGCTATTTAATTGCAGATTATGGAACATTCGTTCACATTTACTTGCCAATAGGTTGGATAATACAACCTTTATATTCCAAAAAAAAAACATCACCCCCACCCCACCTCCACTGGCTTCCAGTCAAGTCCCGCATCAACTTTAAGATCCTCCTCATCACCTTCACTCCCTTTGCCCCCGGTACCTAGCTGACCTCCTCCATCCCTACATCCCACCCCCCGGAGGCTGCGGTTCTCGGACTCCGGTCTCCTCTCCATCCCCACCACAAACCTGCGCACGGTCGGTCCTAGAGCCTTCTCTGTTGCCGCACCCACCCTCTGGAACTCCCTGCCTCCAAACATCTGCAACGCTACATCCCTGGACTCATTCAAATCTCAACTCAAATCTCACCTCTTCACCAAATTTATCAGTGACTCTACCTGACTTCCCTCTTTTTACCTAATTATTCCTCTGATTTTCTTCCCCTTAGTTTGCCGCCCTCCTCTGTTAACACATTGACGACCGGCCCTAGCCATCTAATATGTGGCTGGAGGACCACGCTTTGTAAACAAACCGATGTACTTTTGGATAGCTATATATATACTTTATAGTATTGCTATCTGTCCATTCTCATTGTCACTTGAGTGCATAAACCGTGCCTTCATAATGGCTTAAAGAAAATAAAAATCCATCGGTTGGTTGTCATTTTATAGCGTCGTGAATATAAGCTTTATCGCAGTTTTCGTCTCGTATTTTTTCTGGAAAGCTATTTATAGGGCTAAAGGCTAGTCACGTTATATCGAACAGCATTTCTGTTGTATATATACGAATGAAATAAAACAAACTGCTTAGCATCCGGACTATTACAGAGCATCTATGGATGAAATGGGGGCGGCGGGGGACGCCGATTAGTATTATTGATTAGCAATACAGTGTGCGTTCAAGTAGCCACATTCACTGATCGATCGCTTGCGTTTTACAACAATGTCCAATCCGGCTGTAATTTGGGTGAATAGTATCCTACCGTCAGCCCATGTGATCGCCGGCAGCATTTCCCCATTATTCATCGGCATCTGGTAGATCGATATGTCCATTGGCTGATCATAAATCCCATTATTCCAGGCTGAAATCTGCGCTTCGAACCGTGATCAAAGATGGAGGATGTTCGCTTGGGATCCAGGCCCAGACAGTAAAATCATTTTTTCCCCCATTCACCCCCAATGATACTGCAGTGGAGCGATGGCGCCCCTAAGAGGATCTGGCCGGTATTGCATGTCGCCGATTTAAAGGAGGCGGGTAAATCTGCAGAGTCGATCGGGGATCTTGATCCGTTTATTAATATGGAATAAAACAATAACAACTTGCCACGAGTTAACTCGTGGCTCTGGTCCTCAACGCATGGCACCGAAACCCGAGTTAACTCGTGGTTGGGCGGCAAAGTGTTAAGCGCCTTGGCTTTCCTGAAGGGCGCTATGTAAAAATGTAAGAAATTATTATTATTATTAAAAGCTTTACAGTATTTTGATATTTCAAAAATCCACTTTCACATTGAATTGCAAGTGACATGAACCCAACCCCAGTGAAAACAAAATGTGAAAAGGCGAAAGCTCATTCTGTCGTTAAGGGCTCGGCACGTAACACAAGCAAAGACGTGCGTTTACCTGGGCAGTTTAGGAGACTTGCTGCCCCTGGATATCTTTGGAGATTTCTTGCCCACCCAGTCGTCACTCAGCTCAATGTCGCTGGAGTCTGAGCAGTTACAGCTGTCGATCATCGAGGATATCAAACTGTTGCCATACACTTCATCTGGAGGGAGGGAACGAGGGAGGGAACGAGGGAGGGAACAAGGGAGGGAACAAGGGAGGGAACAAGGGAGGGAGGAGGGATGGAGGAGGGATGGAGGAGGGAATGAGGGAGGGAACGAGGGATGGAGGAGGGATGGAGGAGGGAGGGAACGAGGGAATGAGGGAGGGAACGAGGGATGGAGGGACAGAGGAGGGATGTAGGAGGGAATGAGGGAGGGAACAAGGGATGGAGGAGGAGGGACAGAGGAGGGATGGAGGAGAGAAAGAGACACGAGTGTTCAAATACAATGCTAGGCTTCAGCATTAACATACGAGAGGGTTATATATCTGGGGGTCATGGATATGCCCGCTGTCGCGCGTATGCAGCCATCTCTCCACGTGCCCTTCTAGAATTGTGATTAAAGGGTGAACAATGACGACATTTTGGTGCTGCGCACGCAATTTGGTTTCACATAACATACTTAGGTAAAAGTAATAATAATAATAATAATAATAATAATAATAATAATAATAATAATAATAATAATAATAATAATAATAATAATAATAATAATAATAATAATAATAACTTTATTTGTATAGCACTTTTCATAAAGAGGTTGCAGTTCAAAGTGCTTCACAATAATAAAAAATACAGGCATAATCGAGCATAAAAAATAAAGACATTTAAATACAAAGAGATAGAGAGGTAGCAAGGTTAGGCAAATCACAGTTCTTCAGCAATACAAATAATAAAATAGAATAGATTAGATAGAGTAAAAATTAAGTGCGGTTTGATTCAGTTTAAAATAGGCTAAAAATAATAAAATAGAACGGACAGTAAAAAAAAGTGTGATAAGATTGTTCAATAAAAAATATATAACAACAGAGCAGTGTATCGCTCTAAAGGTGCTCCCATAGTTGAGCGGACTGTACACGGACTGGACTCTGCGGAGGTCCACTGGACTCTTTGAGCTTTCATAGTCGAGCGGATCTCCGCGGACCAATTTCCTACATGTCTCGCGCCAGTTTACACCTCACGCCAGTTTGTGCGACACCAAGTGGGCGCCGCGGACGTCCGCGCGTCAGAAAATAGGAGCTTCGCACTTGGACTCTGCGTTGGGTCCGCTTTGAGTACCCTTTGGGTCAGCTTTGAGCCCGCGGGAGTCTGCTCCGTGTACGGTCCGCTCGACTATGGGAGCACCTTTAGGGTGCTTTCACACCAGAGCTGTTTGGGCCGGACTATCGGACAAGAGTTCGTTTTCTCGGATAGTCCGCTTTTTTTGGGGTGGTGTGAATGCTTAGTCGAACTCTGGTGCGGACCAAACGCGCAAACTCTGGTCCGCCTGAAAACGTAGGTCTCAGTTCGCTTCATCGGACCAAACGCGGACCAAATATAGGAAGTGAGTCACGACTCTCACGAGCAGAGCGCTAAATTACTACCTAACCAATCAGATCTGCGATATGAGGTAGCGTCACGAGCAGAGCAATGTGTGTGGACAAGAGGCGGGTTGCTACGTTTACTGTAGTGAGGGGCTTTTAGACCCATGTTTTTTTTTTGCTTCAAAAAGAGGGATATCCTCTCAATATGCGGGACGCAGGACATTCGGTCAAATGGTGGGACAGTACAACCAAAAGTGGGACACCTGGTCACCCTACCACCGACTGAAAATTGTGACGCCTCTGCTGATCTGGAGTCAGACAGGGCTCGCAGTCACACACACACACACACGTTAGGGCTCGCAGTCACACACACACATTTCCACTCTCTATTGTGTCCAATAGACGAGCGCCCTTTTCGACCATGTGACATTGTTCAGAAAGTTTAGTGCGCTTGACAAATTGCAGTGTGAATGCAGACGAACCAAATGAAGAATGCAACAATGTTGCAACTTCACCCCCCGAACCGCACAGAGTCCACCAAAACTATATGTGAAAGCGCCCTTAGTACTTTGAGTTTCTTTACAAAGTTCTAACATACAACAGAGCATCGCTCTAACATACATACAACAGAGCAGTCCGTCGCTCTAACATACAACAGAGCAGTCCGTCGCTCTAACATACAACAGAGCAGTCCGTCGCTCTAACATACAACAGAGCAGTCCATCGCTCTTAACACTTTGAGTTTCTTTACAAAGTACAGTTCTAAATTACCTTATAGAACAACAGAGCAGTGTTCTAACATCATAGAACCGACATATGAATTTGATTGGAAGTGTATGAAAGTTGGTAGAGTAAGAATAGTACAGGTAAGGTACAATTTGTCAGGATATCCCTGATGTTTCATTGAAATGCCTGAGCAAAGAGATTTTAAGGTTTTAAGCTGTCTTTTGAAGATGTCTAGCGAGTTGGCTTCCCTGATGTTTTGGGGTAGTTTGTTCCACAGTTTTGGGGCATAGTTGATAAAGGCTGCATTACCAATCCTCTTTTGACTGTTTCTGGGAGTCTTTAGTAGTCCAGTAGCTGATGATCGCAGTGTTCTTGCTGGCCTGTCATTTATTAGAGTGTTGGCGATGTAGCTAGGTCCCTGTCCATTTAGAGCTTTGTATGTAAGGAGAAGGACCTTAAAGTCAATTCTAAATGTTACAGGAAGCCAGTGTAAAACAGCTATGACTGGACTAATGTGCTCTCTCCTTTTGGTTCTAGTTAGCAGTCGGGCTGCAGAGTTTTGGATTAACTGAAGCCTCTCTGTGGTTTTCTTAGGGAGACCTGTGAAAAGTGCATTACAGTAGTCTAACCGGCTAGATAAGAATGCATGAATTAGCTTCTCAGCATCGTTTTGATTAATAAATGGTCGTACTTTTGCTTTATTTCTGAGATGGAAGAACAATGTTTTCGTCACTTTGTTAATGAGAATTGAAGTTCAGTTCTGAATCTATGATAACCCAGAGACTAGTGACCTCAGATTTGATCCAAGGGGTTAGTCCTCTTTATCAAGGTTTCTTTTTTTGTTTTGGGGCCGATAATTAGAATTTCAGTTTTGTTCTCGTTTAGTTTCAGGAAGTTCTTACTCATCCATTTATTTATTGCCACTTAAACTTAAAAGAGTTAAATGACAGATAAAAAATTACTCAAAAGTACAATTGCACAAATAAAGCTACTCAACTACAGTAACGAGAGTAAATGTAATTAGTTAGTTTACACCCGTGTCTTTCACGGTTTGTGAAGAATGATGATGTTTTGGCTACGGACGGTCCGGATGAAACCATGTGACATCCGACGACCTGGCTGCGTGTTCGGTGACCTTTGCCTAAGTCTCCAGAACGTCCCTACAGGCTCTCTCCCCAAAATATGCACGTGGAGTTTGGAGACAGAAGCAAGAGTTGTTCCTACAAAGATTATGTTGATGAAAAGAAAAAGTTCCAGCGGCAATGAAGTATGTTGTTGTTGCCTTTGGAAAATGTTCTTTTAATTAATGAGAATTGTTTCAAACGTAAAAACAAAAGACAGTAGCTTTGAACTTTGATCGTTCTATTCTGGTCCTCGGCAAAGAAAACAGCCTGTGTCACTTTGTAACCAGCAGACATGTGGTTCCTCTAATAGGCTAAACGCAGACAGACTGTGGGAGAGGTTGCCTGACAGCTCCCGTTCGCTGGTTGACCTCACCCGAGTAGGCAGTGGCTATATTTGCCTGAGAAATTGTCTCTGTTCTTTCTTTGACGGTCTCAGGAACGAGACGTTGTACTTAACCCTTTCACTGCCACTCTACCGAAGGGTTAACCCTTTCACTGTGACAATACAGAAGGTTATCCCCTTCACTACCACACAACCGTCTGTAGTGTGGTAGTGAAGGGCTTAACCTTATGTAGTGTGGTAGTGAAAGTGTTCAAATAAAGTCTACTGCGGGTAAAAAGGACAGAGTTCTCAGGAGTTCTCTTCTCTAGCTAGCAGACAGAAAATGCCCCCAACTCCCATCATCATCCAGGGGGTGGAGGTGGAAAGGGTGGAGAATTACAAATTCCTGGGTGTTCTCATGAACAACAAACTGGACTGGACGGACAACACCGAGGCCCTCTACAGGAAGGGACAGAGCAGACTGTTCTTCCTGAGAGGGCTCAGGTCTTTTAATGTCTGCAGCAAACTGCTGCAGATGTTCTACCAGTCTGTGGTGGTGGGTGCCCTCTTTTTCGCTGTGGTATGCTGGGGGGGGCAACACCAACACAGACAAAATAAACAAACTGGTAAAAAAAGCAAGCTCTGTGGTGGGAGCGGACCTGGACAGTCTGGAGGTGGTGGCAGAGGGGAGGACGAGGAGGAAGCTGCATGCTATCCTTGAGAACCCCTGCCACCCCCTCTATGATGAGCTGACCGCAATGCGGTCCACGTTTAGCCACAGACTCATCCCCCCCCGACATACCACAAAGCGCTTTGGGCAGTCCTTTGTGCCGGTGGCAATCAGGCTCCACAACCAAGCAGGGCCAGGACGCGTGAATACTTTCGGCAGCCAACATGCCCTTCCGCGTTGCTCTGATTGGCCGAGCGCGCGCATGCGCATGAGCCGCAACAAGCTCCTCAGCCGCTTAACGCAATTTATACAAATGGAAGTATTGATTACGCCGTAACGAATCATTAAAAAAATATACCGTTAACTGGAATATGTTGTTTCTTTACACATATGTTGGATTATGTAATTGGTTTGTCATGACAAACCAATAAAAAATCGTGAATTAACCGGTGGCTACAACAACAGCCCCACCGTTCATTGTAAACAATGATGCATGTAGTTACTGTGTGTTGTTGTAGCCACCGGTTAATTCGCGATTTTTTATTGGTTTGTCATGACAAACCAATTACATAATCCAACATATGTGTAAAGAAACAACATATTCCAGTTAACGGTATATTTTTTTAATGATTCGTTACGGCGTAATCAATACTTCCATTTGTATAAATTGCGTTAAGCGGCTGAGGAGGCTGAGGAGCTTGTCGCGGCTCATGCGCATGCGCGCGCTCGGCCAATCAGAGCAACGCGGAAGGGCATGTTGGCTGCCGAAAGTATTCACGCGGCCAGGACGGGCCAACTGCTGTGAACTGGAGGAGCTGGGTTGTGGACTGTAACAAATTAATTTAATTATTTAACAACACATTCATGATTGGACTTGTTTCTTTTTCACCACTCTTTTTTAGCTCTTTTTAGTCCTATTTTAGCTATTTTTATCCCTGTGTACTTGTCCATCTTGTTTTAACACAGGTATGTTATGTATAAACTGTTTTTTAATTGCTGTTTTTAAATTGCTGTTACGCTGCTTATGCTGTAAAGGACATCTTAATCTCCCCTCTGGGATAAATAAAGGTTTTCAAATGTGTGGCAGTTACGACGCAACAAGGGGACTGTAATCTGATGAATTCATTAAATGTAAACAGGGCAGAGTGCTACCATCAAGTTGTAACCTACCTACTCCTGTATTGTGGCTGTACGCACTTATGGAATGCCTCTCGTATAGGGATAGCAAAAATAAGCATGTGCTTCAGCCTATTCCTTTTTTCGGTCATTGAGTTTGGATTTGTGTGAGCTTACTTTGAATATGTACATTTGTGATTTTTTCTTTTTTTCTTTTCCTTTTGAAAGTCCACACATGTGTGTTTTTGATTTATCTGTAAACAAAGACCGAAAATAAAACTATTCATCATCGTCTGATCACAATGTAAGATAAAGATAAGATAAGATATTATTTATTGATCCCCTTGGGATCAATGTGCAGTCATAAATAAATGCTGTATAATAACTATTATAGATCAAATCAAATGTATTTGTAAGGCCCGACAACACACCTTAATGTCCCCATGGGCCGGACACGTCTTTAAACAAGTCAAGAAGAAACATCACAATAAATCAAGAACAAAACAAAAACACCATGAAGTCCAAAACATTTAAAATAAATAAAATAATTGAGTGCAACACTCCCAGACATACCCCACGTGAAGGTAAGGGAAAAACTCACGAAAACCTAGCAATAGGGAAAAAAAGCACGACTGGCAATGTGGAAGAGAGAAACCTTAGATGGGCCGTTCAAGGGGGGGATCTCCCTTCTTAGATGTCGGTGATAGTAGTGTTGCAACAGGCGAAACAGTTGGTAAGCATGTACAGTAAATATATGTGTAATGAAACACAAATAAGTGCATGGAATAGCAACTAGGATATATAAGAACATAGATGTAAATTGAAGGACATCAAAAAAGAAAAAGATAGAAAAGTATTACAAACCATACAGCCCCAGCCACTTCAATAGCCTGTAGGGGGCGCACCCTCCCTACATATAGTACATCTGAAGCAAGATTCTCCACCAGACACACACACACACACACTCAGATATATGCGGTTGTTTAGGAGTGACTTTCCCCCTCGCGGTCCTCATTCGTATGGAGCCTGTGGACCACTGCTGCACCAGTCTAGGTCAAGCTAATTTATTTGATGGGCATTAAAGTGTGAATGGGCTGCATACATTTTATGGCTGGCTTCATTTATCACTGTGGTGGGAGAGAGCAGGGCTGATTGATGAGGAGCCCTGGGGCCATCAGAGCTCCCATTAAGCAGCTTTTAATTAACATGGGCCCGGTCTGCCCTATGTGACGAACACACACTCCTCCTCCCAACGCCAACCAGGGGGAACTTCACCCGAAACCCAAGCGGCTGGAAAAGTACTGGAGCGGCAGACAATTACGCCTGGGTTGAATATGTCCAAGAATATCCTTAGATATTACCGGTACTCAGATTAAACTCTAAAAGACTGTATTTATTATTACTATTATGGATTTTTTTTATGACAGTTTTAAGATTATTATATTTCATTATAATCACTTTGCAATTACAAAACAGTAATTGTTTTGGTTCTTCTAGTAACATCCGTCTAAACTAAAGTTACTCTAATGTCGGGCAGAGTGGCTCTTAAAACAAAGAAGACGCCATTAAACACAAGGCACTGGAGAAGGAGGCTTTTAATGCCGCACTTAACTATGGGAAGAGCCATAATGTGTGAAATAATGCCATCTAAACGGCCAGGGCTGGATAACACCTAGACATATCAATCTACCTTAAAACTTCAACAGTCTGGTCTTTTATTTGCTTCAATCACAGTATTATTATTATTATTATTATTATTATTATTATTATTTATTATTATTATTATTATTATTATTATTATTATTATTATTATTATTATTATTATTATTATTATTATTATTATTATTATTATTATTATTATTATTATTATTATTATTATTATTATTATTATTATAAAAAAAAGAAGAAGAGTGTCAGAGGGCTTTCCAACCTGGCCAAACTCTGGTAATATATCTCTGCTTGCACCAGCTTCACAAACTGAGAGAGCAGCTGGGAGGAACAGAGCGACGTTGTTCGCACTCAAGTTTTACAAGTGTTGGCTAAAATGATGTACTAGTAGCAAGCATTGTTGTGATGATGAGGAGCAGTGTTACATAATGGATGATCTCTGTGTGTAGCCTACAGTATGTTGTGATGATGAGGAGCAGTGTTACATCATGGATGATCTCTGTGTGTAGCCTACAGTATGTTGTGATGATGATGATGAGGAGCAGTGTTACATCATGGATGATCTCTGTGTGTAGCCTACAGTATGTTGTGATGATGATGATGAGGAGCAGTGTTACATCATCATCTCTGTGTGTAGCCTATGTTGTGCGGGTGTCTGGTAGATGGATTTGTAATTTTGTTGACAGAGAGGGGAGAGAGAGCTAAGTAAGTGGAGCTACTAAGATCAAGCCAAATCAGCTGGGGGAGGGAGGGGGGGGGGAGAGAGAGGGGGAGAGAGGGAGAGAGAGGGAGAGAGAGGGGGAGAGAGAGAGGGAGGGAGAGAGAGAGAGAGAGAAAGAGAGAGAGAAAGAAATGTCTCGCTGCTGTGTTTCCAGAGTTTGGCTCAGCACTGACTTATGAGCGCAAATGATGATGAAAAGAAAAACAAATCTGCACCCGTGGTAACAGCAAAAACTATTAATTCAGAACCGGCTTCTAATTGAGACCGGCCTTTATTTGTCAAAGCGTGTGGCTATACCCGGCCAGTAAAAGGGACTCTGTGTTCAATTGGGAATGGGCTTTTAAATGACGTTTTGCGGTATTAAGACATCTGAATGTTAGTGTCTTCGAGTACATCTGGGAGAGCGAGGAGCCTCACCTGTTTTCCCGTCTGTCTTGGGGTCCATGATGACGAACTCTGGCCGCAGCTTGCTGATGCGCCGGCCCTTGAGGATGGGCACCAGGCCCCCCAGGTACTCCAGGTAGAGGGTGTAGCAGGGCCCGCCCACCTCCGGGTTGTCCTCCGTGCGCTTCATGGTGCAGTGCAGGCGCTCGTTGCCAGCCGTCGGGTAGCTCACAAAGTCGCGCATGTTGTTGGGGTCCGGGATGGGGGGCTGGGCGAGACGGTTCAGAAGAGAATGACACGTTTTAGATATCAAACCTCATTTTAGATGTCAAACCTCGTTTTAAATATCAAACCTCGTTTTAAATATCAAACCTCGTTTTAAATATCAAACCTCGTTTTAGATATCAAACCTCGTTTTAAATATCAAACCTCGTTTTAGATATCAAACCTCGTTTTGAATATCAAACTTCGTTTTAAATATCAAACCTCGTTTTAAATATCAAACCTCGTTTTAAATATCAAACCTTTTTTTAAATATCAAACCTCGTTTTAGATATCAAACCTCGTTTTAGATATCAAACCTCGTTTTGAATATCAAACCTCATTTTAGATATGAGATTCAGACAACTTTATTGATCCCATGTGGGGCAATTCATATTGTAGCTATGCACGAGTAACAAAAACATCTCAACGACAACACAGCAACAACATTCCATGATATACACAGTCCAGTAAAAGTAAGACAGACAACTAGGTGTATAGGCTACTTAAAGTGACTACTGTCTTGAGTTTAGAAGTCTGATAGCCGAGGGGACTACTCAAAAGGAACGTCATAACGACGGCCAGAAGGCAACAGCGAAAACCTCTGAGACGGAGCGTGGAGGTTGATTTCTGATGCTCGTCCCATTCTTGACCACCTGGTCCGTCCAGAGAGAACATAGGTCTCTCTGTTTGACTCCAATTATTTTGGAGCACACTGTGTTCTGTAGGCTGTTCTTATCTTTAATAGATAGACCACTGAACCAACAGATAAAAGAAAATGTTAAGAGGCTTTCAATAAAAGAACCATAAAAAGAACTCAGGATCTTCTCACTAGCATTAAACCTAGTTTTAAATATCAAACCTCGCTCTAGATATCAAACCTTGTTCTAAATATGAAACCTTGTTTTAGATATCAAACCTTTTTGAGCTGATGTCACTGCCATTTGATTTCACGTTGTTTTATCACAATAGTTTGCTTTAAAGGAACAACTCATTGGGAAATGAGCTTATTTGCCATCTACCCTGGAGTTAGACAAGCAGATATATACCCTTTTCTTCTCTGTGCATGCATTAGGCTTAGGGAACAGCCGCACCGTTAGCCTAGCTTAGCGTCATTCACTGGAAGTACGCGTGCCAGTGTAGCCTAGTTCCCAACAGTCACGAAATACACTCCAAATACAACTCCAAAACGATCCTGTAAACATGTTGTGACCTGTGTATTTAGTATTTACCATGTAAAAAAAAAAAAAAAAAAATTAGACATTTTAGTTTTCTAAGCAGATCTCTACTCAGAACTACTTATTTGCCGAACCACTGCTGCTTATTTCATCACCTCAAAAGCCCAGTTTAAAAAAAATCTGCTTAGTATACTTAAGAGTATATATCTGCTTAGAAAATGAAAATGTCTAATTTTTTTTATTCTTTTTTTGGTGGTAAATACACAGGTCACAACATGTTTACAGGAAAGTTTTGGAGTTGTATTTGGAGTGTATTTCGTGACTGTTGGGAACTAGGCTACACTGGCACACCTACTTCCAGTGAATGACGCTAAGCTAGGCTAACGGTGCGGCTGTTCCCTAAACCTAATGCATGCCAAAAAAAAAAGAAGACAAAAACTCTTTTTTACATGTTGGAGAGATAGTGACTGTCAAATGAGCCATAGTATTGTCTCCATAACTATAATATAGAATATAGCTCTGCAAACATCGTGAAACACCGTGAAAATGACCATCTTTTTAAGCGTGGCCACAGGCAGTGCAGATGGGGATTAAGCGTGGCGCTGAAAGTGTTAACAATGTGCCTAATGTGACGAGGTGAGCAATGATAAACATCGTGCCCAGCTCAGCCCAAACTCAAGGAACGACTATCATTGGACCTGACATTTTCAGGCTCTTTCATTGGCAGAAAAAAGTTGTAGAACGCGCTCACCTCACTAGACTTGACACTGGGTGCTGTACCCTCTGATATCATACATAAAAATAGGGAAACAATGTCCAAGCACGCACTCCAGGTTTTTCGGTGAACACACCTTCTTCAGCTCTTGCAAGCCATTCTGAAGAAGGTGTGTTCACACCGAAACGTCATAATATGATTTCAGGCTGCCAATACATTTGGAAAAACAGTGCGTGCCTGGACATTGTTTCCCTATCTTTCATTGGCAGAACCTTGAACCAATTGCTGACATCCATTGCACTTGTGCACAACAAGCGTGAAAGAAAAGCAAAAATCAAAGTCAAACTTTTATTTGTCACATGCATAACTATAACTGTATGCGTAACTCTCTTATATTAACTCAATAAATTATTTTGAATAATAATAATACTATTAAAAGGTATAGATAGATAACATTCAGCCACTAGATGTCACACTAGAGCACCAGCGTGCCATTTATCCAATCAGGTGCATTCCGCGTGGGGAAATGGGAAGTAGGGAGGGGGTACATGCACTCGATGTGTAAACAACAACATCCATTTTGGACCCGTCAAAATCTTTTAAATTTTATTTAATCATTCATCAATACTTTTTTGGGGGGGGAAATAAATACTTTTATTCCACACCTATCTAAAACCTTTCTAAAATACCAGGAAATATTATATATATATATATATATATATATATATATATATATATATATATATATATACATACAAAGATTACTCTACATAAAAATGTTATAATGAATAATGTGAAACATGCACGCCGTGTAGCATGCGGTCTAAAACCCTCAGAAACACCCCTCTGGCGCCCCCTGCTGTTACCCTGAGGGTGGGGACGAAGGCAGTAGTGACGTAGGAACAGAGACGGCAGGGCATGGTGAGCTTGGCCACATCCTTCTCCTCCCTCAGTGCCGTGGCGATGCCCTGCTGGCAGAGCAGCTGCAGGCTGGCGACACGGTGCTCCACCCGCACCACGTAGAGCGCCGGGCCGCACGCCAGGAACAGACGAGAGTCCCGGTGACCCCAGCACAGCGTGGTGATTGGCCGCTGTGAGAACAGAGGGAAGGCCACGGTAATGAGGATTCGATTTTTTTAGTTTTTTTTAATTTATTTATGAGTTGGCTAATGATGTATAATATATACTTTTTATGAATCGCCTTGGGGAGATCCGTCCTCTGCGCTTGACTCATCCTAACTATTTAGGAGCAGTGGGCACAGCCTCACACACACTGTGGCGCCCGGGGGACCCACTCCAGCTGTAGTGCCAGTACCATGGTCAAGGGTAACGGCAGGATATATCTACTAGCATCATGCATGTCATTATATGGTGTGGGGGGAGACCGCGGTACCCGGAGGAAACCCACACAACCGCGTCATCACTCGACACAGGTACGATTGTACATTTGGCCCAAGACTAAACTGTGCTTGAGAGTGCACCCCTAAAAAACAGTCCCCACTTGAAAAGACAAGATATCAGTGCTATGAAGTGACGTTCGGTATATTCATCCTATTTCTTGTTTGCACAATGATGGGTTACTCTCATCTGAAGCAAGGTGTCTGGTTGGTCTAACGGTACCAAACTCATGCTTAGATGGATCTTCATGATCAATATAGGTTTAATAAAACCTCGTATTTGAAAAGTTAACATTTTTGTTAAGTGTTGTTTTCATGTTGTTCTCTTGCAGAATGCAATTTTTTTTAAGGATATAAGATAAGATAAGATATTCCTTTATTGATCCCCTTGGGGAAATTCCAGAATATCCAATACAATACACTGTTTTGGGACTATATTACAATACCGACCAGGTATTAGTGCCTCACAAAGTGCAGATAGGAGGTTTTTCCCCCACTTTTTTTTATGCAGATAGGAGGTTTTGTTCTGCAGCCATTGGGAGGAGTTTGCTAAGAGGAGTGCTCTCATTCTGCATCGAACATTGTACATATGTCTATACTGAACACTGTGACCTCTATTTTTACTTCTATTTTACATGCTATACTATTTTATTTCATACTTATCTTGTCTAGCACAGTCTCTGGAGCGTAACAGTAAGAAGCATTTTGTATAAAAGTATTCGGTACTTCTGTATGACAACTATTAAAGAAACTTGAAACTTGATCCTGGCTGTCTGGGAGAATAGTGAGGGAGAGATGGGGAGACTGAGCTTAAGAGTAGAGTTAGTGAACACATGAAGAAACTGGGTAGGTCACCAGCCTAGACTAATGCAGTCTGCTGCTGGCGATGAGCCTAAGATAGAATTACACTAGCCCATCATTAGGACGCTCGCTGTAATCTCCTCTGTGAGGTCGTACACCTGAAGAGGGCTTAGAGACGGCAGGTTGTAGAGGCGCTCCGGCAGCTGATCACCTGTGCTGGCGTGTCCAGTGTGTAGATGTGTTCCCCGCAGACGTTGTAGAACTTAACGATGGCGCTCTTGGCGGCGGGGGCGCAGGAGGGCTCGGGGGGCAGGTGGGTTCTCTCCATCCCGGCGACGGCCAAGAGGTCCCCCTGAGAGCACCACTGGACCACGACGTCTGCCGTACGGGACGGGAGGACACAGAGGAATACACGTTTAGCTAAGTTTCTGACGGAAGAGATAAATACGGGTTCTAAATATACATGAGACAATATATACATGTCACTCCCCCATATGTATGTATTGGGTGGGGAGTGAGTGGAACATAGGAGCCAGACTGGCCTGCACATGACGTACACACACACACACACACTCCAAAGTGTATGCGCGCACGCACATATACACACACACACACACACATATACATACACATACACGCACGCACTCACTCACACACACTCCAAATCAGTAGTCTGGTAGCCCAGGATTTTCATATTTATATATACTTCTACCTTTGAGGCCAGTGCGGATGAGGGTGGGCGAGAGGTCATCGTAGTTGTTCATCAGGCTGATGTCTCCGGAGGTGAAGCTGACCGTTAGCAGAGGCTTCAGGCTGTGCACTGAGAACAGACAAGAGACAGACACCATGCACTGAGAACAGACAAGAGACAGACACCATGCTAGGAGGAGTGCTACCGAAAAGGAGAGGTCAAGTTGGCATGGAAACAGCAGGAAGTGTTTGACCGTCAACAAATTCAATGGGACCCATGGTGCTGGGGACGCTGTGGGAGATCAACATGGCTGGCTCGTGCCAGCAGGTGATACACCAAGGGTCACAGCGGCTGTGGATGTTTCCGAACCTCTAACTAAATAGTAGGGTATCGTTTCATTACATGTTTGTCTAATAGCTCGCTGGTTTAGTCACTAGCCTGTGACCTGCATTGGCAGCCGTTTCTGTATAAGGCCATTATTGGTGATCTCCCACCCTAGGTCACCTTGTTGCTGGATTGGAGCTCTGGGCCTGATCATACTCACCCTGGCGATTGGCTCTTACACTTAACACATTGGGTGCCACGCCCCTTTGCCCAGATAACCCCTTGAGTGCCAGCGCTTTAGTCAATGGGAGGTCGGGATATTTGCGAACGCTTAAACCATATCTTAAATTATGGCTATGGGTCTAAAACACCCCTCGCTTATCAATGACTTGCTTGCAGTCAACATGTACGAAACAGATTGTTTTTTCATTGGTACATTTCCGTTTTATACCGTTTTGAATACGAGTATAGTTTCGGAGAGTTCTAGTAATTTCAGAGAAATTCCGCGATAATAGCCCTTTAGTGGAATACACAAAACACGTTGTAATTTTTCGGCTGATTTATGAATCGTTTTCAAATAAAAGCTAGATTATCAGGGGAGCTCCAGTAGCTCACCGCGTACCTCGAACGCTATTTCGGCGTCGGGGACAACCGTGCGCGTCACGGATCTGGGGTAGCGAGTTCGACTCCCGGACAAGCCGTACTTTCTCAGAGTGTCTTTCCCCCCATCTATACCCCCATTCAACCTGTTTCTGTCGGTCATACTTGACCAGAAAAAAAAGCGATAAACGCGAAAAGAACCAGCTGACTGGTCAAAGTTAAAAAAAAAAAAAAAAAAAAAAAAAAGCTAGATTATCGATAGTATATGTGTACTTATGCACGCTAGAGAAGCGGGCTGAAAAATCTATTATCCATGGCGTGCTCAGCGCTAACGTTACGCACGCACACACACACACACACACACACACACACGTTGTGGTCGCTGTGAAAAAAACATCCGATTACCCCAAAACTGGTAACATAGAGTCCTTACCGCAGATCAGATGTTCTGCAAAAAGATTAATCCAATTCCTGATCGCCATTCCAAATATCGATCGCGTTTATTGATCCAACGTTATACTCCGAAACAGATAATCGACGCTTCTTCCAGTCCCCTCAGTCAATGCAATAGTATCGAGATGCTTGCCCCAGAAGTAAAACGTGGACCGGAGTTCGATGCACTTTTTCAGCCAATCCAATCCAATGATGTGCAATACCATCCGGGAGACGATAGGGGCGGTATTTGCCATTTTCGAGCTCAGAGCCATTCCCACAATGATGTCAGGCTGGATGGATGAAAAATGAATGGATATCGCTAATAAAAGAAATAACGATTAAATAACGAGAAATCTCGTCATTGGCACTCAACACATGGTGAGTTAGGACCAGAAATCTCGTCGTTGGCACTCAAAGTGTTAAGTTTCCCAGAGTTTGCACTGCATTAGGAAAATCTGCTTTTAGCTTCTGTGCCCCAGAAACATGGCACGTTTTGCAATGCACTTAAAAACTCAATTCATTAGTATCTACACTGTCTACAGGGTTCCTACAGACATTGCAAAATGAAATTCAAGAAAAATCTGTTTTCAAGGAATTCCGGGCCTCGACTTTAAAAAGAAAATAATAATTATCAAGCACTTTAAGAACTTCAAGGACCTTGTGCGAACCCTGTATCTATTGGTGAGTTTATATCTTTAATAGCAAACCACTTCAATAGTCTGCAGTTGTTATTAATTATTTATTTCAAATGTTTAATTGATTTATTTCTGTTTCTATATTGTTTTCTTGTTTTTTGTATTTATTATGTGTTGTATTTCTTGACGCCATTGTAAATGAGCTTGTTCTCAATTTTCTTTCCAGATTAAATAAAGATTGAATGAATGAATGAATGAATGAATGAATGAATGAATGAATGAATGAATGAATGAATGAATGAATGAATGAACGAATGAACGAACGAATGAATGAACGAACGAACGAATGAATATCCATTACGGATGTTGAGGGGGAAAATTGAAACTCCTAGCTGTCAGGTGAACAGGAGCAGGCTGGCGACTCCACATGTATCGGAGGAGGCATGTGTTAGTGTACACCCTCCCCAGACTGACAGTAGGGCAGCGCAACGACCAGGAAAGGAATTGGCAGAACGACTAAATTGGGGGATGGGAGAAAAAGGTTGAAAGGAAAAAATAAAAATAATGTTTTAATAAATGCAAAGAACCGTGGGATATACCAGGGTTTCCGTTAGAAAAAATTGTTGCCGGTCTCCGTGACCTGCAAGATTTCAATCTACCGGACAAATGAGATTAATTCCGGTCATAGTTTATTGAGCTTTAAAACAATTGATAGGCAGGCTATATAAAGAATGTCATCCTCAAGGCATGTAGATTTATAATAGTATTACTTAAAGGTGCTATGCATTATAAATGTCATTTTTCAGTCTCTAGCATTGTATTATAGTAATAGGAGTTCGTATCAATGTGTTTTTGGGCCTAAATACTATATTGGCGAATTCCTCAGCTACAGCCCATCCCCTCTTTGCCTCTAGTAAATCAGGTCATGTTGATTTGACGACCTGGTGCACGTCACAGGGCGCTGTTTATAGCGCACGGTGATGTGATTGGCTCTGTGGTTTTAGTAATGCCCGCCTCCATTCTTGCTACCTGCAGGGTGGAAGGTTTGTCCAGAAGATCACTAATCAGCTGAAGCCTGATGCGGTTCCCTCGGTCTTCGACAGACAGACCGGCGTTAGCTCTCGGGACTCGGGAGCGATCGCTAGCTACTTAGCACCAGCCGGGGCCGGCGTTAGCAACCGGGAGCGTCGTTGAGCATTCAGCCTGCTGGCTACCTATATCCACTTCAACCAGCGTCGCGGAGCATTCAGCCTGCTGGCTACACAGCTTGTCGGTGTGCTAATAGCCTCTGCAAGCTAACGGTAGCTGGCTCCAGGCTATTAGCACATCGACAAGCTGCTGGAGCTCCCGACGCTCGGCTGGTTGAAGTGGATCTAGGTAGCCAGCAGGCTGAATGCTCCGCGACGCTCCCGGTTGCTATCATGTGCAGGTCCTCTTCTCAGACCTGTGTGGCAAAGCACTGCACACGCATCATGCAAGCTACACATCACTGCATGTTGATCAATGGTGGCCCACTCTGTGCATCACAGTGGGCTACTATTGTGCTAACAACAACCGCGGTGTCCGGCTTGTCGGCCGGCATGAGTGCTCGATTTGGGGTGGTTCTCTCCTCCTTGTGTGCCCCCGTTCTCGCGGGTGTCCTGCCGGGGAGCTTGTGGACGCGACAACAGCGGCGGCCGTAGCGTTAGTTAGCTCATAGCTATTGTGTACCACTAGCGTTACGGCGGGCTCGAGCACCCTACGGCTGCCGCCGTTGTCGCGTCCATGGGCTCCCCGGCAGGGTACCCGTGGGGACGGGGGTGTACAGAGAGGAGAGAACCATTTTGTGTCGGGCGTGCATGCCGGCCAGCGAGCCGGACGTCGGGATATGTTGTTAGCACAATAGCTACCAAGCTAAGCTATGTTAGCTTCTAACGGTGTATACACAATATGTACAACGACACAATGATTTACATTATTACAAATATGGTAACGTGGTTGTGGCTTTTACAAATAGTGGTAACATATATATAGATAGACAGTACTGCTACATCTCTATATTTATGACATACCATATTTGTATTGCTACAGTACTGCTCAGTACTGCTATGATGGAGACCAGAGAAAGACTTTCGTCTTGTTTACATCAGGGTCCCCCAATTTCAATTCATGGTAACATATTATATATATATAGATAGACAGTACTGCTACATCTCTATATTTATGACATACCATATTTGTATGTAACCTGAAACCTAATCTCTGACGGGGAGATGGGCGGAGCTATTTGGTGGGTGGCTGTCACTCAAAGCATTCTGCCAGAATGGGTGGAGCCAAGCCAATAATAGCCTGCTTTCATGAGGCTGAAAAATGCTGGTTTTGAGTACAAGATTAGAAATATAAAACAATGATTATTTTTGGAATAAAAATTACAGATGTGTTACATAGACTCACAGGAAGTGTGTAAAGTTGCCCAAATAGTGCTAGGAATAGCAGTGCATAACCCCTTTAAAACTAGGCTACTTTTGCGTATACAGTCATTAATATATTCCAAATAAAATAAGTCCCTCGATACTCCGTGCTGCTGCTGACTTGAAATAAAATAGACCGCGTATGTGGGCAGTCGGTCCGACACTAAACAGCAGTCTGTTATAATCACATTTTTATGAGCTAACGAATTCCGTTATATTGGACATTTGTATTAATTATATCAAGCGAAGAACTGAGAAAGCAGAGAGACGGCAACATTATCGTGGTTTGCGTGACGACTCTCTCCACCTCGCAACGACTTATTTGCAAAGAGTATGGCGCTGCAGAGAAGCTGATTCAGCTGTTATTGGCTCTTTTCTGGGAACCGCACAGCAGCGCCCCCCACCCAACATTGGCTGAAAATGGCTGAATTGGAGTACTGCTGGAATACTGCATTGTGCTGCTGTTGCTATGGCTCTGCAGCTTCACAAAAGTTCGCACACCCAGCACTAAGCTCTCGCTGACGACGTCATTGTCATTATTAGAAGCAACGAGGAAACAAATGTAATGATCGTTTCGTTCATCGCATAGGCTATTTAATTTGAGCCTATTTTAATACAATTCAAATAATCAAATTGTGCTTAGACTCAGGGAATTATTTTCACCGGACATTAAGACCGGAGAGATGAAATATGTCGGACTTCAACAGATTTTGCCGGTCAAATACCGGTAATTACCGGCTAACGGAAACGCTGGGATATACAACAGCTGATCTCCTTTCAACAGCGTTTCTAAATACCATGCAGCACCACGTTACAGTTTACAGCTGATCCACGTTGATATACCGTAGCAGCAGTCCAGGGATACGATCAATCATGATCAATTTCCACAGGCGGCCTTTATTCACATGTTACCCTTCACATTCCAGGAAAGAATCGGAGGGAATCAATACGTCTCCCGATGCAACTACGTATCTCGTGTGAGGATAAACAATGCCTATCTCGTGTTTCTATAGCTCCCAACCCGCAACCGCGAGTTGCCCGAGGGTGACGGAACACTTGTTGTGGTCTGGGATGGTTACCATGGCAATTCTGCTTTTCTTTCTTCTTCCACACAACAAACACAGAGTCAGATCCAGCTGTTTCTTCTAGTTCATGATGTGTGTCAGACCCATTATTTATTTTGTATTCTTTATAACCCTCCTTATTCTCCCGGCTTGGCGTCTTGCCACAGAAATCAATAAGGCCCGGAGGCGGTGTAGTGATGAAGACCTCCGCCTCAGGAACCAACAGGTAGCGCTGCTGGCCTGGGATCCAGACACCACCACAACACTCCCAGCCTTTCCCAACGCCTCCATTAAAGACTAAATACTAAAAGGGGAGCAGACCGCCCCACTCTCCTTTAAACCCTTTCACTACCACACTACAGAAGGTTAACCCTTCCCCTACCACACTACAGAAGGTTAACCCCTTCACTGCCACACCACAGAAGGTTAACCCTTCCCATACCACACTACAGAAGGTTAACCCCATTCACTGCCACACCACAGAAGGTTAACCCCTTCACTACCACACTACAGAAGGTTAACCCTTTCCCTACCACACTACATAAGGTTAACCCTTTCCCTACCACACTACATAAGGTTAACCCTTTCCCTACCACACTACAGAAGGTTAACTCTTTCACTACCACACTACAGAAGGTTAACCCTTTCACTACCACACTACAGAAGATCAACCCCCCTTTCACTACCACACTACAGAAGGTTAACCCCTTCACTACCACACTACAGAAGGTTAACCCTTTCACTACCGCACTACAGGTTAACCCTTTCACTACCGCACTACAAAGGGTTAACACTTTCACACTACATAAGGTTAACCCTTTCACTTCTACCACACTACAGAAGGTTAACCCGTTCACTACCACACTACAGAAGATTAACTCTTTCACTACCACATTACAGAAGGTTAACCCTTTCACTACCACAGTACAGACGGTTAACCTTTCACTACCACAGTACAGACGGTTAACTGTCTGTAGTAGTGAAAGGTTCACCTTCTGTAGTGTGGTAGTGAACGTGTTAACCCTTTGTAGTGTGGTAGTGAAAGTGTTAAAGAAAGTCAGGGGAAATTAATGATCTGTTAGACAGTAAGTCAGACAGCAGAGAGAATGTCTGTAGAGATTAGCTGCCACCACAACACAACTGCGTCAGCAAAGGAAAAGAAAACACAGTAAAACCAGGTCAGGCATTACATAGAAAGTGGAGAGCAGGTCTTCTACCTCTTAGTCGACTGGGAGTCTTTTTAAGTTAATCAGATGGCTTGTATGTTTCGTTTTTCAAGCTAAATTAGTCATTCACTGGAAAATGTTCACCAATAAATGTTAGTCTTTGATAAGCAACAACAGATTTAAGGAGGTCCTTCGCCATGGATTCATTTGCAGAAGGACAATAATCGAGAATTAGTCGAGTAGGTATTTCCTTAATAGAGGACAGTACAGGGCGGCCGGGTAGCGCAGCAGACTAAGCGTCTGTCTGGCACAGAGACAGTGGGATCGAATCCAGCTGTGGTGCTTCCAGGTTGGCCGACCGTCCATACTAACACAATTGGCAGTGTTAGCGGGTGGGAAACCCGGCGAGGGTGGGTCCTGGTCGTTGTAAAAACAGCGACTCCTACAGTTGGGTCGGGGCGCCTGCACAGCAAGGAAAAGGATCTAGGAGAGGTAGTGTGACCTTCCACACGTTACACTCTCCCAGTGAGAGTCCGCGCTGCCAGGTGAAAAGAAGCGGTGGGCTGGGTACACATGTGTCAGAGGAAGCATGTGATAGTCTCTCCGCCCTCCCGGACCGACGGTAGGGGGTAGAGTGCTCAACGACCAGGGAGGGGATTGGGAATTGGCATAATGACTAACATTGGGATGGGAGAAAAACAGAAAAAGGGGGAAAAAGATAATTAAAAAAATAAATAGAGGACAGTCCTTGTAGAACACCATATACGTAGGACAATGTGACAGGCCTACAAGGTGTACTGTTTACATTCATCTGCATATCCTGATCACAAATATGCCTGTACAAATGAGTACGCTCAGTATTATTGTGTGTATTACTACCATGGAAACAGAACACAAAATGCAACAGTAAAAGGAATTGGATGTTGTTTATAGGGCTGCCCTGTCAATATGTTGATCGATAGGTCGAAGCACTGGTCTGAAACCCCTCGCTCAAGGTTCTTCAAGTCGAGCAGTACTTTGGGTAAAGACTACAGTACCCACAATGCACTGTATGTGCCTTCCAGGTAAACTCAGTAAATTGTAGTCACTCACTCAACGTTACCACAAAAAGTTTGTTGCGTTGGATATATACTCAAGTATTCCAAAATAATATTGGAACGTTAACGTGCATATAAACTGAAGCCTTTCGAGACAAAAGAAAGAGACCGATCATCGACAAGCCTCCTACACACGCAGCATTAAAAAAAGAGACCTTTCATGAAGCATCGTGATCACCTTAGCAACCTCACGTCAGAGGACGGGTGTGATCAATATGCATTTACAAAGTGGGGCCATGAAAATGGATCGGAGGGGATGTAGACGGTGCACGTGCAGTGTCACCCCTAAAGACTCCTAGGTTAGTGGTGGCGCTCGGAGGCTGGGGAGGGTTAGGATTACATATAGGCGAGCAGCTGAGCGATATGTTAAAGACATTGTTACACCGAGCGCCGTTAACGTCTTATTGTATCACCTCTCTGGGGAATCCCTTCGCGGTGGGTCTCTGCGATATTGAGGTGGGGCCACCACAGATATACTGCATCTACAGTACGTTATGGGAAACGCTGTGGAGGTGGTGCAGGAAAGACAAGGGCAGTTCTATATCTTTGGCAGCTCCTCTGATTGATTCACCTCTACACTGTGTCCTAATGAAAAGATCCCACGTATTGATGTATTACACTCTCTCTCTCTCTCTCACTCTCTCTCTCTCTCTCTCTCTCTCTCTCTCTCTCTCTCTCTCTCTCTCATCTCTCTCTCTCTCTCTCTCTCTCTCTCTCTCTCTCTCTCTCTCTCTCTCTCTCTCTCTCTCTCTCTCTCTCCTCTCTCTCTCTCCCTCTCTCTCTCTCTCTCTCTCTCTCTCTCTCTCTCTCTCTCTCTCTCTCTCTCTCTCTCTCTCTCTCTCTCTCTCTCTCTCTCTCTCTCTCTCTCTCTCTCTCTCTCTCTCTCTCTCTCTGCCACCTACTCCCTTGCCCACCGCGATCACCCTTGAATCTGTCCTCTCGCAGAGTTCCCAGTGACCCAAATAACGAAAACGCTAACCCTATCCCACCCCCCCACCACCCCTGACTCGTTTTTATCTTCCACCTATGATCCGATACCGTAGTAGACCTTGTTCCAATGGAACTGCGTTGCTAGGGAACAGCTTGGGGGCAGATTTATTTCCTGTCCGCCGTTGATATTAACAAACACTGAGACAGGAGACACACTTTGGTCCATTAGGAAGGTTTATGTGTGTCAGGTTTGAAAAGGTCTATACCGTACTGATCAGGATTTACTATGAAAGATCCTTTTTTTTTTTTTTACGTCTTTATCTTGCGATACATTTGCCATGCTGCTATTTCAATCAAAATGCTCTTACTCAGGGTTCCCACAGACATTGCAAAATGAAATTAACTTTTAAATGTCGTTTTTTTATATATAAAAATCAGATCCAATATGTACGGCTTAAAACTAATTTCCCACAATTAGTTACACTTTAAATTAAAAAAAATCTATTTCTTGATTCAGAACAATTTGATCATGGATGAACAAAACGTTCAATGCGAATGGTTGATTTGAATTTCAGGGACTTTTTAAGCACCTTGTTAAAAAAATTGCTGTTTTCAAGGAATTCCAGGCCTTGACTTTTGGTAAAAAAATCTAGCACTTTAAGCACTTCAAGGACCTTGTGCGAACCCTGCTTACTTTATTTAATACTGCTACAAGGACTTTGTTTTTGTATTAACTTCTTCTTCTTGTCGTGTCCACAAGACAGTCAATTACAAGGCTTGGCTAGATGTGGTTTAACCACAGCTGAACACATTGCTGTCCCTTCTCATTGAACTCTGCCGATGCTGTGCAGGGCTGTTCTAGCAGGGGGCATATCAGGAGGTGCTGCATGGTCTGTGTTTCAGTGCCACAATCACACACAACACCCCCATCATTTAAGTATCCCCATTTGGCGAGAGTGTATTAACTTAAACATATACGTTATGTATATATAAAAGACATTTTTTTAGTATATATTGACGATGGAATACCGTAATACAAATACATACCTTTGCATGGTATACCTTTATATTCGGTACACCTCTCAGGCCTACTTTTCCGTATTTCCTGTAACGTATTATATACTTTAGGACATTTACACCAAGCGTTGCAGGGCCAAGGCTAAGAGAATAGTCAAATAATCTAGCCACCCAAACTGCCTCGTTGCACTGCTGCGGTGAGGCAAGCGCTATTGGAGTCTCATGGCCAGTACAGAGAGGAGCTTCTATCCCCAGGCCATCAGGATGCTCAATTACTCAATGCTCAATTACTCAATTATGTAACATCAACCCATCCATCTACACTCATTGTACCTCATTGCCTGCATTTTTACCTCATTGTACTTAGGTTGTTCTTTAGTTGTATATTGTAATATTGTATAGTGTTGGGACTTTATTCCTCTTTTTCTTACTTTTTATTTGACTGTATGAAGCACATTCTCAGGGGCTCATACAGAACCAAGCACTTCACTGTAATGTGCATGTACTTTATACGTGACAAATAAAAGCAAACTTGAAACTTGTATTGAAAAATGTACAGTGGGCTGTATAGACAATGCTACTATTTATACACTACATTGAACAGTGCTGTGAAGTGAACAACAACAATAACAACAACTACAAATAACTACTAACCTTCGTACTGTCTTTTACTATTATGCACTTTGCTACTATGTAAACTACTGTGCCTATACTACTACCTACTACCTTATATATCACTTTTCTAAATGTTACAATGTAGGGTGGAAATTCCTTCATCACCATTGGACGCACCCAACATTGGGCTATGCAGGCTCAATGGCTGCCATACATTGGCACCCGGCACACATCACACGACACAATGGCTGAAAGGCTCAGGAGACAAAGACTGATACCAGCCAATTAAGGGGGAAGGGATTAAGGGTGGCCTTGATGTCAGAGACCTGGTTGGGAATTTGGCCAGGAACGTCGGGAAACCCCCTACTCTTTGCGATAGATGCCCTGGGTTATTTAACTGTCAACATATACTTTATACTATGCTAATGTGTCTATAAGTTTGACACTGTTTGACAAACAATGTCACTTACCTTTAGCTGCCAGAGTTGTACCCTTCCTGCTGACCTGTTGTCCAGAACTCGCAAGTCATTTTGGATAAAAGCTAAATGACTAAATGTAACGTAAACAGTAAGCTATTCTTTTCTCATTGTAATGTTCTACCCATTATGTTACTTTACCATACTGATCAAGTCGGTTGTGTAAAAAAGCAGTTGAATTTACAGTATATGATGCTACTATTCTTATACTATGTTGTACAGTGCTGTGCAGTAATATTGTCACAATATGCTCTAGTAGTGTTTCACTGTCTATGTCCTGTAGTTCTATGTCTAGTGTGTAGGGCTGTCTTAAATGCTTCGAAGCTTCGAACGTTCGATTCGATGCGAACGTTCGATTCGATGGCACAAGCTTCGAACATTAAAAAAAAAATCGAAGTTTAAAAAAATATATATATATATATATTTTTCAAAAAAAAAATGTTTACTTCGATTTGTGTGTGTGTGTAGGTGTGTGTGTGTGTGTGTGTGTGTGTGTGTGTGTGTGTGTGTGTGTGTGTGTGTGTGTGTGTGTGTGTGTGTGTGTGAACTACCCATCCCAGTTAGGACAGCCGAATCCCGTCCAATCTTTCGCCGTCGACTAAAGACTCACTTCTTCAACCATTATCTGAATGATAAAAAAAAAAAAAAAAAAAATCTAACCGTGACTAACCTTACTGTCATGCACTTGTCCTAATAAACTAACCTACACTGTAACACGCAACACTTTGATGAACATTGTTACTCAGCTGATAGAGTTGTACCCTTCTTGCTGTCTTGTCGTACAGAACTTGTAAGTCGCTTTGGATAAAAGCGTCAGCTAAATGACTAAATGTAAGTGTGTGTGTGTGTGTGTGTGTGTGTGTGTGTGTGTGTGTGTGTGTGTGTGTGTAGGTGTGTGTGTGTGTGCGCGCACCTTGTAGAATTCCACACATAAGAAAGAAAGATACTGGGATGAATAAACAAAATAGGAAATAAAATGTAGAAATGCATGCAATACATCAATAAATATGAATCTCCATATATGAAATATAACATTTAGATAAGGTGCTACTGAGATGTTTTGGTGAAAGTTGCCCTTCTTAAAAATGCATGAACATTCACTGATAATTGGTCTGTAGTGGAGTCTACAAGGTCTACATTGCCGGACCATGTAGAATCCGGACCTTGTAGACTGACATAATTCTGTGCATAGTTTAGTCTACACAGGCCATATTTCAAATAATCAAAATCTTACTTCATTCATCTTAAACATTCTTGATTTGGGGGATTGGTAGTTCCCATGAAATCTGAAGTTGTTCAAACGACAACAGCGATCCACCTTGAATTAAATCACACAGCCGAGTGAAACCTTGTTGGATGCGTCAGTCACGAAAGGGGCTACTTAATTAATTAATCCAACCCACTTTATTTATAGAGCACATTTAAAAACAACAACGTTTACGAAAGTGCTGTACAAGTCCCACAACATAAAAAAAAAAAAAAAAAAAAATTGAAGCTTCGAATTAAAATCGAAGCTCGGCCCCGAAGCTTCGATTGCCAAAAAAAGCTTCGAAGGTCAGCCCTGTAGTGTGTTTCACTGTCCACGTGCTGTAGTTTTTTTAATCTTTTCCCCCCTCCTTTTTCCTCCGATTTTCTCCCATCCCAATGTTAGTCGTTATGCCAATTCCCAATCCTGGTCGCTGCGCACTTACCCCCCACAGTCGGTCTGGGAGAGTGGAGGCTATCACATGCTTCCTCCGACACACGTCTAGCCAATCAACCGCTTCTTTTCACCTGGCAGCGCGGACTCTCACTGAGAGGGTGTAACGTGTGGAAGGATCACACTACCCCCCTTAGATCCTATCCGCGCTGAGCAGGCGCCCCGACCGAACTGTGAGAGTCGCTGTTTACAACGACCCGGACCCACCCCGCCAGCTTTCCCACCCTCTAATACTGCCAATTGTATTAGTGTGAACGGCCAGCCAAGCTGGTGACAACGCCGGGAGCTGGATTCGAACAGGCGAATCCAGCGTCTCCGGCGTTTGGTGACGAACGCAATCTCCGCTACGCCACCTGACCGCTCTACGTGCTGTAGTTCTATGTCTAGTGTTTCACTGTCTACGTCCTGTAGTTCTATGTCTAGTGTATTCACGTCCACGTCCTGTAGTTCTATGTCTAGTGTGTTTCACTGTCTACGTGCTGTAGTTCTATGTCTAGTGTATTTCACTGTCTACGTCCTGTAGTTCTATGTCTAGTGTATTCACGTCCACGTCCTGTAGTTCTATGTCTAGTGTGTTTCACTGTCTACGTGCTGTAGTTCTATGTCTAGTGTATTTCACTGTCTACGTCCTGTAGTTCCATGTCTAGTGTGTTTCACTGTCTACCTCCTTGTAG
The DNA here is from genome assembly GCF_963971535.1 of Notolepis coatsorum. Lineage (NCBI taxonomy): Eukaryota > Metazoa > Chordata > Actinopteri > Aulopiformes > Paralepididae > Notolepis > Notolepis coatsorum. The sequence goes on along the minus strand of NC_140169.1, from coordinate 137,778,039 downwards.
TTCTATGTCTAGTGTTTCACTGTCTACGTCCTTGTAGTTCTATGTCTAGTGTTTCACTGTCTATGTCCTTGTAGTTCCATGTCTAGTGTGTTTCACGGTCTACGTCCTTGTAGTTCTATGTCTAGTGTTTCACTGTCTATGTCCTTGTAGTTCCATGTCTAGTGTGTTTCACTGTCTACGTCCTTGTAGTTCTATGTCTAGTGTGTTTCACTGTCTATGCTTTGTAGTTCTATGTTAGTTTGTTTCACTGTCTACGTCCTTGTAGTTCTATGTTAGTTTGTTTCACAACCAGCTGTCCCTCGTTTGTAATCTACCCAGGTGTTTTCAGTATGTCATCCCCCCCATGTGTATTCATGTTTGTTCTCCCCTGTTCACTTTAGTCAGATCATTAGTCACTGTAAGTTTATATTCCCAGGTGTATAGTCGTCCCTACGTGCTCCGTCTGGTACCCATCGTTACCTGCCTCCACGTGTTCGTTCCTGCCATCAGTTTGAGTTTTCAGTTTAAGAGTCAAGAGTCACTTTATTAATATTGTCCCATCAGCTGCGAAATTTTTCTTGGGCTTACACCCACTACAGCCACAGACACATACATACAGACATGACACAACACAACTGACTCCAAACAGAGGAGATGATATGATATGATATGATACATTTATTTATATTGCGCCCTCGGCCTCAACCAATAGTTACATCGGCCCGGGGCGCATCCGGGGAGAGAAAAGATAAATAAAAAAGACAGGAACAATACGAAAAAACTGAAAAAAATACAGGCAGTCCAACCAAGCAGATAGAAAACAGACAGACACAATACACCACGCATACAACAGTACAAAAAAAAGAAAAAGATACACAATAGAAAAGATACAGTAAAGTACCTGCACAGCAGGATGTCTGGCAACACCACATTAGAATAGTATACCCAAATATACTAGTATAATAATATAATAGTATACCCAAAAAAACCAAATATCGGTTATCGAATATCGATATAACAACAACCAAATATCAGTTATTCGATAGTTGCCCTTTATCTGGCACTATTTAAAAGTGTAACTGAGATCGGAAAATAAAGGAGTTTTTAAACCTATTTAGTCTAGAGCGTGGAACTCTAAACCTCCTCCCAGAGGGCAGTAGCTCATACACGGCATGTAAGACATGATGGGAGGGGTCCGAGACTATTCTATTAGCTATTTAAGGTTAGTCAGCTCGACTGTCAGTTTGCTGCCGTGTACAATAAAAAAAATCCTGGATTGTGTTTTTTTTTTTGCGTCATCACCTGCCTCCAGCCTGCTCGTCTGCATTTGGGTCCTCCACAAGGCAAACCTTACAAACACTGTGTGTCATCATCGTCGTACATCATGTCAAAAGGATTCGTCATCACCGTGCATCACGCCGAAGGGATCTGGCAGAGAGGGGAGTGGCGGTGGACCTGCCACCATCTCAGCCTGGACGTCATTGTCCTGAGAGATGATAATTTCTATCATGGCCAATCAATTATTATTATTGACTGGTTTAATTAGTGAATCAGAGCGTAATCAGTGCTCCAGCTAAGGCCAGCACTTTTCCAGCTTTAGTACTCGGCCCACTGTAAACACAGCACGGGAGGGGGGGGGGGGGGGGGGGGGGGGGGGCAGGACCACCACTGGCCTGTTCTGCGCATCAATACAAACTTAAGTAGTTAAGCTGTAGTTGAAGGAAAAAAGAGCTTGTGCCAGAGTTCTCCATTAATCAACCAGCAGAACAACCTGTGCCCCCAGGGAACCAGCAGGAGGGATGAGGAGGAGAGGCTGCTCAAGACACACGTCTCTCCCCAGAGAGGCTGCTCAAGACACACGTCTCTCCCCAGAGAGGCTGCTCAAGACACACGTCTCTCCCCAGAGAGGCTGCTCAAGACAACACGTCTCTCCCCAGAGAGGCTGCTCAAGACAACACGTCTCTCCCCAGAGAGGCTGCTCAAGACAACACGTCTCTCCCCAGAGAGGCTGCTCAAGACAACACGTCTCTCCCCAGAGAGGCTGCTCAAGACACACGTCTCTCCCCAGAGAGGCTGCTCAAGACAACACATCTCTCCCCAGAGAGGCTGCTCAAGACAACACGTCTCTCCCCAGAGAGGATATCAAGACACACGTCTCTCTCCAGTGAGGATATCAAGACACACGTCTCTCTCCAGAGAGGCTGCTCAAGACACACGTCTCTCTCCAGTGAAGATATCAAGACACACGTCTCTCCCCAGAGAGGATATCAAGACACACGTCTCTCTCCAGTGAGGATATCAAGACACACGTCTCTCTCCAGTGAGGATATCAAGACAACACGTCTCTCTCCAGTGAGGATATCAAGACACACGTCTCTCTCCAGTGAGGATATCAAGACAACACGTCTCTCTCCAGTGAAGATATCAAGACACACGTCTCTCCCCAGAGAGGATATCAAGACAACACTGACTGTACCCTGGCAGCTGCCTAGATGAGCCAAAGCACCACTTACTAAGTGATATTTAGAGATGTTGCTTAGGTTAACACTCAATAAAAACAAAAAGAACACTATTAACGTATGTATGGTTTATTTTCACAAGGACAGATACCACAATGGCATATTGCAAGCAACTGCACATTGCGTTGTATCACAGCATTTTAGATAATGTTAGGCTAGCTCATTTCCAATACCTGTCCTTGCAGCAGGTTGGTACACATATACATCGGGTAGGGGGTTAGGCGCCCTTACTCAGGGGCACTTTGGCAGTATTGGCATTGTCAGCACTAGGGATCAAACCAGCAACCTGCCAACTTCAAGGCTATACTATAAACAAGAGAACAATATACTGTGAAGTTACGCTAAACTTCTAGGAGTCCTACTTGATGAACAGGGGCTATGTGAGACTGTTGTTCATTGACTACAGCTCAGCGTTCAACACCATAGTCCCCACCAGACTGGTGGACAAGCTGATCGAGCTAGGTCTGAGCTCCGCCCTGAGCGCCTGGGTACTGGACTTTCTGAGCGAAAGACCCCAGGCGGTCAGGGTGGGGGGTCAGACCTCCAACACCATCACCCTGAGCATCGGGTCCCCCCAGGGCTGTGTTCTGAGCCCCCTGCTGTACTCACTCTACACACACGACTGTGTGGCCAAGTTCAGCTCCAACTCCATAGTGAAGTTCGCAGATGACACGGTGGTGGTGGGGCTGATCTCGGACAACGACGAGAAGGCCTACCGGGAGGAGGTTGAGGTACTGGAACGCTGGTGCCAGGACAACAGCCTGCTCCTGAACATTGGTAAAACCAAGGAGCTGATCGTGGATTATAGGAGAGGACAGCAGGAGACGCACACACCACTGATGATTAACGGGTCTACCGTGGACAGGGTGAGCAGCTTCAAGTACCTGGGGGTCCACATCTCAGAGGACCTGACATGGTCAACACACATAGACACAGTAGTAAAGAAGGCGAAACAGCGTCTCTACCACCTGAGACAGTTAAGGAAGTTCAGAGTATCGGGAAAGATACTCCAGTCCTTCTACTCAGGAGCTGTAGAGAGCATCCTGACCGGAAACATCACTGCCTGGTATGGAAACAGCACAGCACAGGACAAGAAGGCCCTACAGAGAGTGGTGCGCTCAGCCGAGCGTACCACGGGTATTGCACCACCCCCCCTGCAGGTTCTATACAACAAGAGGTGCAAATCCAGAGCCTGCAGGATAATGAAAGACCCTCACCACCCCAATAACAGCCTGTTTCAGCTGCTGAGGTCAGGCAGACGCCTGCGAACCCCAGCTACTAGGACAGAGCGGCTTAGGCTCAGCTTCTTCCCCCAGGCCATCAGAGCCATGAACAATGAACATTGAGTGCTCAGAACATTGAACTGTCCACACACAACCACACATGAACACACACACGACACGCACACTGTGCACGCTCACACACGAGCAGCCACTTAACACTTTAACATGAGCGGGCACACACTCATGTCGCACACACGCACACTTATGGCCAAAGGAAAGGACACTTTAAATTAGAATAACAGGAACAGTGTATTGCACTACCAAAGCTAACTAGCATGTCCCACATGCTCTGTAAATAACTATGTACAGATACCGAGATGTCACTCCATGTTAACTGTTACCTGTTACTGCACAATGTTGTTTTCTTCTTTTGATTCTATTATATGTACCACTGTATTGCACATCGTTGCGGGCAAGACCACCCGCATTTCATTGTATACCTGTATGTCGTGACAATTAAAACTCTTGACTTGACTTGAACGTGGCAGAATCACATTGACAAGGTAAAATGGGGAAAGGAATATCTATGATAAGAAGATACTCCTCTTTATTAAACGCGACTTACCCTCTTACAGGTTATTCAAACCTTGACTACTGCCCAGGAAGTGTAGCAAAAAAAAGATCTTAACAAACTTCAGATTGTGCAGAATAGAGCAGCTCGTCTTGCACTCGGGTGTTCTACTAGAACAGGTGTAGACCAAATGCATAGTGATCTTGCGTGGTTGAAAGTAGAGGACAGATCGACACGCAGCCTACTAACATTATTCAGGATTATAACTGTGTCTAAACAACCAAGCTGCCTGTACTCAAGAATAACCTTTTCCCAAGACAGACATGAGCACAGGACAAGACAAGTCACCAGGGGTCATGTTTCAATTCCTCTACCGAGATCAAATGCAATGAAAATAACTGCTATGTATAGGGCCATCTCACAGTGGAATAGGTTGCCATATGAAATTACTCAAGCAACAAGCAAAGAAAGCTTTAAACATCAAGTAAAAAGGTTACTTTTGGGTACAGGCACAATGCTTGATATATGACATTTTATTATTTTACTAGTCATTTTGTAATATTTTGGTATAATGCTAATGTAATGAGGTGGGTTGGGTTGGGTTGGATGGGTGTGGGGGGTGAATTTTGTTTGATTATGTTATGTATATTGTTTCGTATGTTTGTTATTGTTGTTTTAATTTTTTATTATGTTGTTTGGTAACAGCTAATGGGGATCCAAATAAACTTAAACACTACAACACTTGGGATTTATCCCTGATATGAGCACATTTATTCCAGGCGAGTCCTGGGGTTGTGGAGAGGCTTGGTCTAAAGAAAGTGCCACAAACACCAGACAGACATGATTACGCCCATTGAGGATGTTTTACTGTCGCACTGCTAATGGCCATACCGCAGTGGTGATGCTATGGGACCACGGCGCTAAGAGCTCAGTCTTTTTAATTATAGCATTTGTGCCACCTGGGTAATGGAAGACACCGGGGAATTTACGACCATATCCATTCTATAATTCTATTTCCACGGGGCAAAGGCCCTAGTGGTCACTTAGGTATCGCGGTGACGCACGTTCGGGGTCTGCTGACGTGCGCCCTCTGAGTGGGACAGCTGTTGTGGTTGTGACGACGCGGCGCGCGCCGCCACCCCACAGCACAGAGTCAGCAATTAGGACTTCCTGTGGCAAAGTCGGTGCAATGTCACTCACATCGTACGCCCTGTTGTCCTCTCCTCCTATACCTCCCTCCCTCCCTCTCCATCCACCCCTACACCCCACCCCACCTCTATCCCCCCCCCTCGTTTGTTTTAGTGGCCCTCAGAGTCCCCCATCCCTCCAACCTCCCGTATAGTATGAGCAGTTTAACGCTTAAAGAGGCAGTGTAGTCAAAATTAGGGCTGCACAATTCTTGCTAAAATGTGAATCACGATTTTTCTCTCTAAGAATTGAGATCACGATTCTCTCACACGATTCTTATTTTGTCATAATTTTTTAAAGTTAAGTTACAAAAAAAATTTAAAAAGATTATAATTATTTTAATTGATTTCAAGTAAAAAAAATACTTTAAATCGTCATAATTTAGAAATGAGATCGCATAGGTCTATGAATCGAGATCGCAATTTATTTATTTGATTAATCGTGCAGCCCTAGTCAACATGTTAATGGTAATCATCACGGTTTTGGACACAGAGCTCTTCTCCGGGGCAGCTCCCAGGCTCTGGAACTCCCTTCTCCAAGACATTAGAGACTCAGAGTCCCTCGCAGTTTTCCAATCCCACCTCAAGACCCATCTCTTCTCCACCGCCTCCCCCTACTACATCCATCCTTGTGTGTTTGTGTTATATTTGTCTCACTACCACCACCCCTAATGTAAAGACTCTTTGAGTTCTAGAAAAGCGCTATATAAGTAATTTATTATTATTATTATTGTCATTGTCATATGTCAACATATGTCATTGTCAAGCATCTTAAATGAAAGTGAAAGTGAAACCAAATGTCCCGAAATTCTTCAATGATGCAGAAAGAAACCAAATGTCCCGAAATTCTTCAATGATGCAGAAAGAAATATGACAATAGCTTCTGATGCATTGGCCCAGCATCACTGCATCATTAGGGAATGAGCGTCACAAAGAATGAGACTGGGAGGAAGAGGAGGAAGAGACTGAGGCATAAGAGGTGGAAGAGAGGAAATGAACAGACAGGGAGTGAGGTAGACAAATGATACTGCACAGAGCTACTGGGGGGGGGTACTGAATTCTGGGGCAACACAGGTTACTGACCAAGTCTTGCAGTAGAGCGACAAATAACTTTTAAGAACATGTGTTTACAATTCGGCACCAAACTTTGGTTTCAAGGAAGCACATGGTATCTGTTTTATATTTGTCTCTTATACCTGCTTACTTAATGAGCCTTCGCCTCACGGTATCTGTTTTATATTTGTCTTTTATACCTGCTTACATAATGAGCCTTCTCCTCACGGTATCTGTTTTATATTTGTCTCTTATACCTGCTTACATAATGAGTCTTCTCCTCACGGTATCTGTTTTATATTTGTCTCTTATACCTGCTTACATAATGAGCCTTCTCCTCAAGGTATCCATTTTATATTTCACCTAAGAATTCACCGAAAAGTACATACCTAAGTAAATTTGCATGTTCTTGGTATCTAGGGACATCTATGGATCTCAGGGAATGTATTGTACATTTTGGACTTAGAGGACTAAAGAAGATAGCAGAGCGGAAAGCTGCATCAAATAACACTGAGCGATGATGGTTTGACCGACACTGATTATTTGCACCAAGTTAACAGTGATGCGTCTTGCAATTAACAGTGTGTTGAAAAAAAGCCTACCGCAGGTGCACTCAGTAGTATCTCTTGCCCCTGCAGGTAGTGGTGGTTACAGTGAGTACTAGTAGGTGTGGGTGTATGAAGAGTGTGAGGAGGAAGGCCTACATTATTAACCAGAGCTGTCCTCTTAACCACAACCTTTTCTTCCTAAAATGACAGTGGACATCCTAATTCCCTCTTGTGTCCTGAGGCAGTGGGAAGGCTGAGGCGGAAACAGATGACAGAAGGGTCTGGCAGGATTCGATTCAGGGCTTCGTTTTTTTTTTTTTTTTTTATGACGTGTGGTCATATCATGAATCCACCTTCGTTTCATCTACCATTCCGGGGACCGTCCATAAATGTGATTTGTGTCATCCCAGACCCAGACACAATTGTTATCCGCCCCGTGAGGTCGGGATGACGACCCCCCCCCCCTTCGTTTCAAACCGTGGGCACACGTGGTTCCAGAAACAGGGGTCATTAGTCGTTATGCCAATTCCCTTCCTGGTCGTTGTGCTGCCCAGGTTATTGTCGTCTGGGGAGGGTGTGTAGAACTACCACATGCCTCCTCTGATACATGTGGAGTCACCAGACGCTTCGTTTCACCCGACAGCTAGGAGTTTCACTAGGAGAATGTAATGCGTGTGGAGGTTCACACTATCTCCCCCAGATACCCTCCCTGCTGAACAGGCGCCGCTGCCAATTGTGTTCGTAGGGACGACTGACCAAGCTGGAGGTACCGGCGCTGACAGCGGGAATCGAACACAGAGTCAGTCTCTGCGGTGGTAGGCAAGTGCTTAGACCTCTACGCTGCCCAGTCGCCAACCCTCTCCGGGGGCTACTCTTTGCGTCACACACCATATAACACTGTGAGCCTAAGCGGCCTCTACCTTGCGGTGGAGAGCAGTCGTCCGAGTCCGTGTCGCTCTCGCTGCTGTCCTCCACCAGGAAGCTGGGGTAGTTCCAGGACATGCTGACGATGCCATCCGACTCGTGGAGCAGAATGTGAGCCAGCATGCGCCCGTGGCAGTCCATCACTATCACCTGTCCGTCTGCCGTACCGAACAACACCTAGAGAGAGAGAGAGGGGGAGAGACGGGAGCCATTCGTCATGTGGCGTACGACTACTGATCATTCAGGGGAGAGAGAGAGAGAGAAAGAGAGAGAGTGAGCAAGGGAGAGATCATGGAGAGAGAGAAAGGAGAGATCATGGAGAGAGAGAGAGAGAGAGAGAGAGAGAGAGAGAGAGAGAGAGAGAGAGAGTGCATTTTGTGGAGCAGAAATATATTGCAACAACTATTGCATTTTTAGTACATTAATGGTTAATAAAGTGCCATCATGTCATCGTAGCAGCATCATGCTAGCACTCTCTCTGGTGCTCTTGTCATCTGTATATTATGGAACAGCATCATGCTAGCACTCTCTCTGGTGCTCTTGTCATCTGTATATTAGGGCTGTCCCCGACTAAGGATTTGGATGGTCGACTAGGATTGGCCAAAATTTGCCGTTAGTCGACTATTGGTCGACTTAAAAAATAATAATAATTTTTTATTTTTATTTTTTTTATCATTCCATTTGGGCTGTGGGGGTGCTTAATGTCTGAAGGAGGCGACGGAAGGCTTCTTGTCCTCTGCAAAAGCATGCAATTGGTCCACTGATGGATACATCTTGATATTTGTCTAGTCTAGTGTGTTCATTAGATGGGTGAAATCCTCTTTCAGTGCCTTTGTGCCTGTTTTCGTAGGCAGTTAGCCTCTGGTATGCGGGCCATTAGCGTTAGCCACGCTTCTAGGCCTCTTTTATTTTGGAAAGAATGATAATTATTATTATTTTTTTTATTATTATATTCGACTAAGAGGTTGGCCAGTCGACTACGGCTCCTTTCGACCGATTAGTAGACTAATCGATTAATAGGGGTCAGCCCTACTGTATATTATGGAACAGCATCATGCTAGCACTCTCCCTGGTGCTCTTGTCGTCTGTATATTATGGAACAGCATCATGCTAGCTCTCTCTCTGGTGCTCTTGTCGTCTGTATATTATGGAACAGCATCATGCTAGCACTCTCTCTGGTGCTCTTGTCGTCTGTATATTATGGAACAGCATCATGCTAGTAGAACTCTCTCTGGTGCTCTTGTCATCTGTATATTATGGAACAGCATCATGCTAGTAGAACTCTCTCTGGTGCTCTTGTCATCTGTATATTATGGAACAGCATCATGCTAGCACTCTCTCTGGTGCTCTTGTCGTCTGTATATTATGGAACAGCATCATGCTAGTAGAACTCTCTCTGGTGCTCTTGTCATCTGTATATTATGGAACAGCATCATGCTAGTAGAACTCTCTCTGGTGCTCTTGTCATCTGTATATTATGGAACAGCATCATGCTAGCACTCTCTCTGGTGCTCTTGTCACCTGTATATTATGGAACAGCATCATGCTAGTAGCACTCTCTCTGGTGCTCTTGTCATCTGTATATTATGGAACAGCATCATGCTAGCACTCTCTCTGGTGCTCTTGTCATCTGTATATTATGGAACAGCATCGTGCTAGCTCTCTCTCTGGTGCTCTTGTCGTCTGTATATTATGGAACAGCATCATGCTAGCACTCTCTCTGGTGCTCTTGTCGTCTGTATATTATGAAACAGCATCATACTAGCACTCTCTCTGGTGCTCTTGTCGTCTGTATATTATGAAACAGCATCATACTAGCACTCTCTCTGTTGCTCTTGTCATCTGTATATTATGGAACAGCATCATGCTAGCACTCTCTCTGGTGCTCTGGTCAGCTGTATATTATGGAACAGCATCATGCTAGCACTCTCTCTGGTGCTCTTGTCATCTGTATATTATGGAACAGCATCATGCTAGCACTCTCCCTGGTGCTCTTGTCATCTGTATATTATGGAACAGCATCACGCTAGCACTCTCTCTGGTGCTCTTGTCATCTGTATATTATGGAACAACAGCATCATGCTAGCACTCTCTCTCTGGTGCTCTTGTCATCTGTATATTATGGAACAGCATCATGCTAGCACTCTCCCTGGTGCAAAGCAAGTTGCACTGCGTCTCGTTCACACGATCCAGTAATTTAATAAGACGTTAGTATAATTTTTTATTTCTTTTTTTACATTTGTATTACATTTTTGTTGATACGTTTCTCATACAGTATATCAACTAGGGATGGTCATGAGTAATCGATTACTTAATTACTTGAGTACTCGTCGTTTCAAATGAATTCGAATAGTTTTTGAGGGTGCTCAATTTTCTTCTTTTTTGGTTACCACCAAATACGTCCCCCAAAAGGGCCTGTTCGTAGCAACGAAACAGAAAACTTGCGTTGAAATCTTGCTTTGAAATATCGCTCTGAAATCTCGCTCTGAAATCCCACGTGAGTTGTTGTGGAGCTGTGGAGCTCTTTTAGCGTTATCTAAAAGATAAAAACATCAGTTCGTGTTTGTGCATTTCCAAATTGTGCCTACAACATGTCGCCCACTTTGCATAGCGCTCATAAACTATTGATATGGACATGTCATTCCATGAGCGGAGAGACCTGCTGTAGACAGAGTGGAGGTAATGTAATTATTACAAATGGTAACTGACTGTGTTGAGTGACAATACGCATTAAGCATGGGGTATATTGCCGTGCGTTCTTATGTCCGCGGAGCAAGACATAATGAAATTGGTAGCGTGTGTGTATCTCGTAATTGCTGCTGCCATGCGTTTTAAGATGCGCTCTAAAAATAGATTTCCCTAAACAATTGCTCGAGCACTACTCCAGTAATTCATGCGAGTACTGGATCTGGGAAGACATTACTGGTGCCCATCCCTAACATCAACACATAGCAACCGCTGTTTCTTCCAACGCGGAGGACAACATGGGCGTGGTAAACATGCAGCGAGAGGCCTCTATAGAGACGGATATGGAGAAGACTGAGAGCGCAAGTAAAGAAAGGTAACAGTACAGTATAACAGGGAAACATGAGGAGGGGGAGGGTGTGGGGGCAGAAACACATGTAGACTGATAGCACGGTGACATCTGACCTGAGCTGGCAAACTATGAAACATGAATAACAACACTACCTGACAAAACAGCCACATAGGCAAGACAGAAAGCGCTAGCTGACTCTCAGGACAAACCCCTAGGGTGTGTCTGGTTCTGCATCGCAATAAGAAGAATGAATACTAACAACTGGCAAACAACAACAACACGGATCTCTCCGTTTATTAGTATTCAAAGGCTGGCACAGTGCTGCAGGGGTCCATGTATCTATCTGGAGTCTGCTGCAGACGTCTGCACATGTGTGTGTATGGTAGCAATCTGTTATCACTACCACAGGGGGTTAATATATCTTTTCCACCTATGTGTGTATGTATGTATATATGTACGCGTCTGTGTGTGTGCATTTGTGTATGTATGTTATGTGTCTATGTATCTATGTGTGTGTGTGTGTGTGTGTGTGTGTGTGTATATGTACAGTATGTGTGTGTGTGTGTGTGTGTGTGTGTGTGTGTGTGTGTGTGTGTGTGTGTGTGTGTGTGTGTGTGTGTGTGTGTGTGCATGTATGTATGTTTGTATATATACTAGAGGTGGCCATAGATTAATTTCTTTAATCTAGATTAATCTATCTGCAATCCTGGAGTTAATCTAGATTAATCTAGATTAAAATGGCTCATTTGAAGTCTGCCGAAGGCATTCAAAATATGTGTGTTCTACCCAAATAATGACCAGAAGTAAGTCCTTACTTTTTCTTTCCTCCTTACGTTTCTCAGGCCAGGTGGCTCATTACACCATGAGCCCATCTCCCGTTTCCAAAATGCATTACAGACTGAAAAAGCTGTTTTGCTATGATAATTGGTAATGAAATATCAAAATGATGTTCAATAAGATGTACTTGTGTTAAATTGATGAGGAACAGGGCTAACTACCCACAGCTACTGTAGTATGATGAACAGGGCTAACTACCCACAGCTACTGTAGTATGAGGAGGAACAGGGCTAACTACCCACAGCTACTGTAGTATGAGGGACAGGGCTAACTACCCACAGCTACTGTAGTATGATGATGAACAGGGCTAACTACCCACAGCTATGTAGTATGATAATGAACAGGGCTAACTACCCACAGCTATGTAGTATGATGAACAGGGCTAACTACCCACAGCTACTGTAGTATGATGAGGAACAGGGCTAACTACCCACAGCTACTGTAGTATGATGAACAGGGCTAACTACCCACAGCTACTGTAGTATGATGATGAACAGGGCTAACTACCCACAGCTACTGTAGTATGATGATGAACAGGGCTAACTACCGACAGCTACTGTAGTATGATGAACAGGGCTAACTACCCACAGCTACTGTAGTATGATGAGGAACAGGGCTAACTACCCACAGCTACTGTAGTATGATGAACAGGGCTAACTACCCACAGCTACTGTAGTATGATGAACAGGGCTAACTACCCACAGCTACTGTAGTATGATGATGAACAGGGCTAACTACCCACAGCTACTGTAGTATGATGATGAACAGGGCTAACTACCCACAGCTACTGTAGTATGATGATGAACAGGGCTAACTACCTCCAGCTACTGTAGTATGATGATGAACAGGGCTAACTACCCACAGCTATGTAGTATGATGAACATGGCTAACTACCCACAGCTACTGTAGTATGATGAACAGGGCTAACTACTCACAGCTATGTAGTATGATGATGAACAGGGCTAACTACCCACAGCTACTGTAGTATGATGATGAACAGGGCTAACTACCCACAGCTACTGTAGTATGATGATGAACAGGGCTAACTACCCACAGCTATGTAGTATGATTATGAACAGGGCTAACTACCCACAGCTACTGTAGTATGATGATGAACAGGGCTAACTACCCACAGCTACTGTAGTATGATGATGAACAGGGCTAACTACCCACAGCTACTGTAGTATGATGATGAACAGGGCTAACTACCCACAGCTACTGTAGTATGATGATGAACAGGGCTAACTACCCACAGCTACTGTAGTATGATGATGAACAGGGCTAACTACCCACAGCTACTGTAGTATGATGAGGGACAGGGCTAACTACCCACAGCTACTGTAGTATGATGATGAACAGGGCTAACTACCCACAGCTACTGTAGTATGATGATGAACAGGGCTAACTACCCACAGCTACTGTAGTATGATGATGAACAGGGCTAACTACCCACAGCTACTGTAGTATGATGAGGGACAGGGCTAACTACCCACAGCTACTGTAGTATGATGATGAACAGGGCTAACTACCCACAGCTACTGTAGTATGATGAGGGACAGGGCTAACTACCCACAGCTACTGTAGTATGATTATGAACAGGGCTAACTACCCACAGCTACTGTAGTATGATGAGAAACAGCAGACAGGACTCTACCGCTCAACATCAATGGTAAGTAAGATATAGAGTTAGGGTTATAAAAATCCAAACTATCCCATTATTAACACAACACAATGATTCAGTGTCTTCTGATGACATCATCATCAAAAAATATGGTTGGATGGCTGGGTATCCAGCCTGAAACCAACTTAACCGTGGTCAATTAAATAAATTAAATTACATAAACGTACCCAAGGCGAACGAGTGAAGTTCCCAGCTGACATCGATGAAGTGTACAGTAACGCCTAGGTAGTTATCGTTGCTGACAGATGTCCAATGGTCCCCAGTCATTGCTACACACGCCGCCCTGGCCAACTTCTCACCTTTCACAGCTTTCTCTGTGGCGTGTTGGTCCTGGATTCTCCTCATGATATTCGCCTCGCAGGTAGCCTGTTGCCGCCCGGAGAAGAAGCTCGAGTCCATCATCTTCAACCACGCTGATAGGCCGGCAATTGACTGCAATCCACTGGGCTAGGAGGTTAGTTAGCTTGGCTGATGAAGCTGTGCTGATGGGCTTGCCTCGGTTGCACTCAAACAGTGTAGTTTGACGAACACTTGTCCCCGGTGCAGCAGTGCTTGGCCCGGCAGGCACCTTCCTTGCTAACATCAATTTGATGCTTTTTGCTTAGGTGATATTTGAGACTCGAGGAACTCCTACAGTAAGCCATTTGAGCTTTGCACCTTGGTCTTGTCGAGGTTTCCATCGGGAAGCTTTTTGTAAATTAAATAGCCCTGAAGCAAACCCGGCTTCACACTGCTCACAGCGTCCTCCATTGTCATGCAGCTGATGTTTTGATATGGTAATTATTTTCACCCATGACCCGCTCGGGTCATGTTTAACGCGTGATAATAGTCCGGCGTTAACTTAGCCCGGTAACGCCGTTAACGGCCCAGCTCTAATATATACACAGTATATATGTATATATATGTGTGTGTGTGTGTTACCTGCTGGTCATCAGGGGTCCAGATGCCACAGGAGATCTGGCTCTCCAGGTTGATCTCGGAGGACCAGTGTCTCTGCCCGCTGACTGAGCCCACCAGGACGAAGCCATCCCGGTAGGAGATGAGAGCCTGGGTTCCATCGTGGGACCAGGTGAAGTCGCTCACCTGCGGAGAAGAAGCGGTCAGCTAAACGACACCGAGATGACCTACTAGGAGCTAGGGCTGAGCCCAAACGTTCGAACGTTCGTTCGTTACGTTGGCATTTGAATCTTAATTAATAAATTTTTTTCTTTTTCAAAAAAGAAAAAAATATTTCAAATGTCTTTTTCCATTTTTTTTTCTCCATTGGAAATATATATCAAAAGCAATACTTTTATTCTGCACATTTCTAAAAGCTATGTGGATGTACTGTATTATTGATGATGAATTTTTTTTACTCTACATACAATGTTATCTATAGCACTGTGGCTTAGATTACATCAGAGTTTTGGCCCTTGGAGAGGCTGTGCAGCCAAGCAAGCACAGTGAAAAGGGCTCAGGGACCTTGGTGCAACAGAATGGTTCGTCACTGCGTTACTGCGTTATTTTTATGTAGATTGGTAGCGAGCTTGAGCACAGTCCTGACTCCTGTGTCATGCGAAGACACGTTGTGGACGTGTTTGTTTACTCTACTACTACTAGTAATACACTCGCTTCGCCAATAAACAGAATAGTTTCAAGACATTGCGTCGGTCTGAGAGAAGAATCAAGCATCGGAAATACATTTGGACTGCAGTATTCTGTTGTGGAAGGTTAAAACCTAATGTTTGGTATCATTATTTTCAGCACAGTCTCATCTATATGACCTGACCGTTTAAAAAAAATAATATTATTATAAAAAAAAAAATAATAATAATAAAAAGATATTTCAAATTCTCATTTCTCCCTTCAAGTTCAAATCTCTTAAATTCGAAATTCGAAAATAATGTGACAGCCCTAATCCTTACACTACTGGCAAGTATTTCATACCACGCTATGTCCAAAAATCCAAACCATCACTGTCTTTTGAAGGCCATAGCGGGCTCAGTTTTTAAGCTAGCATGAGCCAGTGGTACCATTATGAAACGTTAAGTGACGCTACACATCACTGACTTTGTCAGGTGTCATTCACTGGAAATTGTCAAGTTGATCAACAGATTTTGACTGTACGAATCTGTAAGGGCATTAACTCATTCAGCGACCGCCATTAGACGCGGCCCGCTGTAGCTAGGCCGCGCTTTAAAAGATAGGAGTGCGTCACCTTGTTTGTAGAGCTATAACTGTAGCTAAGGGGCTACACAACCCGGACTGTATTAAAGATTGTTTAGATTAAACCACTACTAAAGAATATTAATAGCCAGACAGTATAGTTAGACAAAATGGCGGACACTCAATTGACGGCACGGGGACAAGGATACCTGGTTTATAAGCATTTTAATCGTCATAGCAACATACATCTGAATTATCACGTTTCTCTTTTAATAATAGAATGTCAGAGTATCAAAGTCAGCGGTAATGAATAGTTCCTAGGTTACGAATACTCGACCGGAGCTCTGCAGGGAGTGAGAAGAGACGAGGCGATACGGGGAAAGCAAGGGTAGCTGGAGACAATGGTTTCCCTCGGGAGCTCCAAGCTCCGGAGGAATTGGAGACTGGTCGGATAATCCTGTCGTCGCTGGAAGAAAAGGGGTCTCGTACGGAACCGGTCCTTGTAATTAATAGCTATTAATCCAAAAGCCCGTTGGCATAGATGGTAGCTAGCTAGCTTCGTTTGTACTGGAAGCTAGCCCGCAGACGGTCTTCAATGAGTAGTTAGATCCAAACGCCGCTGGGTTTAACTATACGTTTCTCCACGTTACTTCGCTTACACAAGTCACTATACTGCGCCAATAATGGCTCTACAATATTATAGTCGTATCTAAGTAGCTACTAGCTATCTGTAACGATACACCGCTTGTAGGTCTGTGTACAACTGTACCGGACGTATCACGCTCTCGCTCTGCTGCTTCTCCTGTTCTGATACTGCCGACTCGCGGCTGCTTGCACCATCCACAATATATATACTCAGACTGATTTCTAGGGCGCAGCCGAGTTACCTGTCCGGAATCAATGCGCCTGCTATGGGCAAGTCTGAACTTGTCTGAACATGTCTAGAACCATGTCTGGGGGGCTCGTCTGGTGGCGCCTCCAATGTCAAGGGCGGGACCCAATGAGGCGAGCGAAGAATACTATTATGCAAACGGATGGCGTAAAGATATATATCTTATATATATAAACAATATACAAGTTATACAAAATAATAAACGCAGACTTTCAGTGTTAATCTGGACCTTCAGAACAATAACTATATTCTATATTATAGCTATGGATACAATACTATGGCCCATTTGACATCACCTATCTATCGTTCAATATGTGAAAAAGAATGAATTTTTCCATCCATACGTTCCCGTGTTATACCGTGGTGAATATAAGTATGGTTTTAGTTTAGAGCGGTCTAGGGTAATTCCCGAAATGCTGAGTTATAGCCTCATACGTCAATTCCACTATAGACGTTGCCGTTTCTTGCCTGTACACGCTATTATTCCGAAATCAAATCTATATCATAGGTATTATGTTCCATCGTGAATGCATGAAGGGGGGGGGTCGTTTCTGATTATTTGATTGTCAGTAACGGCATTCGTATTGAACACTAAAAACGCTTATCAGCCCGATCGGTATAAAAGCATTGCAGGATCAAGCTAAAATTGACGTCAGATCATCCTTACCTGTGATCGGGAGTAGGGCTGCACGATTTTGGGAAATAATCTAATTGCGATTTTTCTGACAGATATTGCGATTGCGATAAAATGTGCGATTATAAAAAAAAAATGTAAGCAGCCCCACAGAGGTTTATTGTAAAATGCGGCTTGCATCTGACCTATGCGGTGGGTCTTTTCGGGACACAGAGCCTGAAAATGTTTCTTTTTACCTGGGAATCGATACCGGTACCCAACGGTACCTTTTTTTCTGTACTTTACTCTCCCTCTCTGAAGTCTAAACTTCACAACACACAATCTAAAACCCCTTACCTCCCTCTCCCAAACCGATCTTGTATCTCAATGGGACTTCCTGGTTAAACAAATTTTAAAAGAGTAAAAAAATATATATATATTGCGATTTTTTATGAATTTTTTTGCGATTTGATAATTGCATCATTCCAAATCGCGATTTCGATTTAAAATCGATTAATCGTGCAGCCCTAATCGGGAGTATTCCAAAAATAATATTCCAATTGTTTGATCGCCATCTGGTACATCCAATGTCTATTTGCTCCACGGCATAACCGGCCACAACATATGGATCGGGGATATTTGGCACGCTTCAATGGAACCGGGAGAACCGCTCCCCTCGCCCGACAAGGAAAAGTGAAACCAGAGACATTTGGCCATTACACAGGCCAAGATACAAGGTTACAAAGGGTGCTTGATACCGCCGTCTAGCTGGATGCGGCCGGTATTGCACTTTGGCGACCTCAGACTCATTCCCTATGGTAACACCAAGGTCCCTGGATGAATAATGAATAAAAATATTGAATAAAGGAATAAATGACCAAAACCCGAGAAATCTCGGGTCTGGCGCCCAACGCATGGCGAGTTAACCCGACTTACCTCGGGTTTGGCCACCATTGAGTTAATGGGAGCAATTGAAATGTTTTTGTTTTTTAAGTAACTAAATAGTTACTTTTCAGAGTAACGCATTACTTTTGGGTGTGTAAGTAACTAGTAAATTCACTGAGTTACTTTTGAAATAAAGTAACTAGTAATGGTAACTAGTTACTATTTTTCAGTAACTACTAGCACAACACTGCTCCTGAGACATACTTCCCTTCATATTTCAGCCTGTCTCACCTGAGCACCGCGGTCGTTGACCAGCTCCACTGACCAGCGGCCTTCATACTGGATCCAAACAAAGATGCCTCCATCTGTGTCACAGGTGGCCAGCTTCTGGAAGGGCTCGTTCCATCGCACCAGGACCACCTGACACACACAGGAAATAAAAAAGTTGAATAAATCATGAGAACTCGGCAGAATGCATATCACACAGCTAAATTTAGACTGGATAGAGGAAAAAGTCGGAAATTGGGTTAACCTCATTTTCAAAGTGACGCAAAAGAGGTGATAATATCCTGAATGTCTTAGTTAATGAGATTCTATTAGCCCCCCCCACACACACACACATGCATGCACGCACACACACGGACACGCACACAGACACGCACACACTCACTTCCTTTCTTCAGATCAGTAACATGGCAGGAAAATGTCACCGTATGGAGACTGCAGTGCACTACTGCACACCAATAAGACTGGAAGCAAATAGCTGAGAATCGTAACTGTACCACCACTGGAATGGAATCACATTCATAAGAGTCCACACCCGGTACGAATAGCAACGGTTTTCTTGAGTTGAGCGAGTGCGTTATTCATGCTTTTGTCATTCATTCATGAAAATAAAAAGTGAGCAATCTAATCTCTCACGGACTGCTGCTGACCACTGGATCTATATTTTTGATGATATGCAAAGCCCACAAACTCACACAGTTTTTCACAGAGAGAGAGTGGGGGGGGGGAGAGAGAGAGAGAGAGAGAGAGAGAGAGAGAGAGAGAGAGAGAGAGAGAGAGAGAGAGAGAGAGAGAGAATGAAGCTTGCATAGAAAAGATGAAGGCAGGACAGAGAGGAAGGATACGAGGCGCTAGCGTGAGAACACAGGAAGGATTAACGTACTGTTACTGTTTACACATCACACCTAGAGCGGATCATAGATGTACTGTACGTGTTTAAAGATAAAGGGAAAGTATCTGTGTCGGTGCTTGTCAAACCATTTCTCAGGAGACACACCTTGGCTTCTCGGAATAAAATTTTTTGTGAAGCAAAACTGATTTGGCAGATAATTGTGTCAGCTAACAGGACAAAATGTATCCTGTTAAAACTACTAGCCTACAGTGTTTTATTCAACATGTCTGCCTTTTTCAAAAGGATTTGAGAGGGCTTTGGATATTCATATGATGCTACCATCAGAGAATAATTTGGGGGACCCGTTTTAATCAGGAACTACAAAAACACTGCTTTGGATCTAAAATGTCCATATCAAAGGACCCTCCAATAGATAAACTTGATTTTGTCCCCCATGTGAGAAGAGATTTGTTGTTTACAAGAGTTAGTTCAGAACTGATCTTGGCTCTGGGCAGTGGGGGCCCCGGGTTCGGGGTCTCTGGGAGTCGGAGTGTCATTGAGGCGTGGTGCTCTGGTTCCCTGGGATGCTGGACTTGGGGTTCTCATGGGCCGGGAGCCGTGGAGCTGTCGGGCTGGAGGCTTGGGATGCTCTGCTTTATGTGCAGTGGGCCTGTGATCTATGGGGGTGCTGTTTTTTGGGTTGGATAGCAGGGGTGGGTGGACACTCCTGTGGTGTTCTGGTCTGCTGAGCTTCACCTGGGTATGGTTGTTTTCCTTCCTTTTTTTCTTTTCCTTTATATATTTAATTTATATTAGAACGATTTGATTTAATGTAATTGTCTTGTCATTATTGTTATTATTGCTGTTACTGTCCTGTGATGTCTTGTTTATTATTATTGTTACTGTATTGTGTTGTGTCTTGTTTCGTGTGGAAAAAGGAAAATAAAGGAACAGTTTATCACAAAAAAAAAATAGTTAGTCCAGAACTGTCTGTCTATATACCCTAGCTGGGGAGATAACAGTGGAGAGAGTAAGACCGATATTTGGCGTCATGATATCTGTGTAACTGAAGAAGAGAAAATGCCCATAAAAAGGCATTGTGTATTTGTTCACAGAATTTACATGAAAGCTTATCAGATTCTGTGCATCACAAACTGCCCAATTATACATGAAACAATGTACAACAAATTGCATAGTGCCTCTTTAATTAACACACACTGATTATTACCAACTATTAATTATGTCCCCAACGGAAACCTTTGTTACCATCTGCAATAAAAAAAAAATATATACATCATCCATTTTATCTAATAAGATAACATTTTCAGTGTGTTTACCTCATGCCAATCATTGCGAATGCAGTAAAATGGGATTGGCAAGCATTTCTTTTTTAAATATCGATACTTGGTTCCAGTATATGCAAGAGGAAGTACGACGATATATCGCAGTATCGATTTCTTTGTCCCACCCCTAATCAGAATAGTCATTTTATACATGATCTAAGCTAGTGAATTAAATAAGATTGAAACAGGTCATGGTGTGTGTGTGTGTGTGTGTGTGTGTGTACGTGTGTGTGTACGTGTACGTGTGCGTGTGCGTGTGTGTTCGTGTCCCATCTCTGGTCTTTGGAAAGACCAGATGAGGTCAGAGTAGTTTGATAGTATTTACTGAGGATGGACAGATAATGTTTTTTTTTGTATTTTATTTTTTTATTATTTTTTAAACAAACACATAAACAAACATGACAACACACGATAAGATATACAAGCATTAGTTGTCAGTGCACATCCAATGAAATCACATTTTAGTTAATTGTCTTATATAGGATATACCCCTAATACCTGTTATCTAAAAACCTACACACATATGCTCCAGCTCGAACCCCCCCCTCCCGGACCCCTCTTTGGATAGTACCTCCATTATCCCTCACTCCTAACCAGACACTACCATTATAAGCTAGCTTTTATTCTCTCCACCACTTCTAACCACATTGACATTTTGGATTCATTGAGACCCAGAATTCTTGCTGTAGATATTTCTTGATAAATCACATCGAGATATGTAAGAAACCAAACTTTCCGGCACATTTTTTCCGGTTGAAACCAGCGTGATGCGATCAGCTTTTTAGCTACTGTGATACCCGATAAAACCAATCTCTTTAGCTGTGAATTTACTGCAAACTCAATCATTCAATAGTAATACAGAGGGGTGTACAGGTATATTCCAAGATACGAGTTTTGATAATTGTTGGGTCACATCTTTCCAGAATGTCTTAACTGGTGGGCAGTCCCAATACATGTGCATAAATGTCCCTTCGTCCCCATTTGTACATTGGGAGCATTTGGACAGATAATGTTGATATTTAAACATAAAAAATATAATACATAATAAATGTACACATGATCATACAACATAAAAAAAATTGTTGTAGGAACGGTTTGGGAGAGGGAAGTAGGGAGGGGTTTTAGGTTGTGTGTTGTGAGTTCCAAAATGTTTTACATAAAGTGTAAAGCTCAATATATCAAAACGTGGCACTGTACAGTTTGTATTAAAAACAATAGATTGTTTTTCATATAAATGTCTGGAAGAGTTCAAAAAGAAAAATGTCTAATGATATTTTTGTTGCCTTTTTTAAGCTGATCTAAATGATACTGATTGTGTTAAATGGGCATAGTGGGTCCCCTACTATTCACCATTTACATGCTCCCCCTCGGGTCAGATTATACGTCACCACGGACTCAACTTTCATTGTTATGCCGATGATACTCAGCTCTATATCAGCACCTCAGCATCCTCCCAGCTCCCCCCACAGTCTGTAGTCAACTGCCTCCACGCCATAAAAACCTGGATGTCAACCAAATTACTGAAACTCAACAGCAAAAAGACAGAGCTCATGGTTGTGGCCCCCAAGGCACTGCTCGGGAAGGTTGGAGATCTCCTCCTCCACGTTGACGGCTGTTCCATCTCCCCGTCTCTCGAAGTCCGTAACCTGGGCGTCACCCTTGACTCCACACTTTCATTTCACTCCCACATCAAATCCGTCACCAAGTCTGCCTTCTACCACCTCAAAAACATCTCCCGTCTCCGACCCTCACTCTCAGACTCAGTGGCTGAGACCCTGATCCACTCATTCATCACCTCCCGGTTGGACTACTGTAATGGAGTCCTGTTCGGGTTACCCAGCAAAGCCCTGGACAGGCTCCAGTATGTTCAGAACTCAGCTGCCAGGGTTCTCACTCACACCAAGCCCTGGCAGCACATCACCCCCACCCTCATCCACCTCCACTGGCTTCCAGTCAAGTTCCGCATCACCTTCAAACTCCTGCTCCTCACCTACAAATCCCTCCATGCCCTCGCCCCCCGATACCTGTCTGATCTCCTCCATTGAGAGAAAATGGTGGTTTTTCAATGTATGTGATGTATAGATTGGGGGGAGTGACCACAGCTAAAACGGTGCCGGGTCAGAGAGGTCGAAGTGCATGCGGACGGTGGAAGCAGGAGACGGTGGTTCAGTAGCAGGGTGATTGTTGTGAGCCACACTGCCAGCGAGAGAATGTTTGTTGACATTCCTCATTAGAACATCTGAGATTAGAGTGTACTGTCTCGATGAGCAGGAGGGAGAGAGGTTCATCTTAATGCAACAGTGAATGAAACTGCATTTTAATGTGTGAAAGGTTAAACGCAGTTGTCATGACAACACGTCACATGACAACCAGAATGCGGGGCCGTCGTTGCGACGACGAACATCTATAAGTCGAACGGTGTTTCCGGGTGTTGAGCAGACTAAAATCTGACTGAGACTAAGAGGGAAGAAACCAGAAGAGACTCTCTCCTCTCGACGAGAGAGAGGGGGGGGGGGGGGGAGAATGGCACATCACCAGTAGCTTCGGCTACCACGAGGATGGTTTTAGGCTAACGAACAGGCCTGAACACTATTGGACTGAACAGCAAAAGGACGATAATATGAACACACCGAAAGATCATTAGAAATAGACTCTTCAAGGACGATACAATTTGATAACATCTGATAACATGAGGTTCTGTTTATAGCAATAAAACAACGCTTCTCCTCATAAGGTATCTCACAGTGTCGAAGTGTCGAATTCTTACGGAAGTGGAGAAGTATTATGGTTTATGGATTGCACTAACGGGGGGGAGATAAGGATCTTATCTACCAGTATCGGAGACGTCAGGACCATTAAAAGTACACAACGCAGAGGAATTGGATGGAGAGCCAAACAGACGAAGACGTGATACTGGCCAGTTTGATCAGAATCTTACAGTTGGTGCCGTTGGGACCCGGATTTGCAAGAGATTAAAACAACGGGAACAGTTGGTTGTTGTTGGTTGTTGATGACAGCCGGATTTGCAAGAGATAAGAACAACGGATAAAGACTTTTTCAATAATGGGGCGACAGTGGACAACAGTCATCAATGTGTGGGAGAATCATGATCGAAGCAAGGCCGGTCAGCCCTGGGAGAGAGCGGCGAGTCGAGCGGTCAGGAGGCGAACCAGCGCTGTAGGGGAAACAGCGCTCCGATCAAAAATGTGAGTTCACTGTGCACACGGTTGTTTTGATTTTAAGCCAAATAAAAACGAACAGATAGTGAATCCGTAAACGTAAACATTTCTAGTTCGACACAGAGAATGCCAGCTGTGATAATATGAGCAGAGAGCCATGGTGGAAATCGAGGGTGTTATCTACAGAGAATGAAAAGCAAACGAGGCAGGCTGCACAGTTTTGGTTTAAGGAGGGTAAATGCGAGATGAGGAAAGGGGGGGGGGGGGGGGGGGGCGCTTGAATCAGATCGAAAAATTGTTATGGCGGGACTGTTTTCATAACAGAAGGAAAGTCGAAAGGAGATTGTACCAGTGTGTATTATGTCCGATCAGGCAAGAGTATTAGTCTGAGAAAGCGTCCCCTGATAATGGAGAGGAAAGACAGCTGTGTTTTCAGGCCTTGGAAGGAAGGGCAGCGGCCGTTTGTTGAGAGAGTAGCCATTTGCACCGAGTCAAAATGGCCGCAGAGCCACGAGGGGTTTAGAATCAGGAAGTGACACGTCACCTACAATCCTCTAGACTGAGTTTTGGCCGCCATCTAGGGGGGCAGTGGGATAATACAGGCAAATGGAGGAGTAGGTCGCCACCTAGTGGCGGAGGGGGGGGGGGGTAGTGCTGGGGAGTTTCCATTACCCATAGGGGAATATTTAGAGTTTAATTCAATTAAGGAGTTTAATTGCGGAGGGGGGGGGGGTAGTGCTGGGGAGTTTCCATTACCCATAGGGGAATATTTAGAGTTTAATTCAATTAAGGAGTTTAATTGCGGAGGGGGGGGGGGGGGGTAGTGCTGGGGAGTTTCCATTACCCATAGGCAAATATGTAGAGTTTAAGTTAATTAAGGAGTTGAATTTTTTCAAAATTACCAACTGCTTGTGTGTATACACGGTGGTGTATGTGAGAACTTTGTAAAGGAACTCAAAGTGTGGTATATAGAGCGACGGGACAGCTCCAGGGCGACGGTAGACAGCCCCGTAGGGTATATAGAGCGACGTGACAGCTCCAGGGCGACGGTAGACAGGCCCGTAGGGTATAGAGCGACGGTGACAGCTCCAGGGCGATGGTAGACAGCCCCGTAGGGTATAGAGCGACGGTGACAGCTCCAGGGCGACGGTAGACAGCCCCGTAGGGTATAGAGCAACGGTGACAGCTCCAGGGCGACGGTAGACAGCCCCGTAGGGTATAGGGCGATGGACAGCTCTGTTGTATGTTAGATGATAGTACGAGTACGTATGTGAGTTAGGAGCAGGGAACCAACCTGCTCTGTTGTATGTTAGAGCGATGCTCGGTTGTATGTTATTATCATAATAATAAGATCGATATACAGGTTAATTAAATAAGTTTAATTATGAAATAAGAGGGAGTTCGATCTCCAGTGGGGCCTTCTCACACCTAATAAATAGGCAGAGTCTTGAGGGGACACGTCACCAGAAAGAACTGGCGCGCGCTGGGGGTCAACCGTGGGACAAACGTAGAGCGCCGAGTGGGTATCGTTTAGCTGCTGGTGTCACGCCGGAAGACAACAAAACAGGGAACAGCCCTGTAGGATTAGATATGGGTGTTGAGAAGGTGGGGGACTAATAGAGAACAAATAGCGCCATGGGCTGTAGGACACTCACACCGTCCAACAGTCTGAAAGGGCGTGGCCATGGCAGGGGCTTGCAGAGGAAAAAAAATATATAGAGAACGAGCTGCAGGCCCAAAGCCACGGTAGACTAATAGAAAACACAGGGTCGAGTGTACAGAAAGACTGCCGGTGTTGTGTTTCTGCTTTCAAGGGGGGAATGACACCGACAGCGATGGAGATGGCCAGGAGACAGACTGGAGGAGGAGGAAGCCGCAGGGGCCAGGCACGGCAGCCTGGTACACAGATCGTCCACGACGAGAGAGAGGGCCGACGGCGGTGGAGATGAGCCTCAACCAAGATGACCGACAGGGCGGAGATGACCGACGGGGCGGAGGCGGCCAACAGGGCGGAGACGGCCGACGAGGCGGAGTCCAGCGGTCGCAGGCGGTGTTGCCCAGGGGAGAACGAGGCGGACATCGGAGGGGCCTTCCCGGCGGAGACGCTGTTTAGAGAGCGTTTTGAAACAACAGAGCACGGGCGGTGAATCATGAACAAACAGGGACTTCCTTTCAGAGTCAATCAGGAGATCGAGAGACGAGACAACAGCGAGAAGTCCTGTGTTCATTGATTAGGAGTATGAGATATAAATGGAGGATTCATATATAAGATATATGTATAGAAGGATATATATATATATAGAAGGTAGATAAGAGGGAGAACAGTAGAACAACAGGATATAATTATTGGGAGCAGACAGGGGGGCTCCAATGGTTATGAGTCGTTGGATGTTGTTGGTTTTGGTGGTCGGTTTCGGTTCCCTTTGTGCACGAAGGGGGGCGCAAACAGACATCAGGCAGCAGGATCACTGGGTTGACCGTGGGCCGTCTTCGTTTCTTGTGCACGAGAGACGAGGTTGGTTTGCTTCAACCACAGGCTATTTTTGGCATAATTAATTAAAAAACCAAATAATGATTTATGATTCTGAAGGGGTGATAAGAATCAAGGGGGGATTGAGAGAAAATGGTGGTTTTTCAATGTATGTGATGTATAGATTGGGGGGAGTGACCACAGCTAAAACGGTGCCGGGTCAGAGAGGTCGAAGTGCATGCGGACGGTGGAAGCAGGAGACGGTGGTTCAGTAGCAGGGTGATTGTTGTGAGCCACACTGCCAGCGAGAGAATGTTTGTTGACATTCCTCATTAGAACATCTGAGATTAGAGTGTACTGTCTCGACGAGCAGGAGGGAGAGAGGTTCATCTTAATGCAACAGTGAATGAAACTGCATTTTAATGTGTGAAAGGTTAAACGCAGTTGTCATGACAACACGTCACATGACAACCAGAATGCGGGGCCGTCGTTGCGACGACGAACATCTATAAGTCGAACGGTGTTTCCGGGTGTTGAGCAGACTAAAATCTGACTGAGACTAAGAGGGAAGAAACCAGAAGAGACTCTCTCCTCTCGACGAGAGAGAGGGGGGGGGGGGGGAGAATGGCACATCACCAGTAGCTTCGGCTACCACGAGGATGGTTTTAGGCTAACGAACAGGCCTGAACACTATTGGACTGAACAGCAAAAGGACGATAATATGAACACACCGAAAGATCATTAGAAATAGACTCTTCAAGGACGATACAATTTGATAACATCTGATAACATGAGGTTCTGTTTATAGCAATAAAACAACGCTTCTCCTCATAAGGTATCTCACAGTGTCGAAGTGTCGAATTCTTACGGAAGTGGAGAAGTATTATGGTTTATGGATTGCACTAACGGGGGGGAGATAAGGATCTTATCTACCAGTATCGGAGACGTCAGGACCATTAAAAGTACACAACGCAGAGGAATTGGATGGAGAGCCAAACAGACGAAGACGTGATACTGGCCAGTTTGATCAGAATCTTACAACCAGTACACTCCATCCCGGAACCTACGATCCTCTGATCTAGGTCTCCTCTCCATCCCTCGCACCAGGTTACGGACTTTTGGGGACAGAGCCTTCAGCGTGGCGTCCCCTACCCTCTGGAACTCTCTCCCCCCCGAAATCCGCAACGCCCCAACCCTGGACACCTTCAAATCCGCTCTAAAAACACACCTCTTCACCAAGGCTTTTCCCCATCAGTTAGTTTAGATTAGATTAGGTCCATTATCCCTTACCTTCCCTCATCCCCCCTTTCCCCCCCCCCTATTTTCCTTGCCCTATATTTTATCCTGATTGTGAAGCGACCTTGGGTTCTATGAAAGGCGCTATATAAATTTTATCTATTATTATTATTATTATTATTATTATTATTATTATTATATGATATTGTCTCATGTCGATCGCAGGCACCGAATCGTATCGTATAGTGGCAGACTGTGATATCGGCAAATAATATCGGATCGTTGTCCAAAGAATCGATATCGTATCGTGATGAAACTGGTGATTCCCACCCTTACTTTTCGCATAAAATATTGATACGAGTTTAAAATGTAATTAATTCCGATTAATTAACTATAAAGTCTCGAATTAATTAGATAAAAAAAAAGATTATCGAGTCCCACCACTATTAAAAATAACAATTTAAGAAAAAGAGAGGCAATTACACAATAACAAATACACACTTTACAAAAACAAGTGTGAATCCGCAATAGCTGCGACCGTGTGTGTCCATGCATTCACAAACACACATCTTCACACACACACACTTGACCTTCATGCCAAATTTCAGCCTCCTAGGGCAAAAACTGGCGGCTAGAGGGTGGGGACACTTTTGTGGACAGACAGACCGACCGATCAACCAACCAACCGAGTGAGCTATAGAGCTGTATAGAGCAGAGCACGGTCACCTTTTGATTTTAGCCTAAAACTAGGAACCGCCACGAGGCCCAAATATAATCCATTGCTCTCTCCCTCTTCCTTGTTTGTAAAGCCTATCTGCATCTGAAATCACCATCTTTACTTCCAACATCTTCACCTCAAGCAGATCCTCTAATCCCCCCCCCCCCCATTGCTTGTGTTTCTTTTCCCTCCGTGTGTGTCTGGTCTTCTGGAGCGTGACTCAGCCTATTCCCAGAGGTATAATCCCTTCTCCTCACCCTGCCAGCACGTGGGAAACACACGCACACACACACACAGCGAGAGAGAGAGAGAGAGAGAGAGAGAGAGAGAGAGAGAGAGAGAGAGAGAGAGAGAGAGAGAGAGAGAAGGCTTTACTGTGGCTTACACTGACTGAGTTGCATACATCCATCAGATCAGCTCCTGTGTGTGGGCTGAGAGTTAAGATTATAGCTCAGCCAGTCACTCTCGCTTTCTCTAGTCTCTCTCCGCTCTCTTCCTCTCTCCCTCCCTCCTGCCACTTCTATCTATAGTCCATAGAAACAACCTTCATTAAAGTGTGTGTTGTTTGACCCGCGGCAAGGCTTAGTTCACACACCGACTACTAGGGCAGTGCAGCATGAGGGGAGAAAAATACATCTCGCAATATCTGAGGTATGAAAGATCACACATCATAGAACTGACGCTCATCAGTCATCACACATGGTAACAGGAAGCCTGACACGGTTAGCGAACTGAAACTGTGATCTTCAATTGAGGAATTGGAATTAAATGTGCTATAAGTGGTATGTTCCTCTTAAAATAAGGGTTAAATAGTTCTACATTCCGACAGCCATCACTGATATAGTGTCTGGTCAGTAACCTGGGTCTCCCAGTCCCTCCGCTCTGCCAAGTAAAATGTGCTTACTGCACTGGCAGATTATTATACTTGTTTCAAGGTCATATTTGCTTGAAACTAGTTTTCATTTCTTATTTTTGCAGTGTGGAGTAAGTTCCCTCTCCCGATTGGATAAGGTGGGAACAAGATACCAGGAAATGTATTTTGTGTTTACTGCAGAGCAGGAGGGACTGAGAGACCCATGTTACTGACCAGACACTCTATATCAGCAATAATTGTCAGAATGTAGAACTATTATTTTATATATAAAAAAATACCACTTACAGCTCCTTTAATATTTTGATTGTTAATAATTTGTCATGATTCACAAAACATATATATATTAGGGCTGTCAGTTTATCGCGTTAATTAGATTAATTAATTACACAGCAAATTATCGCGTTATGAAAATTAACTCAAAATTAATTACAATTTCTTTTTTATATAATTTTTTTTTGTATCTCATTCATTCCATAATAATTGGTATCTGATTCTAGGGACATCTATGAATCTCAGGGAATGTATTGGTGTCAGAAATACTGTGGGCTAGATCCACAAAGAATGGATTGCACGGTGCAAGGTGCACCCTTACTTACAATTCATTATGAATTGAAAATGGGGGACCCTGATGTAAACAAGACGAAAGTCTTTCTCTGGTCTGCATCCCCTTAACAATTGTGTGTATTGAGCCGTACTGTATTGTACCCATTCTGCAATCTGTTAATAACATTTTCATTCAATCAATCAATCTGCGCGGTGATTGATTGAATGAAAATTTTATTTTGAGTCAATTGTAATGAACCAAATGAGAATATCAATACATTTTTTTTTATCTTTGACTGTGAATAACACCATGCTCAAATTGACCAGACCTGAAAAATCTAAGCAAATTAATAGATGGAAGATGATTAAACAGAAGGTTTTGTAGATACAGTACTGAATTCTGCGATCTGGACACATGCAATTTGAAATATGATTATAGAATATAGAATATCAGGCATAAAATGGTTATGCCATTAATTAGATTAATTAATTACAAATCCTGTAATTAATTAGATACATTTTTTTAATCGCCTGACAGCACTAATATATATATATATAAACAGATAAATAAACTATAAATATATAGCCCACTAATAACACCTCTGAACTCTTGCAGAGGAAATAAAAAGGAGCGGGCTGGGGGGCCGGTCCAGGCTGCCATTGACATGCTGCTACATGATAATCAAGTAGAGTTATCTCAGGTGAACGGAAGAGCATCCATCTCCCCCACGGCTATGCATTAAGCACGCGCGCACTCGCACGCACACACACACTGTGTCTGCAGCACACGCACACTTAATACACACACAGAGACACTTAAAAACACACCTACACTCCTTTCCCACACCGTGCACAAAGAAACAGGCCAATAAGGTGCCCTGTGTGCTAGATTTACCGCTCGGTCCCAACGCTCCCAGTAACATAAATCACACCGGCGCTCTATGAGCCCCGTCCCCGGCCCGTTCACAAGCCGCGTGGGAAGGCAACGCAATGAGACCGGGCCTGTTGCTGCTCTGCCGGCGGCACCGAGGTCTCCGTGTCATTCTGAACGAGTTGACCGTATTCACACGTGGACCGGCTGCCATCCATCATTTGGCCGCAGGTGTCACCGCCGGTAGCGAGTGTTGGTTACACCAGGGCACACTGTTAACGCGGCCCGGCCGGCCAAGGGACGAGGTTGTTGTCGAAGGCGATGAATTACAAAGCAGGAACCCCCCCACCCCCCCCACACACACACACAAAAAAGATAATAATAATAAAATAAAAATCCACTTTTTCGCTTCACCAGTGGTCTGTGGCCTCTGTTGAGCGAAATCAATTTTCCAGATAGTACAGCAGTTAATTTATGTCCAGGCAGCGTGGACACGGAGCACACGCACAGACACACGCAGACAGACAGACAGACAGACACACGCACACACACACGCAGACAGACAGACACACGCACACGCAGACAGACAGACACACGCACACACACACACGCAGACAGACAGACACACGCACACGCAGACAGACAGACACACGCACACACACACGCTGACAGACAGACAGACACATGCACACACACACACAGACACACACTGACGGCACACACACACACACACTGACGTACAATGGCAAGTAGAAATATGTGAAGCCGCAGGGCCTCTGCTTGTGCTTATTAAAAATGTAGTATCCCTGCAGATAAGCTAAGTGAAGCCTTCAGTTTAAAACCAGCGTTTTCTTCCTGTGGCGCTGGTGTTTCAGACAGACTCCCCACCACATGGGTCAGCCGATGCAACAGGACGGTATGCGGCTGTGCGACATGGTCGAAATATGACGTCACTGTCAAGTCTTTCTTATTTTTGACGGTATGACCATATATTTTTTTATTTTTTACAGAGCAAATCCCAGTGTGTGTTTTGATATCTTTTTGTAACGGTAACACAAAATGCCATGGTGCTTTTCCATTTAGAAGGGTATTATGAACTTTATAAGACTGCTACAAGTAAAATCTTTCAGATTACATAAAAAAAAAATCATATATAATTTTACATGTATATATCATTGACAGCTGTATAGTAAAAATACCTTTGAATCGGTATACCTCTAAGACCTATGGTACACTACTGCTGTCATGCTTAACACATTCAGAGCCACGCCCTTATGACCATATTAGGGCTAGTGTGCCAACACTGAAGTCAATGGGAGGACGGGGAAATTTGCGAACGCTTAAACTTAAATTATGGCTATGTGTCTAATATAGGGATGGGCGTGAGTAGCTATGAGAAAAATCTATCTTAAATTACCGGTATTAATAATTTTTATTAAAAAAAAATACATATTTGTTTCACATGTATGTGTAAGATTATAACTTTGTTGGTTTCCTTAAACATATACGTGAATGAACAAAATTAAGTAAAAAAAAAATAATAATAATAATATTTCACAATTTTTTTTTTTTTTTTTTTTTTTCGAGTAATACACGATCAATCGAGTATAGCATGCGATCAATCGATCTGGATTTTTCTTTAAAATGCCCATCCCTATACACCCGTCGCTTATCAATGACTTGCTTGCAGTCAACATGTACAAAACGGATTGTTTTTTCATTGGTACATTTCCGTTTTATACCATTTTGAATACGAGTATAGTTTTGGAGATTTCTAGTAATTCCAGAGAAATTCCGCGATAATAGCTCTTTAGTGGAATACACAAAACACGTTGTAATTTTTCGGCTGATTTATGAATAGTTTTCAAATAAACGCTAGATTATCGATAGTATATGTGTACTTATGCACGCTAGAGAAGCGGGCTGAAAAATCGATTATCCATGCCGTGGTCAGCGTTAACGTTACGCACACACACACACGCTGCGATGGCGGAGAAAAAAACATCTGATTAACCCAAGACTGGTAACATAGAGTCCTTACCTCAGATCAGATGTTCTGCAAAAAGATTAATCCAATTCCTGATCGCCATTCCAAATATTGATCGCGTTTATTGATCCAACGTTATAGTCCAAAACACATAATCGAAAGCTGCTCCCAGCCTCCCCAGTGAATGTGGTAACAGCTACTGCTTGCCCGAGAAGGGAAACCCCGGGACCGGAGTTTTTTTCTGATGCACAGTCCCACCCAATCCAATCCAATGATGTGCAATACCATCCGGGAGACGATAGGCGGCGGTATTTGCCATTTTCGAGCTCAGACCCATTCCCAATGATAACGTCAGGCTGGATGGATGAAAAATTTATGGATATTGCTAATAAAAGAAATAACGATTAAAACCCGAGTTTTCTCGGGTTTTCTCAGGTCTTGGCACTCAACGCATGGCGAGTTAACCAGACTAATCTTGTGGTTGACACTGAATGGGTTAATACAACTCAATCACTCACTAAGGAAAAGGTGTATTCGTAGCAAATTTCACATGGAGGTTCAAAACACCTAAATAGAACTTACTCACTGAAAGAAAAAAACGGGGGCGGGATCCACAAAGGGTTTCTGCGGCTTTTTACGACGCAAAGCCGGTGCTTAAAGCTCTGAAACTCAGTTTTCTATCCACAGAAGACGCGCAACGGGTGAAATGAGGTGGCAACTGCGTTCTGTCAGCATTGCGTCCGGTGCAATTGGTGCGTATTTAAATGAGGTAATATGGGCGGAACATGTTCCCTTTCTATGCAAATGAGCATCGCCATCATCCAATAAAAATGACGAAAGATAGTGAAAAAAAACAAAGGATGCAATGGGTCATGAAAATACAAATTAAGCAAGCTCTATACATTACAAAGTAAACAAAATAAAATACGAAATGAACGGTGCTGGTATCTCATCCGCGCAATGTCCTTAGTGGATAGCTCGCAAAGACGGAACAGATACCGCAGGCAAACCCTGTGCAGTTAAGGGTGCATTTAACACCGCACAATCCATTCTTAGTGGATCCCGCCCTGGGTTTTTCTACTGGGCATTCTTTTTACGTCAAATATTGTATGCTCACACAAAGGTAATGTATGGTGGTGACTTTACACTGTACCAGAAATAAAGGGTAGGTTCCCCTGAATCATAAAAGTTATTACACTTGATACTGACTTAAGAATAAACTCAGAATTGGCACAAAAAAAAGGCGGCTGAGTGGCGCAGTGGGCAAGGCGCTCGCCACTAACACAGGAGATGCTGGGTTCGAGCCCAGCTCTCGGCGTTGCTACCGGCTTGGCCGGCCGTCATACTAACACAATTGGCAGTGTTAGAGGGTGGGAAAGCCGGTGGGTGGGGATTGGACGTTGTGGACAGCGACTCCTACAGGTCGGTTGGGTGGCGCCGGTGCGGTGGAAACAGGAAGTATCGGGGGCAGCGTGAGCCTCCCACGCGTTACTCCTCGCCACTGAGAGTTCGAGCTGCTGCGGTGAAAAGATGCGACAGGCTGCCTCCTCGTGTACCGGAGGGGACACGTGATGCAAGGCTTCTATCCTCACTACAGCCGACCAGTGGGAGGCATAGTCTAGCAACGTTCAAGACAGGGGAGGGAAGAATTGGAAAATATGAAATTGGGATGAGAGAAAAATAGAAAAAGAAATTAGGAGAAAAAGTAGTTAAAAAAAAGAATTGGCAAAAATATAAAAAACCGTTGTCTATGTAGGCTTTAGAGGGTTAATGATTTCTTGTCACGTCAAGCATCTTTCAGATTCAGATTCAGAGTTTTATTTGCCACATGGAAACAATACAATCATAGAGTTTTTTCATACCATGGACAAAAGGAGCAGGAAGAAGAATAAATTACCTGCCCCTTATTCCTAAACTAAACAAGTATTACTTGATGGTCGGCGTACAACCTAATTTACACAAAATAATAATGTATACCATATACAAAGAAACAAACAATCCACAGTTTAAAAAAGAAAAAATTAAATGATAATGATAATAATAAAGAATAAAAGAAAAAAAAGAAAAGATCTCACTATTCAGATCACATTTGACTTTCATACTGACATTTTTTTTTTTTATTATTCTTTTTGAATTGACAAACACTATTACATCCCTTAAGCTCGCTATGGAGAGAATTCCACAACTTTACACCAATAACTGAAGGACACATGTGTTTAAGTGTGGTACGTGCAAACTGATGTTTCAAATTGAATTTCCTCCTACTAAACTCACTTTCTAAATGAAAAAGATTTAGTAGTTTTTCTGGCCGTGTATTATTTCTTGCCCTAAACATAATTAACATTGGTTGAAACTTAACCGTGTCTTCAAGTTTAATGATTCTAGATTTAATAAATAATCTTTAAATTTAATAATAATCTTTCTTTAATATATTAAATCGACTCTTTTAATGATTTCTTGTCACGTCAAGCATCTTCATATTAATACTATATTAATATAGCATCTACTATTAATCTATAAGAAAAG
Organism: Notolepis coatsorum; assembly: GCF_963971535.1. Lineage (NCBI taxonomy): Eukaryota > Metazoa > Chordata > Actinopteri > Aulopiformes > Paralepididae > Notolepis > Notolepis coatsorum. The sequence continues at coordinate 137,743,081 of NC_140169.1, read as the reverse complement.
ATAAATAATAAAAACAAATACACATGGTTTTCATGCACTCTCCCTTGCCACTGTGCACACATTTGGCCTCTATCCACAGAGGTGAGAGTAATCCCTGTGTGTGTGTATGTGCACAGTATATGTAAATGTGTGTGTGCAATGCATGTATGCGTGTGTGTTTGTGTACAGTATATGTATGTGTGTGTACATTATGTGTGTGTATTAGGGGTGTAAAGGTACCCGTATCCGTACCGAACCGTTTCAGTGTGTACCGTACCGTACCGAACGGCTGTGTACCGAACGAATACAACGGTATGTTAACCACTAACGACCGCCCACAATCTAATATAATTATTATTATTATGAAAGATGTTACAAGTTGATTATTAATTTCAATATAGAATATATTCGTTGACAGCCCTACACAAGTACAATTAGTTACTGCACACTACATCACCCCTGAGTGGAACATGGAAAGCCAAACTTTCCCCCAATGTACCGAAAACCCGTACCGAACCGTGACTTCCAAACCGAGGTACGTACCGAACCGTGGTTTTTGTGTACCGTTACACTCCTAGTGTGTATGTGTAATGTATGTGTACAGTGTGTGTGTGTGTGTGTGTGTGTGTGTGTGTGTGTGTGTGTGTGTGTGTGTGTGTGTGTGTGTGTGTGTGCATGTGTACAGTATGTGTGTGTATATTTAGCCCAGCGTGGAGCTGTGTGGATTAGCGGGAGCTGGTCAAGTGGCCCGTGAGGGACAGCTGAGCGCCTCGCTGTGACGCAGCGGTTTAGGGGCTCAGACGTCACATGGAGACAGACGGGATCAGACGGGACAGCCACGCAGGACACAGTGGGACCGGCCGGTCCCAAACACACACACACACACAATACATGCTAAGGAGTCATTCAAAGGACAACTCTTTTACAGGGAAATATAATACGGATAAACACAACTACAGTGAAAGACCAGAATTGTAAGCAGCGCAAACACACACACACTGAGCCACATCATATGCATGCACACAAAGATACACGTGTGTGCGTACTCTCTCACTCACACACACACACAAACTATTCTCCCTCACACGCACACACACAAAATCTCTCTTTCAAACTCTCTATCATATGCACAAACACATAAACTCTCTCACTCACACACACACACAAACTATTCTCCCTCACACGCACAAAATCTCTCTTTCAAACTCTCTATCATATGCACAAACACATAAACTCTCTCACACACACACACACAAACTATTCTCCCTCACACACACACACACACAAAATCTCTCTTTCAAACTCTATCATATGCACAAACACATAAACTCTCTCACAAACACACAAACTCTCTCTCTTTCTCTCTCACACACTGTGAGACACACATACTAGGGGTGTAACGATGCGACCTCACAACGATTAATTACGATTATTCAGGCAACGATTCAATGCATCATGAAATCTCTTCATTTGACCACGATTCGATTCGATTATTTTTTTATACATTTTTGATACATTTTCTATCAGTTAATTCCCCAAAAAATGTTGAATGCACAAATGTGGCTGGGGGAACTGATTCACGCAGCATGAATCAATAGGTAAATAAAAACAATACACACAACATTTTTTATTAAAATGTTTAATTTCGTTTAATTTAGATTATAATCGATTCTAACATTTTGAAATCGATGCAGTTGAATCGTCACATTAGAATCGATGCATTTAGAATAATCGATGCCCCTAACACATACACATTTATTACACTGATCCCTTCCTCACTAATACCTGGTGAGAGAAAGAGAGGTACCAGGCTCCGCTCTCCTTAATGCTGCCCTCTGGCCACAGCTCAGCGCCATTGACAACGGGACCTCGGCCCGGAAACTTGGCACAGCCTTTCGGTTTAGGGTGCCAGCTGTGTGTCACGGTTATTGTCAGTGCGAGCCTGGCCATCTGACCGGGGAGGGGGGAGGGAGGGGGAGGTGGGAGGGAGGGCGGGGCGCGAGCGAGCGAGCAGCGACCCAAGCAGCCTCACCGAGGGGCCAAATCAAATCATGGGACAGCTGCTCGCCGCATCAGAGTCAGCATAAGTAAAAGGACACCGGTAGAGTGTAGAGACACAGAGAGGTGTTGTCATGGTCACACAGGTCGGAGCCGTTCCACTTAGGAAAGGGGGGGGGGGGGGGGGGGGGAATCCAGATTGTATCTTGTATGATTAAAGTGGTAATCTACAAGATCCTCATTATTGTTTGTTTTAGTGACATCTGTTGATGACGATAAGCGATGATTGCTGTCGTGTTCTTGCCCTGGATTTGTCTTGCTTTACATCTTGGAAATCCATCCCGACTACTGCTTAGTCTTCTGTTCATTCCTAATAATCTGCGGTTGCTACTGGTGACACAGAACAGCACATGTAAAAACATTCATGATCTGGGTATAGAGGTAGAATCACTGTTGCGTTATCAATCGGCGATAGTCACAAAATAGACATTTATTTATGTGAAAATGTTCGAGATTATTACTTACTAAAAATTTTTTAAACGTAATCGTAAAATGTTAAAACAGTGTGACGAGGCTGGATGCTAGACAACACTGCATGTTAAAACAGTGTGACGAGGCTGGATGCTAGACAACACTGCATGTTAAAACAGTGTGACGAGGCTGGATGCTAGACAACACTGCATGTTAAAACAGTGTGACGAGGCTGGATGCTAGACAACACTGCATGTTAAAACAGTGTGACGAGGCTGGATGCTAGACAACACTGCATGTTAAAACAGTGTGACGAGGCTGGATGCTAGACAACACTGCATGTTAAAACAGTGTGACGAGGCTGGATGCTAGACAACACTGCATGTTAAAACAGTGTGACGAGGCTGGATGCTAGACAACACTGCATGTTAAAACAGTGTGACGAGGCTGGATGCTAGACAACACTGCATGTTAAAACAGTGTGACGAGGCTGGATGCTAGACAACACTGCATGTTAAAACAGTGTGACGAGGCTGGATGCTAGACAACACTGCATGTTAAAACAGTGTGACGAGGCTGGATGCTGGACAACACTGCATGTTAAAACAGTGTGACGAGGCTGGATGCTAGACAACACTGCATGTTAAAACAGTGTGACGAGGCTGGATGCTAGACAACACTGCATGTTAAAACAGTGTGACGAGGCTGGATGCTGGACAACACTGCATGTTAAAACAGTGTGACGAGGCTGGATGCTAGACAACACTGCATGTTAAAACAGTGTGACGAGGCTGGATGCTAGACAACACTGCATGTTAAAACAGTGTGACGAGGCTGGATGCTAGACAACACTGCATGTTAAAACAGTGTGACGAGGCTGGATGCTAGACAACACTGCATGTTAAAACAGTGTGACGAGGCTGGATGCTAGACAACACTGCATGTTAAAACAGTGTGACGAGGCTGGATGCTAGACAACACTGCATGTTAAAACAGTGTGACGAGGCTGGATGCTAGACCAGTGGTTCCCAAACTGTGGTCCGCGAGGGTATTGCAGGCGGTCCGTGGAAAAAAAGCTAAATACAATAGAAAATGTATTTAATTTAAAATTTTATTGTAAAACCGTTGTGTAATATAAAACATGGTATTATAGTTTGTTATTGTCTCAAATTAGGCTAATCATTATCATGCTTGTGCGTGATGAGAGTTTTACCGACACACCTGCACTTACCCGCGTAAAAGCAGTGCAGGCTCTGCAAGCGAAATCTATTATTCACTGCTGCATCCACAGGGAGGCTCTCGGTGCCAAAAAAAATGCCTGCTGATCTCAAAACTGTTTTGGACGAAGCGGTAAGAACTGTCAATGTTATCAAGGCCCGTCCATTGAATTCACGGTTGTTTGCAGCTTCATGCGATGAGATGGGCAGTGATCACCGGCAATTACTTCTCCACGCCGAGGTCCGCTGGCTATCGAGAGGAAAGGTGCTTGCAGTGAATAATAGAGTTGCGAGTTGCGTGATGAAGTTAGAATGTTTTTTTTACTCGACTCAAAATGTGATCTTTCACATCGTTTCTGTGATGCTCAGTGGCTTGCCAAATTGGCATACATGGCAGATATTTTTGAGCATTTGAATGGACTCAATCGGAGTCTTCAGGGGAAGTCAGTTTTTCACGTGCAAGACAAACGCAAAGCAACATTACCCGTCTCGTTAGGAAAGTAATAACGTCATCTGTTTCCAGTCTCTCTCTCTCTCTCTCTCTCTCTCTACCAAATCCTGAGAGTCCTGAGACAACGGACTCAGTGCGCACTCCGCGCATAACAAGAATCTCCCTCTCTCTCTCTCTCGCCAAATTACACTATAAACAAACTGAATAGTTGATTTAACTTCATTAGCTGAACTATTCTAATTTCTAAAATCATTAAGTCTGCTATAAGCGTAAACATGTGTGTGTGCGTGCGTGAGCGCATGTCCTATCTCCGGTCTTTACTTTATATACGTTTGATGTTCATTTATTTTTACTGTTTGCATACGAGGTGGTCCGCTAAAAAATTTTATAACAATTAGTGGTCCACATAAACAAAAAGTTTGGGAACCACTGTGCTAGACAACACTGCATGTTAAAATGGCTTGACGAGGCTCGATGCTAGACAACACAGAGAGAGAGAGAGAGAGAGAGAGAGAGAGAGAGAGAGAGAGAGAGAGAGAGAGAGAGAGTCTATACAGACATTACCACCCGCTCTTCTCCGCTCTTCTGTTTCAGTGTCTGACGTGACATTAAATCAGACACAGCACTCAATTAGAGAAAAGCGCTGTGCTAGGACCAATGCAGAGGGGTTGGAGAGAGAGGGGGAGGGGGGTGCAGGGCAAAGTGATTTGTGGGGGGACATGAAAAGGTAGCGGGACGGGACCTTTAGGGGAGCTAAAGTCCAAGATGTTTATGAGGACCGCGGGAGCATGGTGTGGACCTTTATTAAATATCGATATCTGATAATAGCACACAGACACAGGTCATAACACAGGGCTGTGCCTGCGCTGCATGGGGAGAGTAGCAACTCAGATGGATGGACAGAATGTTTCTTTAGGCTCGCCGCTCTCTACGTAAAACAAGCAGAGGCCAGCTGGGCTAGGACTCAGTAGTAGCCTGAAGTGCTATCCTAGTTTCACTATACTGTCATTTTGTTGACTCTACCCTGGATGTAACGCCAACCCCTCGTTTTCTAGATTAAATGTTATAGTAACATCGATTTGTTTTTCATATCAAAGAATGCAATATTATCATTCTGACCTACACGTAAGATTCCCTTTTATGGATTTGTTTATTTTCATGTAGACGGTGGGCTGTCATTACTATATTTAGACTATGCAATAACACCAACCTGTTAACTCTAGGCAAACAGTTCCATGCGTTAAATCACTAGTGACAATTGCTTTTTCTCTGTTATCCATAAAGGATTGTTCATTCCCTACAGCCAACACACGAGTGAAACACATGGGATTATTATGAAAAGACTATAGTATTATTTGGGCATATAATGTGTTTTAATTATTTCCCTTACCTCTGTGATGTATGTATCTTTTCTATTTTATTTTATTTTGACATTTTTGTCCCCTTTCCCTGTTACCCTTCAAGAGGCCTCTTTGTCCTCTCGCCAGGCCATCATTGTAAATACGAATTTGTTCTTAATTGACCTGCCGGGTTAAATAAAGGTTAAATAAAAATCCAAAATGAAAAATGGTACTATAGTATAATGGAATCCTTGTACGTCGCTCTGACTTAGCTGTCATATCCATAAGCTAATCAGAAATACGTCACTGAATGGATGCACTGTGCAGTCAATAAAGACTCACCACTCTCTTGTCTCACAAGTTCCCCCCCCCCAGTTTCTCCTCTCATGGTTCAAGGAGAACACAGGTTTCCTGCAGCCTCTCTCCCTGAGACACCTGATGACAGATTACAGGATGGCAGGCGTGGCCTCCTGCTCGTTAAAAACACAGTCCCGTAACCAGAAGGTCACAGTTCCCATCTCTGCAAATAACCAATGTTTCCATCCCCATCGAAGTGTCCTTGAGCAAAGACACTGAATCCCCCCTAAAAAAAAAAGCTGACCCTGCCTTCCGACTAGTGCTGCTCGGTTAGAACAAAGATCATATTCATGATTATGTTGGTCAATATTTAAATTATTAAACATGATTGCTCGTTGACTTTGGAAACATCATGCATTTATTGAACAAAAAAAAAAGAAGAAACTTTTTAAAACCCTCTTTTTAAAAAGTGGATTTCCTTGAACTTTAAATACAATTCAACTGAAAAACAAAAACACAAACTGGCTCAAAGGCTCGACCATAAAAATTCTCTCATTTTCATAATCGTTGGAAGCCAAAATATTAAATAAAATATAATTCACTGCCCAGCCCTGCTTCTGACCCCTCTGGTGAAAATGCTGAAATATATTGTGCTAAAACAACAAATTAACAATAAATAGTGAGTTTCCAGCTCATTCACCATCAGTCGCCTGCCACCCTCCCCCTCCCCAGACTGAATAAATAATGCACAAAACTGTGTAGCTGGCTTGTTCTCCTTGAAGCAAAGATATGTGTAAATAAAACCTAAAAGGCTAATATACCTTTTCATTAGATACCATGTCACACGCATGTGGAATGTGGAAGTACACAGCAAAAAGCTGGCGGCTTCCCCCTTGTTGCCTAGGAAGTAGGAACATTAGCTAGGTGAGTAGCCTGCTGCCTGGCCCTGATTCGGTCACTATAGTCAACAAATTAGACCTGGTACACAAACTTAAACATTGAAACTGCTTTGTTTCCTTAAAACCGTCAAAGCTGGTTGTGGGGGTAATGAAAAGGTTTAACTTTGAAGCACCCATGCAGCCATGCCCCACAGCACTGGAGATAGAGGAGACTGTGAGGGCTGAGGGTGTGCACCTGGCGCACTGACACCAAATACTCTCTTCCTGAATAATCGACGGCTAAACAACTTCAGGGAAGACAAAACAAGTATATACTTTTGTGTAGGACTTGGATTCACAGGCATTTAGCATAGTTCTGGAAGTCCCCTGAAAGTAAAACATAAAATTTTAACATGGAATGGAATGGCAACTTATGCCTCATATTTTCACCCATTCACTCACACATTCTCACGCCGACGGCGGAGGCAACCATGCAAGGTGCCAACCTGCTCATCGGGAGCTGCCCGGGAACTGGAGCTGGAATCGAACCGGGAACCTTCGGATTACCAGACGACCGCTCTACCTCCTCCTGACCCACTGTCACCCCTAACATTATGAAAACCCCAGTCACCTGTCAGACCGGTGATCCTCACATTCAACTCACCCTACGGGGGGGAAACAACTTGCCCTTTTCAATTCCAACTCCTTTCCAGACAAAGAGACCACCAGAAAGAGGGGAACAGACTTAGTAATGCCTGTCAGACTACTTACAGTTTACTGGCTCTAAATGGGTTTGAAATCCAACTTTATTGAGACTTTCTAAGCCATTAAAACCCAGAAACACGAGGGGAACGAGATGATAAAGTTGAATGCAATTGGTTAAAACAAGACGCAGAGGCATATAGCCTACAGAATAAAAGAACATTGCATGAGTCAACATTTCCCTCGAGAGAAACCTTACACAGCATACCAACACCCAGGGAACAAAATTAACTTTTTGACTTACCAGCCATTTGGGCTGGTAGATTTTAGAAAACTACCAGCCAGGCAGATTTCTTACCAGCCAAAAATTTAAAATAGCTTTTTAGTATATCGCCATGTGTTATTATTACTATATAATACTCTCATATGCTATTTTCAATTAATATCATAAACAACATAAGGAATATTAGCATAATTTTGAGTGGACTGAAGGAATGAGTCAGCGTTAATAGTTTTAAATGCAAATAATTCATTGAAACATAGAAGTGGGGTCGGGGACACACACACTGTTTCAACTCACCACCCCCGCATCATATTGTAGTCTAGTCTGTCTTCAAACTTCCACTCCTCTCGAAACCTTTTTATATTTGAATATCAACATTATCTGTGCATCCTCAGTAATAGTATCAGTTTCAGTAATCAGTTTACTACAATATACTCCTCTCCTGAGTCCTGACTAGTGACTTCATCGTCTTTCCAAACGCACGCACACACACAGAGAAAGGGAGAGTGCCCCCCCCCCCCCATTTCCCTTTCCCCAGTCCACACTGTCTGCTGTTCTCTATGGCTCTGCCGCTGATCAGGATTAGCTTGTTAGCTTACGCTAACATAACGTTCATTTCGGGCGATGTGGGCATAAAGGAATGGCGACGATGCAATGCATGTTAGATGCATTTTAACCGTTGTGAGAAGAAGAAAAAACCACAGACTTATTTCGGCTCGCAAAATAGGCGCACTGCTGTGTAGCTCTGCTCTCAGGGAACAAACTTAACTTTTTGACTTACCAGCCATTTGGCTGGTAGATTTTAAAAACTACCAGCCAGGCAGATTTTTTACCAGCCATTGGCGGTTGGCTGGTACTTATTTTGTTCCCTGCCAACACCTGCACGGGAGAGAGGAGATGAGTGTGTGTGTGTGTGCGTGCGTGTGCGTGTGTTTGTTATGCAACATGTCCCGTCCAGGGAATACCATAGATTAGGATGCTAAAGCTGTTACTACTACTAAGTACATTGACCTCCCCTACTGTAATACAGCACAGGGTCGGGCTCCTCCGTCCTCCTGAGAGCTTGTTCACTTCACACTAATACGTTTTCGTCCTAAACTGCGGAACCTTCGCTGCGTTTGCACTTAGCGTCCAATAGGGATAGGTACGGAATCCGGTACTTTTAAGGGTATCGACCGAATCACGTCGGTACTACTACAGATTCACGTGAGATCCACCGGTGGCAAATTTCGGCAATGCAAAAAAATACTATATATATATAAAGAAACCTATGAAGTGTGCCGCACGTTCACATCAACGTTCACATGCACAATACACTCCTACCTAGGATTTGACGTGATTCAACAACAAAAAAGCAGTCGGGGCAACTGCAAGCCTAAAACGGTCGCAAGTGTGGTTACACTTTACCGAGCTAGATGCAGACAACGACACTGAGGTATCGACATCTTCAGGTATATTTATTTAAATATATAGATGTGTACCTTTTAGTTCCGCAGAATAGTTCATTCAGTGGTTTGTTTAATCGTTTTATACTTGTTATTAGGCCTGCCACGATAACACATTTTGCTGGGCGATTAATTGCCCCCGAAAATATCGCGATAAGCGATATTATTGCGACCGGTTAGAGAATTTTTTTTGAGGAATTTATTTCCCAAAACTTTTATTTTGAAGCCCACCGCTCCGTCTTTTCCGGTGTTTAGACTTTTATTTTGAAGCCCACCGACCGGACCGGAAGTATTGTTGTGATTATCCTAAGCAGAAACTATGAGCCGACAACTTGGGCTAATGATATGATGTTTTTGAGCTAATGATAAAACAAATTGTTGGTGAACAACTAACTTTAGGTTAGTTTTAACGTTAGCTACTAACGTTAGATGCAGCTACTACAGGCAATCAACGATGAGGAGGAAGCGTCAAAGCAGTATATAATAGAATAGCTGTGGTGCGTAGGCACTGCAACACGACTCGAAACTACCGGAGTGTTATAATAAATTAATTCATGTTTAACTTGTCCCCGTGTCCAGTCCTTTGACTAGCCCCACCCGTTCATTGTAAACAATGATGCATGTAATTGTATTAACGTTATTCTGTGTTGTACTTGTAGCTATGCTATACGTTGTATTTCGTTTGTTAGATATTTAGCTAATGTTGTTAGCATTGAATGAGCATCAACGAACGCTAGATCTTTAATCTTTATTTAGCAGTCCAGTTTCTCCGGGCAGTAGCGAGTAACTACTTGGGTCTAAAAATAGCTAACGTTACACTACAAATAATTAGGGGTGGGACGATACATCGATCCAGATCGATACATCGATGTAATTATCAACAATCGAATCGGATCGATGCGATGTAATAAGATCGATTCATATCGATACTCTTATTTTGAAAATCCTGTGGCGAGTCTCATATCCGCCCAAGAACAACAGCAGTAGCTCCGTGTGTGTAGATGTTACAGCATAGCATTCTCCCTTTCTGTGTGTGTGTGTGTGCGCGCGTCTTTGGAAAGACCAGATGAGGTCAGAGGAGTTTGATGTTTAAATGTTATTTAAACATAAACAATATAATACATAATGAATGTAGGCCTATTCATGATCATGCAACATCAACAAATTGTTGTAGGAACGGTTTGGGAGAGGGAGGTTGTGAGTTTTGAGTTCCAAAAAATGTAGCTTAAAGTTTAAAGCTCAATATAAAAAAACGTGGCACTTTACAGTGAACAGGAGGTCTATTTGTATTAAAAACAATAGATTGATTTTCCTTTAAATGTCTGGAAGAGCTCAAAAATACAAATGTCAAATGATATTTTCATTACCTTTTTTTTGTTGATCTAAATGTTACTGATTGTGTTAAATGGGCATATGATATCATCTCATATCGATCGCAGGCACCTGAATCTAATCGTATCGTATTGTATCGTGAGAGACTTTGTGATATCGGCAAATATCGTATCGTTGTCCAAAGAATCGATATCGTATCGTATCATGATGAAACTGGTGATTCCCACCCCTACAAATAATGCTACTTGGTTAAAAGGAGCAACACTATTGAGAAATGTCTATGTGGCGTTGCCCCACGGAGCTCCCGTGCTGTACTCTAGTAACGTCAGCGGCCCGCCTCCCAACACGGACAGTGACTGAGGGGCACTGGTTCCGCCTCATTAAAACAAACGCGCAAATAGCAATTAATCGCGCCCGTCAAAATCATTGCATTCATTTTAATTATCGCAGCAATTAATCGATGTATTGCTTATCGCGGCAGGCCTACTTGTTATTTTGTAAAACATAATTTTTATTTAAAGATATATAGATAGAGATAGAGATAGAGAGAGAGAGATAGAGAGATAGAGAGATAGATAGATAGATAGATAGATATATATATAAATAAATAAACAGATTGTTCTAAATAAATAATAATAATAAATAATTTGAAGTTTGGACAATTTTTTTTTACAACCAAGGTAGGTAGATTACATTTTTAGAGACTAAAGTACCGGAAAAAAGTACCGTTGGGTACCAGTATCGATTCACACAGGTACCGGTATCGGTTCAAATGTGAACGGTACCAAACCCTAGCGTCCAAACAGCTCTGGCATTTCGGAGTCCCAAAGATGGGAGACGGCTAACGTTTTCTTTGTTTGCAAAAATCTGGGTTGGCCTGGTAATGTGGACAGGAGGAGGCGGAGAGTTGTGAAAACGATGAGGCAGGCGCCCCACATTCACTTCCAACACAAAACACAATCAACGCTATGTGCAGCGCACTGATAGAACATACTGTATAGTTGCATCTTCTGACACGAGCCAAGTAAACACAATATGCCCACAACGATGGGACTTATAATTGACTCATTTCACCACACAGCACAAACGCCCACTAGCTGTGGGGCTTACAGTGATAATGCTCGTCATCAATCATCCTTCTTATCTATCATCAACACTACTTAGAGAATGGCAATAATAAGCGTGCACACCTTTCTGTTAAATCTTTCCGAAACAGCCCACAAAACAGGAAGAAATTGGCCTCTTTCTGCTTCATAAGGTTTTTCCCAGGGATCTTTCGTGGGCAGTACTGGATGTCCTTTGATAATCCATGACCAGCCAGTCCTTTGGAAATGTCCTGTTGATTCTTCTGACTTTGGCCTGCAAACAACTGTCTTTTTTACATTTCAGTTCTCACAGTTTTTACACTGTGTTGCCTACTTCATGCAATTTGCAGTAGGCTGGATCACGTGCGCTAAACTCAAACAGGTTCAGGACAGGCTTCAGTGCATGACCTGATTGATGTTAGGGATGGGCACGAGTAATCGTTTTCCCAGATCCAGTACTCGCATGAATTACTGGAGTAGTGCTCAAGTAATTGTTTAGGGAAATCTATTTTTAGAACGCATCTTAACCGTTTCACTACCACACTACAGAAGGTTAACCTTTCACTACCACACTACAGACGGTTAACTGTCTGTAGTGTGGTAGTGAAAGGGTTAACCTTCTGTAGTGTGGTAGTGAAAGGATTAACCCTTTTTCATGCCGCAGTGAAAGGGTTAACCATTTGGTAGTGTGGTAGTGAAAGAGTTAAAGAGCATCGCAGCAGCAATAACAAGAAATTGTGCAGAGTCACACACACACGCTACTGATTGTATTATGTGTCGCTCTGTGGACATAACAATATACCCGATGCTTAATGCGTATTGTCAGTGAAAACATGGAGTTACCATAGGGCTGGGCGATAAAACAATAACGATAATTATCGTGATATATTTTAATAATCGATAGATAATAAAGAATATATCAATAAAAAAAATAAAAACATTTCTTTCTTTTTGTGACCTGCAACAGGGCAGTTTTAAAACCAGAGACAGTGGACAGACTTGTCTTTCTTGCCTGCAACTTAAAGTAATGGCTTTGCTTGTCCAAATGACAATACTGACCAATTTGAGATTTATTTTTCTCTTGTCCATTTATTTGGTTTGCTTTCTAATTTAAAATACAGTTTGAAACCACACAGTATGTGTGCTAGCAGAGCTAGTCTCCAGTCGCGAGTCACGGTGCACATGTGTGGTGGTTTGTCCACCAAAAAAGCGCCAAAAGATAGAAAAGAAACTAGCAGAGCCAGAACTATTCAACTCCCCTGGAGCCACAGCCAGCAGAGAAGCCGGTTTACTTTCGCTTTCAAACCAGCTGCAGCCTGAGAACTGGAGTGTGAGGGGCTGTAACACTAAAGATGGTGGCAAAGACAAAGAATTGCTGCAAAATAAACATACATATGTTGTTTAAAAAAAAAATGTATAGTTAATTATAATTATAATTATAGATATCGAGTGATATGATATCATTATCGATATCGTGACATCATTTTTGGCCATATCGCCCAGCCGGGTTACCATTTGTAATAATTACATTATCTCTACTGCAGCGGGTCTGCAGCGGGTCTCTCCGCTCATGGAATGGCATGTGTATATTATACTAGTTTTCAAGTTTCTTTAATAGTTGTCATACAGAAGTACAGAATACTTTTGTACAAAATGCTTCTTACTGTTGCGCTCCAGAGACTGTGCATGACAAGATAAGTATGAAATAAAGACATAGTAAAAATTAGAAGTAAAAAAAGAGGTCACAGTATTCAGTTTAGACATATGTACAATGTTCGTAGACGTAGTTACCATACAATATACAATACTGTGCAGTGTACTAATATACAATACTATATAGTGCAAGGCATAAATGGACGAGGTGCAGTTTAGGTACAATTCACAGTAGGTGTACGAGTTGTAGTGCAAATCCTTTATCAATAAATATAAAGTGTAAGTGTGTTTGTGTGATCTAAAGTGTGGAGAGTGGGTGCTGCAGTGTGTTGTTTGTTTGAGTGAGTGTGTGCGTGTGGGTGTGTGTGCTGTGTGCATTTGATGGTTGTTGCATAGTGATTATTGTTCGTTTAGCGATTATTGTTCGTTTAGCAGCCTGATGGCCTGGGGATAGAAGCTCCTTCTGAGTCTTTCTGTGCTCGCCATAAGACTCCGGTATCGCTTGCCTGACGGCAGCAGTTCAAAGAGGCAGTTGTTCGGGTGGCTCGAGTCCTTAATAATTCTCTTAGCCTTCCCCTTGCACCGCTTGTTGTAAATGTTCTGGAGGGTGGGAAGCCCCCCTCTAATTGTGCGTTCGGCTGAACGTGTCACTCTTTGTAGTCTGCTACGGTCTTGTGCAGTGCTATTCCCAAACCAGGAGGTGATGTTGCCGGTCAGGATGCTCTCTATTGTACATGAGTAGAAGTTCCTAAGGATCTTCTGACTGACTTGGAACTTCCTTAGGCGCCTGAGGAAGTAGAGGCGTTGTCGTGCCTTCTTCACAACACTGTCAATGTGTGTGGTCCATGTCAAGTCCTCGGATATGTGGGCTCCGAGGTACTTGAAACTGTTCACTCTCTCAACTGGTGCCCCGTCGATGCTGAGGGGGCTGTAGTCCTTGACCCCCGACCTCCTGAAGTCCACAATCATCTCTTTTGTTTTGCTGACGTTCAGGGAGAGGCAGTTCTCCTGACACCACTGTGACAGGTTCTCTACCTCTTCCAGGTAGGCCCTTTCGTCGTTGGCAGAGATCAGGCCCACCACTACTGTGTCATCAGCAAATTTGATGATGGTGTTGTTGTTCCGCTGTGCTACGCAGTCATGTGTGTACAGGGAGTAGAGGAGGGGGCTCAGAACACAGCCCTGGGGGGCCCCTATGTTGAGCGTGATGGATGAGGAGGTGCAGTTGCCGGCTCTTACCACCTGGGGTCTGCCCGTCAGGAAGTCCAGGACCCACTGGCACAGGTCATAGTTCAAGCCCAGGTCCCTGAGCTTGGCTATGAGTTTGGAGGGGACTATGGTATTGAATGCTGAGCTGTAGTCGATGAACAGCATTCTTACATAGTTCCCCTGCCTCTTGTCCAGATGTGATGCTGCTGTGTGCAGCACATGGGCTATGGCGTCCTCCGTGGACCTGTTGGGGCGATATGCAAATTGCAGAGGGTCCAGGTTGATGGGGAGGGAGGAACAGATGTAGCCCTTCACTAGCTTCTCAAAGCACTTCATGGCTATGGAGGTGAGGGCTACAGGGCGGTAGTCGTTGAGGCAAGCGGGCGTAGATTTTTTGGGTACAGGGATGATGGTGGACTTCTTCAGACAGGTGGGGATGACGGCCTGTTCCAAGGACAGGTTGAAGATGTCAGTGAATACCGGGGCCAGTTGGTCGGCACAGACTTTTAGGACGCGGCCGGGGATGCCGTCCGGTCCTGCTGCCTTCCTGATATCCACTTTTTTAAAGATCCGTCTCACCTCATGCTCTGTTACCCTGAACACTGAGTCTCCATCAGCAGACCCCCCCCCCCCCCATTGCCGTGGTTTGTAGGCTGGTGTTGTTATTCACAGCCTCAAACCTCGCATAGAAGGAGTTGAGATCATTTGCTAAGGAGATGTCACTGTTCAGTTTGAGGGGGGTTCCTTTGTAGTCTGTCATTGTTCTGAGGCCCTGCCACATGCCTCTAGAGTCAGCCTGTTCAAACTGAAGTTCAACTTTATCCCTGTAACGCCGTTTTGCCTCTATTACTGTTCTCCTGACGTTGTATCTTGCCATCTTGTGTTCTTCCATGTTGCCTGTCACCAGCCCGGTGTTGTATGCTGATGTGCGCACTTTCAGAGCCTCACGGACGGATTTGTCTACCCAGGGCTTTTGATTTGGGTAGATATTAATTTTGGTGGAGGGGATTATTACTTCTACCTGAGTACAGACATAGTCAATCACCGTTTCGGTGTATTCGTTAATATTGGCTGTGTTATCACGGAATACACTCCATTCTGTGCTTCCCAGCACTGCTTGGAGTGACTCCACTGACGTCACGGCCCAACGCTTAACCTCTCGCGAGACCACCGGCGTTCGCTTGAGACTCTGTTTGTACTTAGGCAAAAGAAAAATGGCGGCGTGATCGCTTTTACCGAATGGACTAAGAGCCTGTGACTTGTACCCATTCTTAAATTGCGAGTATACATGGTCTAATATGTTCTCGCCTCTGGTGGGACAGGTCACATGCTGATAGAAATTCGGCAGCACCTTTTTAAGACGCGCGCTGTTGAAATCCCCCAAGACCAAAATGGCAGCGTCAACATTAGCTGCCTGGAGTTTGTTTACCTCGTCGTGAAGTTTTGAAAGTGCGACCCCAGTGTTCGCGTGTGGTGGAATGTACACTCCGATGAGGATGATGGACGTTAACTCTCTTGGGAGGAAGAAGGGTCGACATTTTATCGTGATAAACTCCAGGTCTGGGGAGCAGTGGTTAGACAGTTCCTTTGTGTTGCCTAAATCGCACCACTCCTTGTTTATCATGAAGGCAATGCCGCCTCCTCTCGTCTTTAGTGACTCTTCTGCCGTCCGGTCTTTGCGGAGAACGAAGAAATGGTCTGCCGGTTCTATTGCGTGATTCGGGACATCTGGACTCAGCCAAGTTTCTGTGAAACAGAGGACGTTACAATCCCGAATGTCCCTCTGGAATTGGATCCTTGCTCTGATGTCGTCCAATTTGTTTCCTATCGATTGCACATTGGCCAACAATATGCTGGGCAATGTGGTTCTGTGTCGTTTGGACCTCAGTCTGTTCCGGACCCCGGCTCTCTTTCCTCGTCTTCGCGGCGGCTTCTGGTGGTCTTGGCCATGGCCGGCATAACAAAGGATCTCGGCGGGCCATTTCTGCTGTTCAGCGATCCGATCCAGAGAGCAATCCAAACGGTAAGTTTTTCTTAATCCAATGTCAATGATTGACTGACGGTCATACACATATAATGCACCAACAGTTGGTGCAAATAAAACTCCTAATACTATAAAAATTAACAAAATAAAGCACAGTCTCGTCGGAGCGATCAGAAAGGCAGCCATCAGAGCAGCGCCAGTTAGGTCTTAGTCTCTGAATGCTACGCAAAGTGGGTGACACAATTTGGAAATGCACAAACACGAACAGCCGATTTAATCTTTTTAAATAACGCTAAGCTAGCTGTGCAACAAACTTTCCGAGGTAACCGTTAGCAAAGAGGCTGAATACAGGAGGACTTTAGCTCTCCGTGCTCCACAGGTAACCGTTAGCAAAGAGGCTGAATACAGGAGGACTTTAGCTCTCCGTGCTCCACAGGTAACAGTTAGCAAAGAGGCTGAATACAGGAGGACTTTAGCTCTCCGTGCTCCACGGGTAACAGTTAGCAAAGAGGCTGAATACAGGAGGACTTTAGCTCTCCGTGCTCCACGGGTAACAGTTAGCAAAGAGGCTGAATACAGGAGGACTTTAGCTCTCCGTGCTCCACGGGTAACAGTTAGCAAAGAGGCTGAATACAGGAGGACTTTAGCTCTCCGTGCTCCACGGGTAACAGTTAGCAAAGAGGCTGAATACAGGAGGACTTTAGCTCTCCGTGCTCCACAGGTAACGGTTAGCAAAGAGGCTGAATACAGGAGGACTTTAGCTCTCCACGCTCCACAGGTAACCGTTAGCAAAGAGGCTGAATACAGGAGGACTTTAGCTCTCCGTGCTCCACAGGTAACCTTTAGCAAAGAGGCTGAATATAGGAGGCCGTTAGCTCTCCGTGCTCCACAGGTAACCATTGTTGTCGTCGTGCAACACCTTGCAGGATTTCAGAGCGATGTTTCAGAGTGAGATTTGGTGGTAACCAAATAAAATTATTTACAAATAAAAAATCAAGCACCCTCAAAAACCACTAGTAGAGTTCGGTTGAAACAGTGAGTAAGTAATCGATTACTCACGCACATCCCTAATTGGCGTTTCTCTCGCCTTTCGGGCAAGCTTGTATGGATGGATATCTTCTCAGTGCAACCGTGATAAAACACTTGTGTGGATGGAGATAGTTTTTGTTTAAGAAATCTGTTAAGAATCTTTTGTTATTCATGTGGACAAGGTCCAAGAGAGGCTTCTGAGGTGAAGAGAGCTTAGGGATGGAGACAGTGTAGAAAGGCATAGAGAAGAGGGGGGGGGGGGAATAACTTTCCATCCAAAAGTTGCAAGGATTTCCAGAAAGTTGGCAAAGGAAAATGCAAATCAATGTTTGTTTCCATCAATTGTTTGTATGAAGCTTACATGATTACATAATTGAAAGAGTGCCATCCAAAGATGGATAGTTTACATTTACAGTATATCTATTCCATCATTTAATAATATATGGCATTTATGACATGCTAATGTTTATGTTAGTTTACATATAGTGTGTGGTGTTTACGTTCACTGGCTCTCTGGCGGAGCAGAAGCATGTGACCGAAATGTCTGCTGTTTCCATTCAGGTTTGTGCGAATAAAATGTTTGCACTAAAAAAACAGGTTGTTTGTTCAATTCCAGACAGCGGTACCTCCGGCTCGGTCAGTCGTCCCATACGAACACAATTGGCAGTGTTCACACTCAAGAGAGCTACACTCGCTTCAGAGAGACACACGAATCAAGCTTCGGGGTTCTTGACCTGGCATTCCATGCAACAAAGGGAATGGCTCCCTCCTACCTCCGGTCAATGGTCTCTAACTACACACCCTCAAGACCCCTACGCAGGGCTCAATGCTAACTTTTTTTCCCCAAGGAGCACATGTGCTCCTAAATGAAAAGATTTAGGAGCACACAAAAGACATTTAGGAGCACAGTGAAAATCCTCAGAGTAACAGAGTTTATTACAAACTATTTATTACATGCATATTATACTGTGCGTGCGTGTGCATACTAAGGGACAAACATCTGTGCAATAGCACATACCACCAAAATCACACATTTGCCCATGCCTACTAGACGCAAAGGATATCGGTTGTCAAGCTGCTTTACTAGATTTACTTTACTAAAATTACTAGACCATTTAAGAGAAACTAGGGGGACTAAGGGGCAGACTAGAAGGGGCAGACTAGAAGGAACAGACTAGAAGGAACATACTAGAAGGAACATACTGGAAGGAACAGACTAGAAGGGGCAGATTAGAAGGGACAGACTAGAAGGAACAGACTAGAAGGGGCAGACTAGAAGGGACAGACTAGAAGACCCACGCCCGGCTCCCTGTAGAGGCCCCTCTACCAGGTAGACCCAGGACCAGCTCCCTGTAGAGGCCCCTCTACCAGGTAGACCCACGCACGGCTCCCTGTAGAGGCCCCTCTACCAGGTAGACCAAGGACCAGCTCCCTGTAGAGGCCCCTCTACCAGGTAGACCCAGGACCAGCTCCCTGTAGAGGCCCCTCTACCAGGTAGACCCAGGACCAGCTCCCTGTAGAGGCCCCTCTACCAGGTAGACCCAGGACCAGCTCCCTGTAGAGGCCCCTCTACCAGGTAGACCCACGCACGGCTCCCTGTAGAGGCCCCTCTACCAGGTAGACCAAGGACCAGCTCCCTGTAGAGGCCCCTCTACCAGGTAGACCCAGGACCAGCTCCCTGTAGAGGCCCCTCTACCAGGTAGACCCAGGACCAGCTCCCTGTAGAGGCCCCTCTACCAGGTAGACCCAGGACTAGCTCCCTGTAGAGGACCCTCTACCAGGTAGACCCACGCCCGGCTCCCTGTAGAAGCCCCTCTACCAGGTAGACCCAGGACCAGCTCCCTGTAGAGGCCCCTCTACCAGGTAGACCCACGCACGGCTCCCTGTAGAGGCCCCTCTACCAGGTAGACCAAGGACCAGCTCCCTGTAGAGGCCCCTCTACCAGGTAGACCCACGCCCGGCTCCCTGTAGAGGCCCCTCTACCAGGTAGACCCACGCACGGCTCCCTGTAGAGGCCCCTCTACCAGGTAGACCCAGGACTAGCTCCCTGTAGAGGCCCCTCTACCAGGTAGACCCACGCCCGGCTCCCTGTAGAGGCCCCTCTACCAGGTAGACCCACGCCCGGCTCCCTGTAGAGGCCCCTCTACCAGGTAGACCCAGGACTAGCTCCCTGTAGAGGCCCCTCTACCAGGTAGACCCAGGACCAGCTCCCTGTAGAGGCCCCTCTACCAGGTAGACCCACGCCCGGCTCCCTGTAGAGAACCCTCTACCAGGTAGACCCACGCCCGGCTCCCTGTAGAGGCCCCTCTACCAGGTAGACCCACGCCCGGCTCCCTGTAGAGGCCCCTCTACCAGGTAGAGAAGCTGAGTTATTCATGAGGCTCCACCAGGAAACAGATTTTAACGCATGGACACGTGCATCTGGGCATAAGAGGAGGATGAGAAAGAAAAAGAGAGGGAGAGAGAGAGAGGGAGAGATCCCTCACTCAGGCAAAGTGTGAAGCCTTCAGCTGTGTATACATCTTAAATCAGGATTAGTATGAAATAATTCAAACAACCACAATGTTTGAATGTCATTGTTTGACAGGACTTATAGCCACATACAAGCAGGACATACACACGTCTGAAACTGGACGTGCATCAATGCCATTTATTGCAGACAAAGTACGATCACTAAACAGATTTACTACTCACCTATATATCAAGTACTACTCAGAGGAGTACTTTTCCTGATATTTTTGGTTTTTCTACTATGCTACATAACGCTATGTCTGCAATGTTTTCTCTTCCTGTAAAATAAGCGGCCCATGTTGAGCATTTATCTTTAGCCGCCCCAAACGAAAATCTAAAATATTCAAACACACCAAAGCATTCTTGTGGCTTCTCGATAACGGCGGAAATATCTTTGGTAACTAAACTACAGTGTGAAGCCTGTGGACCAAGATGGCGGTGTGAGCACAACGCAAGGCTCGGCGTCCCCCAAGTTTTTGAAAAAATTATTCGCACCAGAACAATTATTTGCACTCGCACAAATGCTCCCAATTACGCAGAACAAAAAGAGAGGTCACTGGAAGCATATACCCCCCCTCGCACATCAAAATGATGCGTCTATACAATCTCCCACAAAATCTATCAAGCTACCTGCCTCCCAATCAAAGGAGGAGGTCGTCGGACTCACGACAACTAGGCCCGAACTGAAAGTGAAATTTAACACACAATTTAACATTGCGGGAGCAGAGAAAACGGCGAAAGCAGACTTTGCGAAGGTTGTTTGAGGTAGGAAACGTATTCAGCTTGTAAGATTATAGAACAATAGATAGACATTTTAATGCCAGAGATATATGGTGCGCAGCCCGTGTGTGTGTGTGTGTGTGTGTGTGTGTGTGTGTGTGTGTGTGTGTGTGTGTGTGTGTGTGTGTGTCAGTTTTTCACACAACTTGACATTAACATTGACATTAACATTGACATTAGCTAGCTATATTGGTACAATTTCTGCTGGACCCACCAGGGCCGGCCTACGGGAGCCGGAAAGTTGCCTGACTGATTGATGAGTCAACAGTGGGTTTATGCGGACCGGCCGCACGTAATTTAAATATGCCCCATGTAAGGCACAGCCTGAAAGACAAATCTTTATTTCAGAGTCCCCAAAGACAGTCTGCGGAGTCCTTTTAATGTTTCATATTTTTAGCTGCAAAAGTAATACACTCCCCTTGAGACTGTCACTGTTAATGTTCCTTCCTTCCCTCTCTCTCTCTCTCGCTCTCTCTCTCTCGCTTTCGCTCTCTCTCTCTCTCTCTCTCTCACACACACACACAGACACAAAGAGAGAAAAACAAAGGCCTAACTGTGTGTTCAGACTGCTAGTAGCCAGGGCTGGATGATATGATGAAGACAAATATTAAAATGTTCAGATATATGTTTTCTGAACAAGTCAGCAGGAGGGGTACATCTCTCTGGCAGCTTTGTTCAAAATAGTGTCGATCTTGAGTGTTACACTCTGAGTGCATACTTAGTAGTATAGACATATTCGTATGTTAGTATAAACTTATAGTAGCATAGTAGTAAGTGTTCTGAAGGATCAGATTAAACCGAATATATATATTTATTTATATATATATATTTAATTGTATTTGTATATCCCCTGATATCCCCTGATATCCCCTGTATATTCCTTGTACAATATGCATTGAATATCCCTTCTAGTCTACTGAACATCCCATAATAGTCTCCATTCTACCATTGGACGAGACCTTGGTGCCAGGTCGCCATACCCCTCAGACCAGGTTCAATCGTACCGCTCAACATGTATGGACAAGTCCTAGTTCCGCGTAGGAATATGTCTACCGCACCACTAATGGTACTATTTGTTCATAGTGCGTATATATACTGCGCTATTAAAGTAGAACTTTCTTTTAGTCCAGTTCCTTACCCTCCAACAGAGTGACAGACGCAAAAGCCTCCCCGCGAACCACGTGTGGGCAGTAAGGCCAATTCGGCCCAGTATCGGCATTGAGACATCGTGTATATTAATATTTGAATAGTCATATTTGGCACTATATCGTCGAGTTGGACGTATTCTATTAAGCTAATAATAGTCTATTCATATATAGTGCCTCGTGCGGTAAGAGTTCTATAGTAATCAGCACCCCCATCGTTTCGGGCATCAGCTGGACGCTTATCCAGGGTGGTTGACCCCACGTGAAGCTGCACCCGAGGAGCTCCAGGCCAAAGAGCGAGTGGACCTGTATATTGGATTATTCTACCGACGACGGCTAGCCTTCCCCGGCTTGGATTATGCTTTGAGTACTTTGATTATTCTATGGATAAAGGCCAACACTGCGGTGTGTTGGAAATACCCCCCCCCGGAGAGGACGACAGGTGAGACGGCGCTCCGCACAGTGAGGTCGCCTCACGTCTCTCCGTCGTGGACCGGAGGACGCCGGCCACAGAGGGTCCAACTGCATTCATCTGTGGATCGAGGATCGTTGGGCACCGTGTCGCACAACTGTGGACTCTCCCAAGATACCCTCGGCCAGACGGGATCCAGCCAGTGACTCTCTAACCCCCCCCCCCCCTCCAGCTGTCCTACAAGCAGTCGGAACCTTCCCCTAGTGTATCCAGCTATATAATCATTCAAGTATCATCGCTATTGTTCCCTAAATATTCCAGGTTGTATATTTGCTTCCTGCGCAATCAGAGATTGGACATTCGATATTGATCTACCTACGAATACTCATTTGCCATAAAAGTGCATACTATTTCAAATCATAAATGTAATTAAGTGATCGTTGTACATACCTTTTGCTATGTATTAAAACTCAAACTTTCGATTTGGTACATTTGTGTTGGATCCGTTTATCAGGTGGGAGTGTTCAACATATTCATACCTAGTACTGGGTGGCCAGAGTCTAAAGTACAAGAGGTAGTGGTAGTAAGTATCATATCTAACCATACAGTCAGGGAATTGTACCCCTCAGTTACAATTGGTCCTTCGAGCCGGAGGGTAATCAGTGTAATATTAATATAGTGTTATTAATATTAAAATGGCCTATGATGAACACTCCACGAAACGATCCTCCTAACCAACAACGCCCGCGGCGCAAACGACAGCTCCCTCAGTACCTAGAGGCTTACGCTGTCAGTCAACAACCTAGTCTTCTACCAACAGTAAACGCGGTAAAACTAGAAAGTAAAATTATGTCTAACCCTAACGACCAGGCTACCCCGACCATAGAGGCCCCTATGGGTTCTAATGTAACTGACCAAGCTCACGGTGGGGACCAGGGGGAACCAGACATGACTTTACACCCCGCCAATACCGAAGAAGTAGTCCCCGACGAGTCCCGGGAGGAAGACAACACTACCGAGAGAGAACTCGGCACGGAAGAAGATGAGGAGAGCACCGTGGAGATAGAGCTCCAAGACTCCGCACGGAGTACCCCAAGGGACGGCTCCCCTATACAACCGTCTTCTCCCAGCGAGGCAGAGAGGACACTACAGCAGGCATTCCTCGTCAGCCTGAAAGCCTCTACTGAACGCGATAGACTCCAGGGTGAACGCGATCGATTGCAGATACAGCAACGGAGCGAAGAAGAGCACATACGCCTGGAAATAAGACGCATTCAGATGGAAGAGAATATGGCAAGAGACCGGGCCGACGCCCAGCGCGCCGCCACCGGTGCCCAGAGAGAATCGGATCTCACCAAGCGCGAAGCCGAGCGCGACAGAGCACAAGCGCAACTAATAGAACAGCTGATCAGAAGGACAACACCCCCTCCCTCCACCAGAGGCTCCAGGAACTCGTCTAGACATCACTCCAGGGCGGCATCCCCTAGCCGAGTAAGAGACCCTGAACTTGACCAACAGACGAGGTCTATACCCCCCGCAGACCCCCTTCCCCAACCGGTCCAAGCGAGACCCAGCCACCGGGAAGGAGCAGCATACACTGCGGAGAGGCTAAATCAGAGACTACAAGCCCTGGATGACCTAACGGAAGACGAAGAGGAAGAGGAGGAGAACCACGCCCGACGACAGCACAGTACTCTACCGGACCAGGAGGTCCAGTACAGCCCAGGCTATACCCCCACGGAGCTGCGCTACAGACCCCCGACGCTATTCACGGGTGAGCACGAAGCACGACCCGCACCGAGGAACAGCACCTGGACCAGCGGGCCATGGTACACAGCCGGTACCAGCCCACGCCAAGGAGCAGGAGGAGACTCGCCTAGGAGGCCTCTCCCCCAACGCTCGCCGATGTATCAACAATCCGCGTCATACATTGGCACACCTATGGTACCAGACTTCACCCAGGAGAACCGGGCCCAGTATACGGAGCTCCGCATGTGTCTGGAGACAATGTTGGTGGATGTCATTGATGAACGCCATAAATACGCGATACTACTGAAGCATTTAAAGGTACCCCGCGCGCACAACATAGCGCTCGCCTACGCCACTTCCACGACCCCATACACCGCAGCGCTGGTAGCGTTGGACCAGAGATATGGACGTATATGGGATTACGTGATCCAGGAGATCAGGCACATCGACCGCCTACCCCCAGCAACAGACAATCGAGCACTGGACGACCTGTCCATCAGAGTGCAGTCCCTGGTAGGGATGCTGGGAGCGCAGAGGGAAAAGGGTAGGCATGAACTATACGCCAACTCAAATGTAGAGAGGATCTTGGAGAAGCTACCGCCCGCCCGACAGGAGCGCTTTAGGCGGCAGAGAGACCACCGAGACCCTAATGGCCCCGAACCGAACCTCCTCGATCTAGCCGACTTCCTGGCGAGAGAAGTCAGCAGCTTACGGCTAGATACATTCGGACGGAGCACCCCTGGCTCCAGAGAAGGAACCAGGAGACTAAATGATGGAAGAAGATCGGTGACTGTCATGCACCAATCGGAGTCAGTGCCAAGCAGTAGGAGCCACAGTACCCCCTCAAGAAAGGAGAAGTGGAAGATAGTGTGCCCCTACTGTGAGAAAGAACACTGGCTGTCACAATGTGACTCATTCCCCAAGATGAATGCGGAGGAAGCGAGTCAATGGATAAAGTCCAACAGACGCTGTTTTCGCTGTGCGCGATCACACATGGCAGCCGAATGCCGCTTAAAGAAAAAGTGCAGTCGGTGCGATGGAGCCCATCTGGACATACTCCACGACAGTAACAGACGGCGGCCTCCACCCGCACCATCAAGCAGCAAAGCAAGCGTCATGTACATCGACCCCGCCAGCAGCAGCGGAGCCAGAGTGCTCTTAAAGGTAGTCCGTGTGACATTGAGCTACCAGAATAAAGTCATGGACACTTACGCCGTCCTTGATGAGGGGTCAGAGAAGACCCTTCTGCTCGCGTCCGCTGCGGCCCAGCTAGGGCTGCGGGGGAGCGAAAACCAAATGACAATTCGGACAATAAGAAGAGATTTGAAAACGATAAAGGGCGAGAATGTCTCATTCTCTATCGCAGCAAGCGGCCAGCCCGAGCGACGGTACAGGATTACAGACGCTTTCACCAGCCAAGAAATAGGACTGTCGCGGTACACATACCCCGTAGCCAAGCTGATGGAGAAATATGTACATCTACGCAAGCTACCGATCCCACTCATAGACGGTGCTACCCCGACACTGTTGATAGGCTCCGACCATGCAGACCTCATTGTCCCGATAGACCGGGTTCATACCGGACCCAGAGGCTGTCCTGCAGCAGTCGAGACCCGCCTAGGATGGACTCTCCAAGGCCCACTCGCCAAATCTCTCAACCGAACCACAGCCACTAGCTGTCTCCACTCCCGAGTCACAGAGGGAGACACCGCACTCCTGCAGCATGTAGAGAGGCTATGGACCTTAGAACAAATGCCCTTTAAGAACGAAAAGAAAGACATTCGCTCTAAAGACGACATCTACGACATTAACCTCCTCGAGACGGGAACAAAGAGAGTCCCAGTCAGCGGCGTGTTGAGATACGCCACGCCACTCCTGCGGCGGGAAGGGATGCCTACCTTTCACGCAAAGAAAGACGCCACAGAGCGGTACCTACTAAACACAGAGCGGCGCTTAGCCAAGGACCCCGCCCAAGAAAGTGTATACCGCGCTGAGATTGAGAAGCTCATCACAGCGGGACACGTCACAAAGATTGACATTAAAGAGGCCGACCAGACGACTGAATCGTGGTACGTGCCCCACCACAAGGTTCATCACAACGGCAAAGACCGCATCGTGTTTAACTGCAGCTACCAGATCGGATCCCAAAATCTGAATAAAGAACTATTGCCCGGTCCTACACTCGGCCCCTCCCTACTAGGCGTACTACTCCGCTTCCGCCAGGACAAGGTGGCTATCAGCGGGGATATCAAAGGGATGTTCCTGCAGGTGAGATTAGTAGAGGAGGACAAGCCCCTGTTGCGGTTCCTATGGAGAGAGAGGCCAGGAGATGAGCACCCAGCCATCTACCAATGGGAAGTCCTCCCTTTCGGAACTACATGCAGCCCATGCTGTGCTACATTTGCACTACAGAGACATGTCGCAGAGGACCCAGCAGCGGACGAAGAGGTCCGACACAGTGTGAAGAACAGCTTCTACGTAGATAACTGTCTACAAAGCGTTTCGACCCAGGAAGAAGCCGAGGCTCTCCTACTTAAACTCCGCGCCTCTCTGATCAAAGGCGGCTTTGATCTCAGGCAGTGGGCCAGCAGCGATCCGCACGTACTGCGCAGCCTCTCCTCCGAGGACAAGGCAGCGAGCAGCGAGACCTGGATGGCCACAATCCCAGGAGAAGCCCAAGAGATGACACTAGGACTAGTGTGGCGCTTCAAAACAGATTCGCTCCACTATAGACACAAACCCCTGACCACGGAGCAGGGAAGGTCGACGGCAATACCGACCACCAGACGGAGTGTGTACAGAACACTCGCCCGACAATATGACCCGTTAGGATGTATACTACCGTACACCACCAGGGCAAAGATGATTGTACGAGCATTGTGGGACAAGGACCAGGGCTGGGATGACCCCATTCCCGCACACCTTGCATCCACCTGGAGAGAGTGGGAGATGGAACTCCACTCACTCCCAGGCGTTAATATACGCCGAAGCTACTTCCCACCCACGGTGAGGCCAGAGACATGTAAAATGGATATACACGTCTTCAGTGACGCCTCCGAGGTCGCCTACGGATCAGTAGCCTACTTGCGGGCCCAAGAAGAGGGGGGAGAGATCTACACAGCATTCATCCTCGCCCGCTCGAGAATAGCCCCACGCAAGCAACAGTCTATCCCACGTCTAGAGCTCTGCGCAGCCCTCGCAGGAGCGCATCTAGCCACGCTCATCCAACGTGAGCTCACCATTCCGGTGCATAGAACAACCCTGTGGTCAGATTCCACGACAGTACTCGCCTGGATCAAATCGGATTCATGCAAATACAAAGTCTTCGTGGGAGTCAGAGTCACTGAGATTCAAGAGTTAACCGGAGAGTTAACCGGAGAAGCAAACTGGCGCTATGTTGATACGAAACACAACCCAGCTGACGTCATCACCCGGGGAATGTCCCTAGATGACTTAACCCGTCGTAACATCTACAGTGACGGACCAGCATTCCTCAAGCTCCCGGAAGGAGATTGGCCCACGCCCACCCCGAGGGAAGCAAGTGACAGGGAGGCTGAGAATAAGAAACCTATGTTCTGTGGATTGAGCACTGTTGTCTCCGCAGACCCCAACATAGACGATTGCATTACCATAGAGAGTGCGCAGCAACGGACATTCCTGCGGCACCACCCAGAGATTCAGTCCCCCGCTGATATGTCAGCAGCTGACTACGAGGAAGCAGAACTGCTTCTACTGCAACGAGCCCAGAGAGACTCGTTCCCCGATGAACTAGACTGTCTACAGGGAGGAAAGCCCGTCCCATCAGACAGCAGATTGATTCATCTGGCCCCCGAGAGTGACACACATACCCTCATCAGAGTGGGTGGTCGCCTGCGGAGAGCCCCCAATTTACCGGATGACATTAAGTACCCGATCGTATTGAACAGCCGACACAAGGTCACAGAGCTGATTATAAAGAAATACGACGAGGATGTACACCACGCAGGAGCAGAGAGAGTCTTCGCGGAGATCAGACGTCGTTACTGGATACTTCAAGGAAGAGAGGCGGTGCGACGCTTCCAGCGAACCTGTCTAGACTGCCGAAAGTGGCGCGCGCAGCCCAGCATACCACGGATGGCTGACCTACCTCCATGTCGCCTCCGACTCGGCGACAAGCCATTCCACTCAACAGGCATGGACTGTTTTGGCCCGCTGCACATAAAGAAAGGAAGAGGCACCGAGAAGCGGTGGGGTATTGTATTCAAATGCATGACCACCAGAGCGATACATATCGAGCTCCTTCCGACCATGAGCACAGACTCATTCCTTATGGCCTTCCGAAGATTCACGTCACGGAAAGGAAAACCGTCTACATTATTGTCCGATCACGGGACAAACTTCAAAGGCGGAGAAAGAGAGCTGAGGGAGAGCTTCCAAGCTATGGGCCCAGAACTTAAGACCCACCTCGCTCCAGCCCAGATTGACTTCCAATTCAACCCCCCAAACGCACCCCACTTCGGTGGAACTTGGGAACGAGAAGTACGTTCTATAAAGACAGCCCTGTACGCAGTACTTGGGGCCCAGACTGTGGCGGAAGAAGTCCTAATGACAGTCCTCACGGAGATTGAGGGAGTATTGAACTCAAAGCCCCTCGGTTACGTCTCCAGTGATGTAGCAGATGTCGACCCAGTCACCCCCAACACCCTCCTGATGGGGCGGCTAGATCCCGCGTTACCCCAGACAATGTACCGGCCTGAAGAAGCGAACGGCCGACGAATGTGGAGGTACAGCCAAGTATTAGCCGACAAGTTTTGGAGCAGTTTCCTACTGCACTACCTACCGTCTCTACAGACCCGCCAGAAGTGGGTAAAAGAGAGAGACAATTTGACGGAAGGAACAGTCGTCATGATTATTGACCAGTCACTACCCAGAGCTATGTGGCCGGCTGGCCGCGTAAGCAAAGTGATCACCGGTGCCGATGGCAAGGTCCGAGCAGCTGAAGTACTCGTCCAAGGGCGCATTTACACCCGTCCTGTGGCGAGGCTCATAGAACTGCCCCGACTCCCAGACACAATCGATGATGACCATGACCCTATGACTTTGTGAGTTGACTGACCCTTACAGCGAACCCTTGAGTGGTAGACAGTGCGGTTAATCTGTCTCTGCTTAACTAATTAGGTTGGGACCAATTAGGGGGCGGCTGTTCTGAAGGATCAGATTAAACCGAATATATATATTTATTTATATATATATATTTAATTGTATTTGTATATCCCCTGATATCCCCTGTATATTCCTTGTACAATATGCATTGAATATCCCTTCTAGTCTACTGAACATCCCATAATAGTCTCCATTCTACCATTGGACGAGACCTTGGTGCCAGGTCGCCATACCCCTCAGACCAGGTTCAATCGTACCGCTCAACATGTATGGACAAGTCCTAGTTCCGCGTAGGAATATGTCTACCGCACCACTAATGGTACTATTTGTTCATAGTGCGTATATATACTGCGCTATTAAAGTAGAACTTTCTTTTAGTCCAGTTCCTTACCCTCCAACAGAGTGACAGACGCAAAAGCCTCCCCGCGAACCACGTGTGGGCAGTAAGGCCAATTCGGCCCAGTATCGGCATTGAGACATCGTGTATATTAATATTTGAATAGTCATATTTGGCACTATATCGTCGAGTTGGACGTATTCTATTAAGCTAATAATAGTCTATTCATATATAGTGCCTCGTGCGGTAAGAGTTCTATAGTAATCAGCACCCCCATCGTTTCGGGCATCAGCTGGACGCTTATCCAGGGTGGTTGACCCCACGTGAAGCTGCACCCGAGGAGCTCCAGGCCAAAGAGCGAGTGGACCTGTATATTGGATTATTCTACCGACGACGGCTAGCCTTCCCCGGCTTGGATTATGCTTTGAGTACTTTGATTATTCTATGGATAAAGGCCAACACTGCGGTGTGTTGGAAATACCCCCCCCGGAGAGGACGACAGGTGAGATGGCGCTCCGCACAGTGAGGTCGCCTCACGTCTCTCCGTCGTGGACCGGAGGACGCCGGCCACAGAGGGTCCAACTGCATTCATCTGTGGATCGAGGATCGTTGGGCACCGTGTCGCACAACTGTGGACTCTCCCAAGATACCCTCGGCCAGACGGGATCCAGCCAGTGACTCTCTAACCCCCCCCCCCCCTCCAGCTGTCCTACAAGCAGTCGGAACCTTCCCCTAGTGTATCCAGCTATATAATCATTCAAGTATCATCGCTATTGTTCCCTAAATATTCCAGGTTGTATATTTGCTTCCTGCGCAATCAGAGATTGGACATTCGATATTGATCTACCTACGAATACTCATTTGCCATAAAAGTGCATACTATTTCAAATCATAAATGTAATTAAGTGATCGTTGTACATACCTTTTGCTATGTATTAAAACTCAAACTTTCGATTTGGTACATTTGTGTTGGATCCGTTTATCAGGTGGGAGTGTTCAACATATTCATACCTAGTACTGGGTGGCCAGAGTCTAAAGTACAAGAGGTAGTGGTAGTAAGTATCATATCTAACCATACAGTCAGGGAATTGTACCCCTCAGTTACAGTAAGCATAGTTTATTGGGAAAATTGGGCGGGTTTCAGCTGTCCGTTCATTCCACCATTGTGAAGAAAGGTCAGAGAGAATAGCCTGCTACGCTTTCATTACACCCCCCCCCCCCCCCCCCCCCCCAAGAGCTTGAATAGGAGTGGGTCTCAGGGCGGCCAGAAGATGCAGAGCGTAGGAGTCTTGAGGGTGTGTAGTTAGAGACCATTGACCGAAGGTAGGAGGGAGCCGTTCCCCTCACTGCACGATGTGCCAGGTCAAGGACCAGTGCAGCTCTCTTAACTCATTGACTGCCACGCTGTTTTTCCATCTTTACTCCCTGGCGCCAGCGTTATTGGCCATTTTCACAATGTTTGCGGACCCATCGTATATTCTATATTATAGATATGGATTGGAGACAATAGTATGGCTCATTTGACAGGCACTATTTATACTCCAACAGGGACAAAACAGTTTATTTCTACATACCTTTGTTTGTGCGCTATACCACGGTAAAGATCGCCCCATTTCACAATAATCCAGGCTGGTTTTCTAGATCATGAGATATAGAGTGTTTTGTGCGCAAATGCGCAAATCTCGCAGCTGCTCGCCTGAAACCTATATTATTGCCAGGTCAAAGGTAAACACGACCATATGTTTCTTCACAAAGCCGACGCTGCGATCATTACAAAAGCCTTTTTTATGATGGGGTTCGGTAAAATAGACGTAAAATAGACGTTACCTTTGTCAGCAGGTACTCCACTCTCGCTCCAAGTGTCTTGGATCATAACAGGATCAATACATATAACGTTAGGTGGCCCTCGAGGCTAGTCCGTTGTCTTCTTACATTGCAGGCTACTATCGTGTGCTGGGGCCAGACTATACCACGGAGCCGCATAGGTTTCCTCATCGGCCGGTTTGACTATAGTCTTTTTATGATTTACCAGAAGTGCTGAGTCCAACATAGTCTGGTGAAAACGCACCTTATCATCCATAATCATCATCCATATCATCCGTTTTGTCTTCTTCTTCATAATATCAAATAGGTTGCTCTAGGCGATCGCCATTGTCAAACGTTAGATGGCTGTAGTTTGCTCACTGCTGCTCACTCCCTAGTGCTTTGGTTGCTCTCACTGCGGCGTGGGGTGACCCCACACTAAACTGGCCCATGCCGTTCATAAGGTAGGCGATACTGCCACCTGTCGGGATTCAATCGTCATTGCAATTATAACGTAGCCAGAGGTCCCAGGCACACTCACAAAGGCCTGCGCGAGTGTTTAGAATAATAATAATCAAAAAAAAGGAAAAAGGAACGAAAAAATGAGATATCTCGTTATTGGCGCTCTAGCGTTGGCTCTCAGAAACGAGATATCTCATTTTTGGCGCTCAATGAGTTAAGAAGTGGGGTGGCGTGGGCTGACGTTGGTAGATTGGAGATCAGTTGGCGGAATTGCTAAGGGTCTGAACACAGAAATAAGCACTGTGTTGTCACCAGTAAGGCTGATATTTTCTGGTGAAATAAGCACTGTGTTGTGTTGTCACCAGTAAGGCTGATATTTTCTGGTGAAATAAGCACTGTGTTGTGTTGTCACCAGTAAGGCTGATATTTTCTGGTGAAATAAGCACTGTGTTCAGTACGGCTGATCTGTTTGATATGACAAGGTCCCAAAGGGAATTAGATTCACATCCGCAGACAGACCACTGACTGCTTTCATCTATTTTCATAACCATTGTAGTTGTGTCACTGCGTTTATATAGCACTTTTTAGATACTCAAAGCACTTTACAACGTAGGGTGGAAATTGCCTCCTACGCAGGGTGAATGGCTGCCATACACTGGCACCAGCCACCAGGCACACAACACACTATACAACGGCTGAAAGGCTCGGGAGACGAGGATGATGGATATCAGCCAATTAAGGGGGAGGGATGATTAGGTGGCCTTGCTGTGAGAGGCCCGATAGGGAATTTGACCAGGAACGTCGGGGGAACCCCCTACTCTTTGTGATAGAGGCTGTAGAGAGGAAGTCTCTCAGACCTGAGAAATGTCACTATGCGACTAAGTGCCACAGATGTCGCAGAGGTAATGATTGGGCTTGAGGACAATGAGGCTGTTGAATCACACAACCTGGAATCTGTTCCAACAACACAAAGACGAATGTGTTTTCAGTGGAAGCTGGCAAGGCAACATTTCTATTGTCCAGTATGTCCACTTAGGGCTGGGCGATATAACGATAACGATAAATATCGCGATATATTTTAATAATCGATATCGAATATCGAAATTAAAAAAAAAATCGAAAAATCGTTTTTTTTTTTTTTTTTTTTACCTGCAACAGGCCAGTTTTAAAACCAGATACAGTGGACAGACTTGTCTTTCTTGCCTGCAACTTAAAGTAATGGCTTTGCTTGTCCAAATGACAATACTGACCAAATTCAGATTTCTTTTTCTCTTGTCCATTTATTTTGTTTGCTTTCTAATTTAAAATACATTTTGAAACCGTCTGTACACAGTAGGCTATGTGTGCTAGCAGAACTAGACTCCAGTCACGAGTGACAGTGCACATGTGCGGTGGTTTGTCCACCAAAAAAGCGCCAAAAGATCGAAAATAAACGAGCAGAGCCAGAACTGTTCAACTCCTCTGGAGCCACAGCCAGCAGAGAAGCCGGTTTACTTTAGCTTTTAAACCAGCTGCAGCCTGAGAACTGGAGTGTGAGGGGATGTAACACTAAAGATGGCGGCAATGACAAAGAATTGCTGCAAAATAAACATACATCTGTTGTTAAAAAAAAATGTTTTTTTTTTTTTTTTTTTTTTTAATACTTATAACAATTCGATAATTATCGATATCGAGAAATAAAATAAAATTATCATATCGTTATCGCGATATGATTTTTTTCCATATCGCCCAGCCCTATGTCCACTCTTGAAAGATTATAAGAGAAAGAGAGAGGAGAGAAAGATCGTCATGCACCTGTGTGTTTCAAACTCCTAAGGCCTAACAAAAATAATGGGTTGGTTCCGGTTGCCGACCGACCCTGCTGATTTAGGTGCGACCCAATTTATTTTATGAGTTAAATTTTTTTAAATTAAATAAATAAAATTAAAAATTAAAAATTAAATTTTACAATAAAGTTTTATAAAAATCTTAGTCAAACCTTTAGTATTATGGATATTAAACATGCTGGCAGAGTACATGCATCCATGTTGTTGTGAACATTTTAATTAAATAAAGAAATTCCCTATCCATAGTCACCGTGGGAATTTTTTTTATAAAATCCCTACCTACCCATGGCCCTAACTGACAACCAACAGGAACCAAACAATATTTTCTTTTATGCCCAAGTCGTTATCCTTGTAACAAAGCTATTTGTGAAGTAATTGAACAAAGGGCATGGTGTTTCTTTTACTTAAACTTGACAGACTTCGAAGGCTCATTTTAAAATTGGCAAGCTAGCAGAGTCCTTGTCGACTAGAAACAAGGCGTTCGTCTGTGAGCCTGGCACGCTACCGTGAATGATTTGGGCGCACGAGAGGTTGTGCACAGAACGGACACGCGCACACGCTCCAGACCATACATTTAACTGTAAGACACTTACTGAAGTCATTAACACATGATGCCTTGGTGGATATCATCATTGTAGTAATATGCCGACTTGACCACACTGAGGGAGGTTGACAGACAACAAGACAATTAGAAATACACTTGGCTCTGTAGAAATTAAATATATTACAACACTGGCTTGTTATGATGACACCCCGCTTTTCGACGATCAAATCAAATTCTTCCCAACGTTATGTCCCGCCTGCCTATCCTGTTTCACTCTGAAATACGTCACAACACTGAAGCTAGATACTTGCGAAATGGCGATTCAGCTCGACTATAAGTGCATTAGTAACTAGTTGCCAAAAAATACACAGTGTGAAATGCAAAACAGACGACAGGAAGGAAGCCAGATATGGTATATTTGTGTCTTTGCTTAATCTGACAAACTGTCTCATCCTGGTCCTGACTATCCCTCTGCCCAGCGTTTCCTCCACATTCATTAAACAGTGGTGGACCACCACAACAACATTACCAACATAGCTGGATTAAATGGAAAGATTACTAGTCTAAACATTATAATCTAGACCAGATGTCCCCAAAAAAGTACAAACTAGAAAAGGCCCAGTGCTTAGAAGAAGTACTTTAATCATAATCAAGTATCCAGACATGTTTTAGTACTACGACCTGCACTAAAAGCAAAACGAAGAGTAAAAAATGGACGGACCAGTAAGAGACAGCACTCCCTGCCACCACTCACTGTACAAAACAACTGACCTATCTCAAACCCTGCCCTCTTTTTTTTATCCTCCAATCAAAACTGTTGGAAGCAACAGTTGTGATTGGAGGATCCGTAAAAGAGGGCAGGGTTTGAGATAGGTCAATTACTGACTAGCATGAAATTAAAACCATTAAGGGAAAGCTGTGATGTAATGTTAGGCAATTTTTTTCCTTTGAGCAGAACTATTCAATTACCAAGCATATCTTAGCTACATTGAGTTGGTTTTACTAACTTTAATATACTTGAAGTGTGCATCGTGCTGCTATTATATTTTCCTATGTTATCTAGGAAAATACAAATATTGGATCGGGACTTCACTTGGCATCGGCAGAGATACTAGGGCTGACCTTCGAATTTTTTTTTGGCATTCGAAACTTCGGGGCCGAGATTCGATTTTAATTCGAAGCTTCGAGATTAAAAAAAAATATATATATAAATTAAATATTTTCTTTCTTTTTTTTTTTTAATGTTGTGGGACTTGTACAGCACTTTGTTCAACTTTGTCAGTGCTGTAAAGTTTAAACCTTTTTAAATCTTAGACAAACGAAACACTTTGCTTTCATAAAATATTGTACTAAGCAGTCATTTGAGGCTTTATAAAAGCAGCACAATGAACACAAATCTGTCAGTGCCGAGTCCGAACCTCATCGTAAATAACAAACAGCATTGCTTGTTGTAGTTAACAAAGAGAGGCAGAGTTGATTTTGCAACAAAAAGAAAATTCCCCCATTCGAATCCCATGCCCATCGAACGAAGCTTCGAAGTATTTAAGACAGCCCTAGCAGATACTCAATATTAAATGACTCAGATCAGATACTCAATATTAAATGACTCAGATCAGAAACTCAATATTAAATTACTCGACTACTTGACATCCCTAATAACTGATTAGTCGACTAAGAGGGAAAATCCCACATACGCTACTATCCTAAACCTACATTTCTCCTAACTCTGTCGCTCACATCAGAGTCCGTTTAAATCGCAGCTAGCTAAAACTGCTGCAGCTGCACCTCACGTCTAAACCACTGACCACGTAATTCGCCAACACTCTCTCTTCAGACCAGCTCTCCGATCCTCCTGCCTTCCAGCTGGCTTCTCCTCCTTTCTCCTCTACCTCCCAGCTTTGAGATGGTCCTCAAGACCCATTTTTGCCTCTGATCTAACCACCGATCTATGTAGCAGCGTTTTATCGTAGATCAGTGGCCCGAAACCACCCTGCCTTCTCTCTCCTCCTCACGACGCCCCCCTTCTCACCGTGAAAAGATCATTGTGTCGGACAAAGCAGTCGAGATTAGAGTTGTTCCTATCTGTAATCCACTTGTGTCACATTTCAAACGCACACACACAACACAACACATACACCTTGGTCCTTTGGAAGAGGCTACTTTGTAATTACCTTTGAGCCCGGCTGAGGGGAAATAGATGCGCAGGGGGGGGGGGGGGCATTAATGTTCATCAGTGAGGTCCGACAGACCTTTGGCAGCCTTGTCATTACCTCTACTCTTTCAGACGTCCGTATCAGGCTGAAGAAGGGGTGCCATGGTGGGGCCACGACAACCTTGACTGTCCTCTCTCCCTAGCCGTCCTACTCTTACCAAAAGCCTGTCAGCCTTAATAGTCTCTCCTGCCTAGTACACACTACACAGCCTCCTATGGGCTACGGTCCAAATAACTCATCTATTTGTAGTACGTTGCCTCCGTTCGAGTGATCACTCAGGTGTGTGTACTGTATACCTTACCTTTGTCACTGATAATGGCCAGTCTTAAAGAACGCCGCCTGGCACAGATATTGACCTTGGCAGGACTTGGCCGCCAATAGAATGTGAGCTCATGCTGCATTTTGGTGTGTTCTTATATCACATGAGTGGTAATTATTAGGGGTGGAACGGTACACAAAATTCACGGTTCGGTTCGTATCACGGTTTTAGTTTAACGGTTTTCGGTTCGGTTCGATATACGTTGTTTTTTTGTTTTTTTAATGATGAGATGTTGGTACAGCAAGAGGGGCATTGCTGATTTAAACACGCCTCATTTATTTGGTAAAAAATAAGGTTTACAGCGGTTTGCCTTAAATACAAAGACCGAACTGGCACACAAAGGCCAAACTGACTGAAAAATATAGGCAACATTTGTCAAAGTATTAACTTAGTGCAAACAAACAAAATAATTATATTTTTTGTGGCCACATTATAGATAAAGGCCATCAACATAAAGTATTGATTGATTGAAAATTGTATTAACAGATTGCAGAATGGGTACAATATACAGTACAGCTCAATACACACAATTGTTAAGGGGATGCACAGAGTATGCACAGAGTATGCATATGCTCAACAAGCACTAGACTTTCTTATCAAAAAGGAAAAGTCACTGTGTTATTTAAAATAAATAAATCATGTGTACTAAATATATATTTACTTTTTAATTGCATGAAACATTATGAAGTATTCTCTTATGCCGTTTTTCCCTGCATGGTACCTAATCAACTTGACTCGCTTTTGCTATTTGAGAGTCTTGCTAGGCGTATTTGAAGTGACATCACACCAGGAAGTAAATAGTCACCAGTAACACACAGCATTGGAACCTGGAGAAGCCCTGATGATATAATATAAACGAACAGCTAATAAACGTGACGTTATCTTTAAACCTCTGTTGTCAAGCTTTGTCAATATACCCCCCGTCCCCACTAATGGATCTTGTGTCGTGGAGTCACTTCGCTGTGAGCATTTTCGCAGTTAGCTTGCGGCTAACGTTATAACCGAACAATACACACATGCCCCGAACCGTGGAGGTCTTATCGAACGGTGCACGGTTCGAATGCAAACCGTTCCACCCCTAGTAATTATAGCATTAGAGGACACTTGTCACCCGCACTGACAATGTTGAATACGTGTGTTTAAAAAGGTAGATTCTGGAATGCCGTCAAACGATAACCTCTAGGCAAAAGAGCCCCACTTGGTATTTAGCTTTGTTTACTTTTTTTGGTTGTTTGTTTTGGTCTGATGTGTGGGTTTCACAAGCCTGCTTCTCATGTCTAACTTCTGGGCCGCCTTCTTTCTCTACTGCTGAGGGAGCGGCTCTTGAGGTCAACGACGGGTTTCAACGTTCTCAGAAGCTAATTCCCGTTGCTATCTTTATCATTACATAAAGACAATAAGACCGTGTTGGCGTCGACAATACCACGATGCAATGACAGGATAGGAAACTACCACCAGCCACAAGCTAGCAGGCAAAATCTTTGGTTATGGGTTTTAAAGTCTGTCTACTTTACCAGCCACTGACTAGGGCTGAAGGGTTTGGAAAGAAAAAAAGTGTTGTTTTTACTGCTATTGCAATTGTGATTTCACTAAATAAAAAAGGTACCGTTGGTATCGGTTCAAATGTGAACGGTACCCAACCCTACTATTACTAGGTGTGTCTGCCGGGCAGCGTGAATATTTTCCCTACTGGAGTTGCACTTCCGCGTTCGGTTTGCGCGATCTGATTGGCCACTGACGTTTCTGGTCATGTGACATGTGCGCCAATCGTGTGCCGCCTGTTTCCGCCTCGAACAGCCTGCAAACTACCTAACGCCTAGTTTATCACTGGTTAAGCTTAGGCGACTCTTTCGAAGTTGGTTAAGGTTAGAGTTTGGAATCAGGGCTGGTGTTCTATCGCCCTGCTCTAAGACAAACTCTAACCTTAACCAACTTCGAAAGAGTGCCTAAGCTTAACCGGTGATAGAAACAGGCGTCACACGATTGGGCGCACATGTCAAATGACCAGAAACGTCAGTGGCCAATCAGATCGCGCAAATCGAACGCGGAAGTGCAACTCCATTAGGGAAAATATTCACGCTGCCGGGCATGGTGGGACAGGGTGAAAGGGGCTCCTCTCCCCAGCTCATGGGAATAACCGAGATGGGATGTGTCCGAGTGAGCAGATCCCTCATAACCCCACAGAATCCATTAGGCAGCGTTGTCGAGGGACAGCGAATCATGCGCAGGGTGACCAAGTGATGGATTCCGCTTCCCCAAAGCTCCACTTATTTATTGCTTGGTATCAAATGTGGACCGGGGGAAGCGGGAGGGACATTATCCACTTCATTACTGATGTTATTATGAGTGGACGGGAGGACGGCGAGAGGAGGGGCTCCGTTTCCCCTCCGTCTTCATATTAAGTGACTTAAATGTGAGAGAAAAGCCCCCCGAAATAGATAGATATAGACAGACAGACAGACAGACAGACAGACAGACAGACAGACAGACAGACGGATAGAAAGATAAGATACTTTATTCATCCTCTGGGAGGAAATTGACGGCCCACAGAGACCCAGAGCCAAACACTGTATACCAAGCCACCATACAGTAAAGACAAGTCAGTTGTTGGAGCACATCCAACTGGGCAACAGTTAGACAACATTTCTGCTGCGCTTCAGTCACTCGCTGTAGGGTTCCTCTCTCTCTCTCTCTCTCTCGCCAGTCAGCTGCCTTACGGAATGCTGAGACAGCACCTTGCTCCATCTGACCCACAGTAACTAACAACCACTCACAGTGAAAACACAGGCTGGGTTTTTGTGTGAAACATGCAGGTAATAAGCTAGTAATACTATAATGACTCAAGATCTAACTGTGATTAGTATTATAGATAGATAGATAGATAGATAGATAGATAGATAGATAGATAGATAGATAGATAGATAGATAGATAGATAGATAGATAGATAGATAGATAGATGCATACATATACATTACATACAGACAGATAACAGTTCATACTAGAGCCTGACTGATTTAATCAGCCGATATTGGTCTATCACAGACATATCGGTATCTGCCGATAGGTGCCGATATAAAAACCTTTTTCTAAAAATGCTTGGGAGAGAGTGCTCCGCCTCCATTGTTTACATATAACTCAGTAGCAGCCGTAATCATCATTGTTTTCAGCAGACTCAGCAGCATTGTCTGCATGAATCTCATAGCTAGCTTGATATAGAGAATATGTAGTTTAACGTTAGTAAGAGAGCACATTTTGCCAGTGACTTCACTCATTACGTATTTTTTTTTAATATACCTACGTAACCTACCTATAATACCTAAATATAAAGAAAAATTCATCATTAGTGAAGATTAAGCCATTTCAAATAGAACATGTAATGCAAACTAGTGTGGAAGAAGTAAGGTGGGACTACATAATATATATATGAAGAATAATGGCCAATATATCAATATCGGAATATTTGACTCCCAGTCCCTAATATCGGTATGGGCCTGTTGCCACTTCTTCCTTTATGAAAAACCAAACATGACTCACCTCACTATTGTGTCCTCTGAGGTTGAAGTTGATTCTCTGCGGGGTCGTGCGGTCCCTCCTGCAGTGG
This sequence comes from Notolepis coatsorum, assembly GCF_963971535.1. Classification (NCBI taxonomy): domain Eukaryota; kingdom Metazoa; phylum Chordata; class Actinopteri; order Aulopiformes; family Paralepididae; genus Notolepis; species Notolepis coatsorum. Next base: position 137,702,883 of record NC_140169.1, on the reverse strand, counting down.
CTGGACGTGAACGTGACGCCGACGACCCCTCTGCCGTTCCCGGTGGCCAGCCAGCCCTCCTCGTAGTAGCGCTTCCGACACACGGGCTTCTCCTTCTCGCTCTTGGGCACGCGGCCCTTCCACGACAGGCAGAGGATGTTGGAGTCGCTGCAGAGGACCGGTCCGTGCTCCACCGCGGCGAACATTCCTGCCGCGTTGGGAAGAGACCACAACTCTACCCACCCCCCCCGGCGGACAGAATGTATCCAGGAGGCGGCGGTGATGACTCTGCCGAGTGGCGGGGACCCCGTTATGCGCGTTTCCCCTCCGCTGAGATTAATTTGGTGCCGGAGATGAAACCGCGACAACGGTGGTGCATAGTATCCCCCGTTTTCCTTCAGGCTATATGGGTTTCCTCGTGCTTTGTCCTTTCTTTTACAATAGTTCCAGTTATTAGTTACTGACGTTTACCACAGCATCGCAATTGAGTTGGTCTCTCTGTCATGAATTCAAGCGACACAAGATTATGTCGCTTGTGAAATGATTTAGGCCGACATTACTGAACAGTGATTAATTGAGACAGCATAATAGAAAAGGCACGTCTTCATGTCATTCTGATGTGTTCGACCGACGAGCTGCCTATTTAATGTCGTCTCAACATGACAAGGCATCGGATCAAAGACTACCGGATGGTCACCATTCACAAGATTGCGGTAGCACTTTCTCTTCTTGCAGAGTTCCGCCATACAGTGACTGACCAAAATAGTGCCAACGATATCCACAGAATAAAGGGTTAAGCACTAGGCTTATCAGGGAAATAAAGTCCTGCCTTCTCTTATAGCGGCAACATGTCCATTCTCAGGTCCAAACTTTCCAACGCTTCCAATTAATCTGGGTATGGTCCAATTCCTCCGATCATTCCTGGACCCGTTTGTCCTCCTAATGCGACCTCCACTGTCCGAGAGGAGCACGGGCTCCTCCTCACATCAGCTGTCAACCCACTGGAGTGCCGCTTCTCCCGGTAACGTCATTATGCCGACCAGCTTATCTTTCCTATCCACGTCGTCGGGGATCCCATCAAGGAATGCTGTGGTGAAAAAACAAAAACGTGAAGAAGTGAGACGTGAGAGTTAAACACAGTCGTTGTCAAGTAAACAGGTGCAACATAATAACTAGTAATAGACGCTAATACTGTGAATATAAAAAGGAAAGTGAGGGGAAGGGAGATGTGAAGATATAGTGAGAGAAAGAGACAGTGAGACTGTGAGAGAGAGACTGAAAGAGAAGGGGGGGGGGGGAGAGAGACATACTCCTACACAGAGCTGGCTCTACGCCTGTAAGTCACAGCCTGCAAAACAGTGGAACGTCGTCCAACTTTCTGCGTAGGGGTGAGAGGGAGAGATGCGTGGGCGAATAGCCACCAAAGGACCGAGCTGTTATCGTCATCAGGCAATAAAACCGAGCTCGGCCCAGTACAGGCTATACCGTCACATGAACGTGAAAACACAATGCGGCTGTCAGTCACACCCAGTAAGAGCAACTAATATCACCATACACATTTTTCAACCATCTTGAAATGTAGACAGCCAACACACAAGTGACTGAAAAACAACACAACAGAGCCGCCTAACCGCATCTCAATAAGCAAATCAAAAACAGCTGCAACGTTTATGACCAGGTTATGATGATAGAGAGAGGGGTCAGTTACCATAGTGATGCTAAAACGGTTTTGCCAGTTAATGTTGGAGTTCGTGCTGCTTCTTCTTCTGTGGGACGTTGGCAACAACAACACAGACATAGAGAAGGATTGGGTCAAAATAATGAAACATCTCCATTAACGTTAGAGACACGCTATTATCCCACCGGCTAAACGTTAAAACAATAAAGAAACGTTGACTGCGCCCGCCGGGGGGGGGGGGGGGGGGGGGGGGGGACGTCAGTGTGGTATTATTAAATTAGTTCACATCGACCAGTCTGCTTCGCGGGGCTATTATTATGATGACAATAAACAAGCTAAAGGGCTCGAAGCCCGATGTTTTGATTGATTGATTGAAAACTTTATTAACAGATTGCAGAATGGGTACAGTACAGCTCAATGCATACAATTGTTAAGGGGATGCAGACCAGAGAAAGACTTTCGTCTTGTTTACATCAGGGTCCCCCATTTTCAATTCATTCATGTGAGATGTGATGACTCGATTTTTTTCATTTGAAAAAAAAGTTTATTGTCACAAGGTCATTGTACATGTACACAATACATTTGATTGGATATTTCCACATTTTCTTACAATAGATATATTTTTAACGCACATTTCAGAGCTGAAATAACATGTATACCAATTAAAACATCTGTAAATAAAACCAAAGAACGCAACATTTCAACAAGGTAAAAACACTTATGTTAAAAGGCCTACAGATCAATTAAAAACACCTGTAAAACCAAAAGAACACAACATGTCAACAAGGTAAACACAGTGATGTTGTGAGATGTGACTAGTAGATAGATAGATCTGTGTTACAGCGAAGCCACAAAGAATGCTAAGATAGAAGACAACAACGTTAGCTGGCGGCTCTCTAAGCTAGTAGCCGAGCTAACTGTCTTTCGCTGCTGGTGTAGCTCGCTAGCAAGTTAGCTAGTTGGGTGTTTTTATCTTAGTTTCTTTTTTAAACTAGACACGTCTGTCGTTCCGAAACATCCCCGGGACGAGGTGTAGTTGTCAAAGTGACGAAATGATATCAAACCTGTTGTCAATGTCGCTCGGGGAGATATCAATGGATCAAATGTCTGATCAAGTGCTTCTTCTTACCTCGTCTGTGTGTTGCCTCTGCTCTGCTCTGCTCTGCTCTGACTGTACCGCCAGGGCCAATAGGGTCCAGCTGCAGCGCCGGCGTTTCCTCTGACACTGGGGAGTAGGTTCGTGGCTGCCACAGGCTTGCCCAGTGAGCGGATTCTCCGGCGCTGCAGCTGGACCCTACTCGCCAGGGCCAATATGGTCCAGCTGCAGCGCCGGGGTATCCTCTCACTGGGGAAAGTAGGTTCGTGGCTGCCACACAGGCTTGCCCAGTGAGAGGATTCTCCGGCGCTGCAGCTGGACCCTACTCCCCAACTACTGGGTCATCACGTGACAGGCACATGATTTTTTTTTTTTTTTCCAGCGAATCTTTTTGTTATTTTCTAACAAAAATAGCCCCAAAATAATTGAAAGTATCATGTGAGAGTGAATAATCGAAATTAACGACTGCCATATGTGTCGGTCGGCTAAATATGACAACCTATCTGGCTACTTTCAAATAGAAGACACTCTCCTCCCCATCATATGTATATAATAATAGATAATAATAGATTTTATTTGTAATGCGCTTTACAATTGCGGGGCAAATCTCAAAGCGCTACAATTAAAAGAACATAAGAACTAGCAAGAATAAAGGAAGAAGGGATAAAAAAAAATAGGCAAGACTAAACATAGAATAACATAGAGAAACATAGAATAAATAAAACTGATAAAAGAAATTGGTAAAAGAATATAAAATATGTGGAGCAAAAAAAATTATATGTTAGGATCTATGGGTAACAGTACTTGCATATCGTATATGTCACAAATGTAACAGTACTATCTGTATGTCATGTATGTCCCTATATTCCATAAATGTCATGATGTCATGTATGTTGTGTATGTCATAAATGTCACTATGAATTGAAAATGGGGGACCATGATGTAAACAAGACAAATGTATTTCTCTGGTCTGCATCCCAATTGTGTGTATTGAGCCGTACTGCATGTGTATTGTACACATTCTGCAATCTGTTAAATAAAGTTTTCATACATTCATACCTTACCCTAACTTAAAAAAGTGTGTGTGTTTGTGATAATTTTTTATTAGGGCTGTCTCGAATACCTTTTTTTGGCCTTCAAAGCTTCAGCGCCAATTATAATTATGTTTTTGTAATTATTGTGCTGTTGAAAGTCGAAGGCAAAATCGCAGGTCAGGGTTTTTTCCTCTTCATTGCCATTTAATTGGCTACAAAATGTGCAATAATGAAATTAGATAAATGACAGCCTTAGTCTATAAAAAGATAAACAGCTCATAGGCATAATGAAAAAGAAATAGCCTGTGCAGCCTATGCCAGGAAATTAAATATATAAAGTAAATACCATATATTTGTTGACCGTAAAATCATCAACATAATAAAACAAACAGAATAGCCTATTTATACAGGCCTAATAAAAGTGAAATAGTCTCTTTATACAGGCCTAATCAAAGTGAAATAGTCTCTTTATACATACCATATTCATACCTTCACATGAAATCTTTTGGAGTGTATTTTGTGACTGTAGGGGACTGTAGGGAACTTCAGGGTAAAGGACTGCCCCACTTCCAGTGATGAAGCTAAGCTACGCTAACAGTGTGGGCGTTCCCTAAGCCTAATGCATGCACAGAGACAAAAAAGGTATGTATCTTCTTGTCTAACTCCAGGGAAGATGTTAAATAAGCTAATTTCCCAAAATGTTGGCGTTTTCCTTTAAATAAAGTTTTCATTCATCATTCATTCACACGTGTTTTGCTGTCAGGTTGAGATGCGGTAAAGAGTTAAACAAACGACGTTTGACATAGATAAATAGTATAGTAGATGCTGGAAGTTTAGTAAAAATGTCCATCTGTCATTATTAAATACCTTTTCATCATCACCCACCCACGCCGTTATATTATCCAGCTGTGTCACAGCTGGATTCATTCAACTAGTGTATATGCCATCCGATACGGCAGGGGGCAGCATCATCCGCCCTGTTCTCTTCCCCCCCCCTCCTCTCTCTCTCTCACACATCATGGCCGCCCCCATGGCTGTCAGACGCGAGATTTGCTCTTTAGCAAGGATATTCACAGGGATCCCACAATTGGTACAGTATGAACTGCTGCTACACTTGCATTGTACAATAATGTCACACTTCAAGTCTCACCGATGCAGGTCTAGAAGTTGTCTGCGAATTGCTGCGTGTCCGTTTTAGCACGATTTTCTTACCGAGTGAGAGCGTCAGAGATGTTTGATTGATTGATTGATTGATTGAAAACGTTATTAACAGATTGCAGAATGGGTACAATACAGTACGGCTCAATACACACAATTGTTACGGGGATGCAGACCAGAGAAAGACTTTCGTCTTGTTTACATCAGGGTCCCCCATTTTCAATTCATCATAACATATATGACATACATGACATACAGATAGACAGTACTGCTACATCTATACATTTATGACATATCAGATTTGCTGCAAATACAGTACTGTTTGTGATACAAAAGTGTCCAGAAAAAGAGTGTATATACATTTGGCATAGAAACTGTACATTGGAGGAGGTTGGGTGGGTGGGGTGGGGTTGGGTGGGTGGGTGAGGGCTGTACATTGGAGGTGGGGGGGGGGGGGGGGGTTGGGTAGGGGACATACACATTTTACACTGTACATTGGAATACTGACAAAGCCTTACTTGGTAATTTACTGTACAACTAGGTTAGGACATTTGTAGGGGCCAGTTTCGAATTGCAGTCTCACGTAGGTGTTTTTTGAGAGTGTTTTTGAAAGTGGGTAGTGATTCACATTCCTTTACAGCTTTAGGTAGGGCGTTCCACATTGATGTGGCATAATTGCGAAACGTGTTTAGTCCCTTGTTTGAGCCGAATCTGGGTGACATACAGATAGACAGTACTGCTACATCTATACATTTCTGACATACCAGATTTGCAAATACAGTACTGTAATGTTGAGCTTAAATAGCCTCTCTCTCTACTACTAGCTTCCTTGTCAGCAATATCGTTGTCACCTACTACAGACAAATGAAAAGAAAACCCTCAATGAATGAGGGGGAGGGGGGGGTCACTGCAAATCAATATAACGTTATTCAGAGGCACCACCTCACAAATGTAACAGTACTATAGTATATATATACCTGTATCTGTCATGTATTGTCATAAATGTCATGATATATATCTGTATGGCCCCCGTAAATGTACAACCCCCCCCCCTCCTAGTGTACAGTTTCCTCCCCCTCGTACAGTACTGTATATTTGCATTATATTGTATGACAGTACTGTATACCTGTATAGTCAGAAATGTCAAGATATATATCTGTATGTTGTGTATGTCACTAATGTCATTATGAATTGAAAATGGGGGGACCCTGATGTAAACAAGACGAAAGTCTTTCTCTGGTCTGCATCCCCTTAACAATTGTGTGTATTGAGCCGTACTGTATTGTACCCATTCTGCAATCTGTTAATAAAGTTTTCAATCAATCAAACCTTTATCCTACGATGAAACATGTCTATCCTGGTGGAAGTATGGTCTCTTTTAGGATGACAATCAATGCCACAGAGGTCACAAGGGGTCACTGAATGCCACTTTGATGAGTATGAAGTGATGATGTGATGTGAATGATGTGAATCAAGACCTTCACAGTAACCAGATCTCAACCCAATTGAACACCTATGGGAGATTTTGGACAGATGACGTGTTAAGTCACAGCGCTATCTCCGCCACCATCATCAAGACACCAAATGAGGGAATATGTTTTGGAAGAATGGTGTTCCATCCCTCCAGTAAGGTTCCAGATACTTGTAGAATAGAAGCCAAGGAGCACTGTAACTGTTCTGGCGGCCCAACAACACCTTACTAAGATACTTTGTTGGTTGTTCCTTTAATTTGTCACCCGTCTGTTTACGCTAACAGTGTAATGTGTATGTTTTCCAGGGAACAGGAGGAGGGCTGGGCCCTTTTAGAGACCGTGGGAGGTGTAAATTAATCCGGTAGGTTACCTGTTTGCTCTCCTCTAGTAAACAATCCACAATCCACATGTTGTCTGTTGTTACATTTCCTCTAAATAAGTTATACTGGGAATGTGTTGTTGATAATGATAATAATGAATTGAATCTGTCCTCAACAGGTCCCATCTTCCGCTGACATCAACTGCTTCCATCCACTCTGGAGCGGGCCTTTCGTCCCTCCCTTCATCAGTGAGTTTATCAATGAATCACGTCATTGTACTATAGTACATACATACTGTACATTTAGCTTGCATGCTGCTACATTGGCATCACTCTGGAGTAAGGCTGGTCCTTTTTAAAGATTTATTTTTAGCATTTTTACGTCAGACATGACCGACAGAGAGGAAGGGGGGGGGAAAGATATGCGGCAAATGTACGCCGGGTTCGGGAGACGAACCCGGGTAGACCGCGTAGGTCTGCAGTGCAGTAACGTGGTGCACCACCCTGGCGCCCAGGCTGCTCCTCTTTAAGTTTATTGGTCTACTGATTTGACTTAGTCAACTGACTTTTTTTTTGTGGAGAGAATATAATTAAATCTATCTGAAATGAAAGAAGGAGAGGGGGGGGAAAAACACCTAATCTTCTTACTGTTTTCTACTATCATGCACTCTTCCACTAAATAATCTTCCTTGCCTATATTACTACCTACTATACTAATATGTCTCTACTACTATGAACTCAACACTGCAGCGCCCACGTTTCAACACTGTTTGATGAACATCCTTACTCGGCTGAAAGAGTTGTACCCTTCCTGCTGACTTGTCGTACAGAACCTGTAAGTCGCTTTGGATAAAAGCGTCGGCTAAATGTAAAATGTAATGTAAATATTTGTACTTGTGTTTTTTTATGTTGAATGTGTTATTCTGGAAGATACGTACATCTCTGACGTTACAAAAATATTCGCGTTGGCACTGGAAAATCACTAGATTTAAAGGGGCCCCTATTCTTGGTTATTCTTGGTAGGCAGGCTATTCTTTGTCCTCGCTCCACAATGGTGGAACAAACTTCCCACCACAGTCGGAACAGCCGAAACCCACCCAATTTTCCGCCATCGACTAAAAACACACTTCTTCAATCAATCTGAAATGGGGGGAAAAACTGCACTTTGCTACGAAGTAATCTACCATGCCTATATATTACTACCTACTATGCTAATATGTTTGTACTATTATGCATTCAAGACTGTAGCACTCAAGTGCAACACTGTGTTTGACGAACAATGTTACTTACCCTTAGCTGCCAGAGTTGTATCCCTTCCTGCTGACTTGTTGTACAGAACTTGTAAGTCTTTGGATAGCTAAATGACTAAATGTAAGCGTGTGGTCGTGAAAATGCAGAGCTGGTGAACAAACAATTAATTAATGAACTCAACTATTTGTGGGAAGAGGAGGTCTTGGAACTGTCCGTGGTGAGTCTTTGGAGAAGATTGGAATAGATGAAGTGTCTCCAGGGTTGTAACTATATAGATAGTTATTCATATTTATTATTGTTATATTGTAGAAATGTGTGCATTGAAATGTCTGTAAAGTCTCGACGACATTGAAAATGAGGGTGACCTCAATTGTATTTGAGAATAAATAAAGGTTGATGATCAGATGATGTACCAAAGTGCGTCACAGTCACAGATAAAAGCATAGAGCAAAAAAAACATATTATACATATATATACTAAATATAATAGTGCAGATACAAATAAGTGCAGGGGTTCAGATATAAATAAAAAATAAAATAATAAAGTGCAGTAGATTACAAAAATAAGGCATAAATGGACTAAAAGTAATGACCTAGGCTCAGCTCTGGTCAAAGGCCAGGGACAATAGATGAGTCTTAAGCTGGGACTTAAAGACCTTAAAGGGTCTGGGCTGACCTGATGTGGAAGGGGAGGCTATTCCACAGTTTAGGCAGTGGCTATGGAAAAAGCTCCGTCCCCTCTGGTTTTGAGCCTAGACCTGGGTACATGTAGCAACAGTTGGTCGGCTGACCTTAGGGCTCTGGATGGGGTGTGGAGACACAGGAGCTTGGTCGGGTACTCTGGGGCCTGACACGGTATCCAGTCCCCGTAGCACAGAGTCGGGTTTACAAGGACAGCCGTCCTCTGGAGTCATTCCAGGGCTGCGTTTGGTGCTCTGAAAGTCTCTTTCTTTCAGATCACGGTCACAGACGAGCCCGACACGCTGTTTCAGAAAGTGTCCGTGCTGGTGAAGGGTCACGACCAGGCCGTCCTGGACAGCTATGAGTTCTTTGCCACCCTGGCGGCTAAAGAGTTCGGCATCACTCTCGGCAAAGTGTGAGTTCATAAAGACAAAACTATGCACTTTCTGTCAATTCAGTGACCACAGAAGAATGTAATGCACATCCCATAGCCTGCCCCCCCCCCCCCCCCCCCCCCTTACCTGACTGACCTCCTTGTCCCCTACCGCCCCACCCGTTCCCTCCGGTCTTCTTCCACTCTTTCCCTCACTGTCCCGTCATCCAAACTCAAAAGTTTTGGTGACCGGGCATTCTCACAAGCTGCACCCCCCGACTCTGGAACTCCCTCCCTCAGACCATCAGAGACTCTCCCTCACTCTCTACTTTCAAATCCAGACTCAAAACCTACCCGTTCTCCCTAGCATTCAACCTTCCTTACCCATAACCACCCTCCTCCAACCTACCACCCCCTTTTCCCTTGCCCTACGTTCTCTCCTCTCCTGCCCCCCCCCCCCCCACCCCCCTCGGTTTCCCTTACTCACTTCCCGACTCTCCCCTACTGACTCCTGTATTTGTTATCCGTTACTCGTGGTTTTATGTTCTTGTGTATTGATACTGTTCTCCGTTTCCCTGTGGTTCTATGTTTCCTTTGTTTTTGTTTTTTTGCCTATTGTCGGCGACTTTGGGTCATTGAAAAGCGCTATACAAAATAAATGAATTATTATTACTATTTATACACAACTAACGGTGACAAGTATTCATGTTGGTTGTCCTTTAGTCTACCTGTATTTTAATTATCTTCTTTTTTCCCCCCTGCCGTAGATTTGAACCTCCCAAGAACATTGAGCGGTTCACACTCCTCAAGTCCATCCACATCTTCAAGAAGCACAGGGTCCAGTATGAGATGAGGACACACTACCGGTGCATCGAGGTGAGGAGTACTGATCCAGGACCACCGAACACATGAACATAAATATACACCTCACTATGACCTTTGAGCCAATCTGGTCTCAGATCAGCATTCCTACTGTAAGATGCTTGATAAATACAGGCCCTGAGCTATTGTCAACTCATGTTTTTTTTAAGTCCACCAAATCTCTGATTGCTGGAGCGAAAACAAAAAACAAATGCACCAGAATGTCAACACAGGTGTAGCGACACCTGTCTGCCAGGAGAGGTACTGCCTAATTTGTAACTGTCTATTGTCTATATCAGACCTGGGCATTGTACGGCCCGCGGGCCGCATCCGGCCCGCGGGATGATTCTGACCGGCCCGCGAAAGATTACATGATAATAAAAAAAAATAAAAAAAAAATAAAAAAAACTTTTTTTTTATATTTTTTTTTTTTTTTTTTTTACTTTTTTCTTTTCATGTCAACGTTCACACGCACAATATACGCTTAGGAGACATGCTCAGAAGATGTTGGTTCTCTTTGGATCCACCTACATATGTGAACAGACATTCTCATTCTCGTTTACCAAGTCCAGGTACAGATCCTCTCTCACTGATGAACATCTGGCAGCTGTGCTTCGCATCTCCACCTCAGACATGCAACCTGACTTTGATGGACTTGTTAAAGCTCAACAGAGACTGGATTTCTCACACTGAATGAAACAAAAAAGAACTGAAGAACACTAAAATGTGGAAATATAACAAGTGAAATGGGACACTTGATATTTTTTTTTCTTAAATGTTTAATATAGGCATGTAAAGTAAAAAAGGCTACAAAACTGGGACACTTTTCTTTACACAGTTCAGTGACATGTCTTGTTTATTTTTGCTATAAGATGAAGTGATGTCTTTAGAAAGCTAAGAAAATCCTTGTTTCAATAGTATATGAAACTCAAAATGCCCTTTGTTATTAAAGTTTCACATTTTGTTTATCATTTTGGAAATAAATTCTATTTGAATAAATTCTATTTTTGAAAGCTAACCTCACCTTTTAATTGCCAAATAATAACATACATTCTTACCAGGGGTCAAAACAATGCCATTTACTGCTTTTTATATAGAAATAAAATGTATATTATGCATAATTGAGTTTGGAATTTTGGCCCGGCCCCCCAACATATTTTCAGTTGCTCATTCGGCCCCCCGGGAAAAATAATTGCCCACCCCTGGTCTATATACTCTGAAACCACACACACAGCTATTATCAGATAGTTAACTCTTCACCTTTTGCTATATTCATATACTTTAGCATATTGTTTCACATTCAGAAAGAAAACTCTTCCAACCATCAGTGTAAACAATGACGAATGAAAGATGTGATGGAAAGGTATAGAGGTACCGTAATAGGTATGAGTACTGTTCCCCCGCAAATCAGAGATTAGGGCTTTAATAGACATACCTCTTTAAAGAGTGACTAAAACACATTTAGCTGTATTAGTGGTTGATATTTTCACCATGTTGCACACTCTGCCCCGCCACCAATCTGTGATGTCAGAGTACCTCTTCGGAGGTCCTATCAAAGTCGGTCTAGGGACAAAAAAAAGATCAGATCTGGGCGGGGCAGCGCGTCCAGCAGGGTGAGCACATCGACCACTAGACCAGAGAATATTTGTGAACGTTGTTGTTATTCCAAGATGTGCGCTTGTGCGTTTTCCCACGATCTGACGTCTGCCCCTTTTGTCCTCCAGTTATCTCGTTTAACAGGCTCAACGGCGCAGGTGTACCTAGAATATATCCAGAGGAACCTGCCCGAGGGCGTAGCCATGGAAGTGTCCAAGGTAAGGCTAGAGACCTATAGTGGCTGAACACACGCAGCCAGCCACTCGATCCATGAGTCCGCTCTGTTGTGCGTACACATCGACATCGGTTAGTCATTCTATTCATTGACGCAGAACTGTCCTAAGGGCCACTGTGTCATTTATCAGCGCAGGAACTTTCTTATATGTGTATATATACATCAGACCGGCGCGTCCGGGTACTTTGGATTTATTCGCGGCCACGGCCACTTTTGGTGGAAAGCGCATAACGCAGTTCCTATATATCGCTACAGAGTTGAAGGAATATCTTGCGCTGCAGCCCCTGGCTCAATTGGAGGTCGGTGCTCTCAGAATAGGGCAGTATAGATACATATAATATTACTGTATATATTGTACCACATTCAATAAGCCTACTTAACAAGCATGATGGAAATGTGGTCGCAACCTACATGGGATAGTGCAATGTGAATTAAGGGCTGTGCAATACAATATAACCTTGGACGTGTGCTACTGTGCCACTTCAAATGAATGACGTTGGTTGGGAGGGAAGGAAGGGGTTAATGACATTGTCTCTCTGATGTCTTGTCTGTAATGTATGTTTGTCTATACTGTAACATGGTTGTCTTTAAAAATATAATATAAAATATATAAAGAACCATCTTGTCTTATCTCTTATATACATCAAATTAGCATATTTACTCAGTAGCTTGTTATATATATTACATTTAATCACTTGTACACTGTATATTGCTAATGCACCGTTACCTTTGCACTCTGGTTAGATGCCAACTTCTTTTCGTTGTACTGTACTTGTGCTGTACGATGGCAATACATTTGAATCTAAATATAGCAGGAACAGGTCCATGGGCCACTACTGGAGAACACGGTTCACTTTAATATTTTATTAGTGAGGTGCGTTTGGACAACGCACTGTGTCGTCTTCAGAGTCAAACCTTCGTATGACGACACGTTTCGGCTTACTAGGCCTCAGGATGTAGTATGGTTGTGGAGATTATTAGTGGTCTATGAAGGGTGTAGATGAGCAGACTATGTCAAATTCTTATGTGTTGTGTGTAATCTGTCACTCTCTACCACCGTGTCCTCTTCTGTCCAAACAAAACCTCCTATTGAAAGCATTCATTGTCATGTTTATTGTTATTTTTCCATGGGACATGGAAGCACAAAATACAGTACTCGGTTATAGCCATTAAATACTAAAATAACTCAAATAAATACTGATCCCTGTGATAAACATGCAAACTGATTTAATTCAATAAAAATAACTAACTAAGCTAGCTGTGCCCGTGGTATCAATTAGGAATGCTAACAAACCATTTCAGGGAGGTGGAGAAGGACTTTTTTTTTTTTTATTATTATTATTATTATTATCTTTTTCCCCCTCCTTTTTCCGATTTTTCTCCCATCCCACTGTTAGTCGTTATGCCAATTCCCAACCCCCTTACTGGTTGTTGCACCCCCCCCCCCCCCCCTACTGTTGGTCCGGGAGGCCGGAGACTGTCACATGTTTTCCTCCGATACATGTGCAGCCAGCCGGCAGCCAGCCGGCAGCCAGCCGGCAGCCAGCCGGCAGCCAGCCTGGCAGCGCAGATTCTCACCGGGAGAGTGTAACGTGTGGAAGGTCACACTACCTTTCTCCAGATCCTACCCTCGCTGTGCAGGCGCCCCGACCGAACTGTAGGGGTCGCTGTCCACAACGCCCAGGACCCACCCACGGCTCCCCTCCCCCTAACTCAGCCAAAGAGTTAGTATAGCGATCAGCCCGAGCCAAGGCAATGCTGACTCTCCGGGAGTCGAGACCGCAGCCTCTTGCATTGGTGACGAGCACAATCTCCGCTACGCCACCTGACCGCCTTGTATTTTGTTTTCAAAGATATCTCAATTAACTTTCAAAGTGTTTTCAAAGTATATTTTTAACAGGGAAGGCTTGTTTACACCAACATCTTTGTCCACGTCCTCAGGTCGCCATGGAGAAGGTCCCAGAACACATTCTCGAACCCATGTGGAAGAGCCTGCCCCCTGAGGATGACGCCCCCCAGCCAATGAAAACCGAGTCCTGAGCAACAGCTGCCTGTTTACCGGTTCCTCTCGGCCGCCGGGTTAATATATATACAAGGACTCTGAACATTCAGTGGCAAGTCGAGGGGAGAAGGTCTGAGCGCAACGTGACATTCATCCAACAGGGTTATTGACGTCCCCGTTATGGGTATTATGTCCAGTAAATCCTATTAAACGATGTGAGGGCATCCATAAAGCGCAGGTAAAGGGAAACCCTTCTAGAAGAATTACCGTTCATTATGTCACTGTATGATGATGTCCATCAGTCATCACTTATTCGGTTCCCATGTTTTGTCTCGCTTGTGTTATTTCTCCGTGATGAGAAACAACATCATTATATAATATGCTTTGTTAATAAATTGCCAATGTTAAGAACGGGTGTAATAACATTTTTCCCCTCTCTGTATTCTAGTCTTGGAACACGGCAAGATTATGGGAAATGCGCTTACTTTGATTGAAAACCTTTATTTATCCCAGAGGGGAGATTCAGATGTCCATCATAGCCATTTAAAAACAGTTAATACATAACATACAATTATTTAGTACATGTTAAAAACAGATGCCCAAATACGTAGGGCTAAAAAGAAGAGCTAAAATAGGGCTAAAAGTGGTGAATGGAAGAAAAAAAAAGAAACAAGTCCAATCATGATGTTAATTAATTAGTTACAGTCCACAAATCAGCTCCTCCAGTCCACGGCAGTTAGCCCGCCCTGGCCCTGCCTGGTTGTGGAGCCTGATGCCACCGGCACAAAGGACTGCCCGAAGCGATTTGTGGTCTTCTCCAGAGTCAGACAAGACGATAAGATACCAATTTTCTCTCTCCGTGTTCAGTAGAAAGCTATCCAGCTGCAAGCTAGCCTAGCACAAATGAATGGATATGGATACGGACCGCTAGCCTAGCTGTTGGTCAAGAACACCTTTCCCGGAGTTGTAAGCTAGGCTAGACTCTGGAGAAGATGGTAAGGGCAGTTCCCATAATGTGTGTGTGTGAGAAATATCCTGGATTTGATTGCTCTGTGAATGTGTAGGTAGGACACAAAAACCAGCACACAAGGGGGTATTCCTTTTTTTTTTTTTTTTTATTGATCAAGATACACATATTGTAAGACCAAACATTATATAATTGTAGAAATTACACTCATATTTAAAGGACCATACCAGTCTAATTCTGACTTCTCGCCATTAGCAGAGATCAACAAATGTCAAGTGTATACAGTGTGTGCGTTAGTAGATCTTGGCCTACATTTTTAAACTTCATTCACTGCCATGTTGAAACGGAAAAACACTACTAGACTTGAAGGAACGCTGGGTAGGTAATTCAGCCAATGTTAAAAGAACACACCAACATTTTGGGAAATTAGCTTACTGTCTTCTCCAGAGAGAGAGACAAGAAGATAGATACCAGTTTCCTCTCTGTGCGTTCAGTAGAAAGCCATCTGGCTGCATGTTAGCCTAGCTTAGCACAATGAATGGAAGCGGACATGACCGGTTAGCCTTCGGGAGAGGTGTTAGTTGGACAATGCCTAGACTAAACGGTCCATGTCCGCAATTTCCCAAAATGTTGGCATGTTCCTTTAACTAGCTAACGTTTGATATATTGGTGGGTGTATATTTCCTCAGATAGCTTGCCTTAGTATATTTAGAATTTTAATACAGGCTTCAATAGAACTAGCACCAAGCAGAGCATAGAACGCTGTGTGTTCCGACGTGATGACCCTTCCTTCTTTTTTTTTTTTTTTAAATTTTTTTTATTATTGCAAAACAAAACTTATTAAAAGTCAGTACTCAACACACAATGTATAATGAAACTTTCAGTAAAGGTGGTTAAAATATATGCAAGTACAGAAACAGGATAAAACAAAAATAGTCAATAATAACATTTTAACCGTATACCGTGTATATCCAGCGAAGTTACAATTATATAAATGTTAGTATATAATATACCCCGAATACCTATTTTCTAAAACCCTACACACATATGCTCCAGCTCAAATCCCCCCCTCCCGGACCCCCTCTTGGATAGTACCTCCATTATCCCTCACTCCTAACCAGACATCACCATTATAGGCTAGCTTTTATTCTCTCCACCACTTCTAACCACATTAACATTTTGGATTCATTGAGCCCTAGAATTCTTGCTGTTGATATTTCTTGATATATCACATCAAGATATGTAAGAAACCACACTTTCCGGCACATTTTTTCCGGTTGAAACCAACGTGATGCAATCAGTTTTTTAGCTACTGTGATACCCGATAAAACCAATCTTTTTAGTTGTGGGTTCACTGCAAACTCAAAAACATCATTCAATAGCAATACCGCGGGGTGTACAGGTATATTCCAAAATACGAGTATTGATAATTGTTGGGACACATCTTCCCAGAATGCCTTAACTGGTGGGCAGTCCCAATACATGTGCATAAATGTTCCTTCGTCCCCATTTGTACATTGGGAGCATTTGGAGTCTTGTATAAGCCCCATTTTGCACAGCCTTATAGGAGTCAAGTATGTCCTGTGAATATAGTTCAGATTGATTTGTTGATGATCCGGGTTCCTTGATGTAAGTCGGACATTTGCCCAGGCTCCTTGCCAATCAAAGTCATTTTCCAGGTCTGGTATATCCCTCCTCCAGACATTGTCTAGTTGAAGGGTTTCGTACGAGGACGTTAGTAATTGTGAATAAAAACCTGATACAAAACCTCCCAATGTATCTCTGTCATAGAAAAATTTGTGGTATCTGTGGTGTTCAATTGGTATGTGTAATGGAACACCGTGAGATCTCATACAAAGTCGTAACTGTATGTAAAAAAGCCATGTGGACTCGGTGAGGTTAAACTTTATGCATATTTCGACATAACTACAGAGGCCCTTGTTATTAAAAATATCCCCTAATGAGTGTATGCCTCTTTCTTCCCATACAGGGAATCTTATAGGTCGTTTTCCCATTAAGAGAGCATTGTTATTGAATATGGGAGTGTGATTATGCCATACTTGATTGTTAGGAAATTTCCTTTGAGTTTCCCGCCATGTCCTGATTGCATGGGTTATTATTGGGCCAAATTCTCGCTCACAATGCTTGATTGAAAGTTTAGTGTATGCTATGTCTTTCAATCTCTGTGGGGCTACTATGTTTTCTTCTAATTTTCTCCAAGATACCAAAGCCTCGGGGTCAAACCATATCTTCTTCAATGGTCTTAATGTGAAGGCATTAAAATATTGTAAAAAATCTGGGACTGCCATGCCACCGTCTGCTTTACTTCTCTGTGCGGTGGATCTTTTTATGCGAGGTGGTTTGTTATTCCAAATAAATTTGTATGTGGAGGTTTGTAATCTTTTCCAGTAGCCCTCTGGAGGAGGTAACGGAAGCATTGAGCTGAAGAAATTGATTCTTGGTAATACATCCATCTTAACTATTGATACCCTTGCCTGTACTGAGTTTTTAAGTTTTGCCCACCTGTCCAGGTCGTCCTTGATTTTGTTCTGTATTTTTGTGTAATTGTGCTTCACCGTTTGTCTTATGGTGGGGAATATTTCCACTCCCAAGCATCTGAAATGTTTTACCATCGGTATCGCACCTGGGAGGGTTATATCTTTTTTTGCAGGGGTGTTAAGTGGAAGGAAAGCCGACTTCGGCCAATTTATCTTAAATCCCGATAAATCACCAAAGTTCTCAATCAACTTGAGCAGATGAGGCAATGTGGTGTTGGGGTTTTGCATGAACAATATTACGTCGTCCGCATATAAACTAATTTTTTGTTGTGTGCCCTTGATTACGATTGGTTCTATGGATTGGGATTGTCTTATATATTGTGCTAAAGGCTCTAATGATAAATTGAATAGTCCGGGACTAAGAGGGCAACCCTGTCTGGCAGAGCGTGATACCGGAAAGATTTTGGAGATGATTGTGCCTGTTGTAATCATGGCCGATGGGTCCTTGTATAGTACTTTAATCATATCAATGAAACCTTTTCCTAACCCCATCCTTTCCAATACTGCCCATAGAAACGACCATTCCAACCTGTCAAATGCTTTCATAGCATCCAGGGATAGTATCGCCTTAGGTGTGATGTCCTCTTTGTCTGTATCTAGTACGTGCAGTATTCGCCTTATGTTATCATTGATCAGGCGACCTTTTATGAAGCCTGTTTGGTCCGTATGAACTAATTTCAACACATTGTCTAACCTGATGGTAGAACAATCTAACCTGATGAAAGAACAGTTAGAACAGTCTAACCAGATGAAAGAACAGATGGTAGAACAGTCTAACCTGATGAAAGAACAGATGGTAGAACAGTCTAACCTGATGAAAGAACAGATGGTAGAACAGTCTAACCTGCAGATTACACACATCAAGGCGCTCGAGGCAAACGTCGAGGCTAAATTCGATCGCATCGAGGCTAAATTCGATCACATCGATGAGAAATTAGAAGAAGTCAAGAAAGCGTTCGATGCACAGTCAGAGCGAATCACGACAGTGGAGATTTCGGTGACAGAAAACACAAAAGCAGTCAAGGCGAACGAAGGTATCATGACAGAGATGGGAGAAGAGATGGAAAAAGTTAAAGATGAATACCGGAGGGAAATAAAATTGCTTAAAAACGAAGTGATGGAGAGGCAACTAGAAACCCATCGTTACCACAGGCGGAATAACATCCGCATTGTGGGGCTTGATGAATCAGTGAACTGCGATGACATCAACTTTCCAAACGAGTTATCAACG
This sequence comes from Notolepis coatsorum, assembly GCF_963971535.1. Taxonomy (NCBI): domain Eukaryota; kingdom Metazoa; phylum Chordata; class Actinopteri; order Aulopiformes; family Paralepididae; genus Notolepis; species Notolepis coatsorum. Next base: position 137,684,393 of record NC_140169.1, on the reverse strand, counting down.
ATTTTGAATAACTCCGATCCAAACAAAGTGCCAGAAGTGGAACAAGTTTACAGAATTGGTTCCCAGGGGCAAAATATCAACGGGCCGAGAGTCATCATTGTCACTCTGCGGAAAACTACAACAAGGGATGAAATCATCAAATATGCTCGCAACCAACGTGGGAAGCTGAAGTATGGTGATAAACCAATATTTATCTACGAAGATTTGAGCAGAGAGGCCATCATCCGACGTCAACCATACAAAGTTGTGATGCAAAAGCTGTACACAGCCGGCCACAAGCCAAGGCTAGCATATCCGGCGCTGTTATCATTCTTGGACAATAACGGCCGCAGGTCAGGTCCATTTACACCCTTTGATGCTGAGGATTTCCTGATTCAAAATGCAGCAAATAACCCAAAGCATGACGGAAATGCCGGAATCAGTTAAGCCTCTCTCTAAATATATACCAGTGTTGGAATGACTTTATTGTGTTCATCAATGAGGTAATTCCACCAGTGTTGGAATAACATTGCTGTGTTCATCAAAGTAGCAAACGATATGCAAGTCGTCTATAACAATGTGTACTGTGTATAATACGATTCATAATACATTATAATTTCAGTCTCTGGTCTCTGAGGGGACAAATAAATATCAATGCAAAAAGATCTATCTGGAATATTCTGGGTTTATCGCTCAAATGCCCTGGGTCTCTTAGATCATTCTGGAATGTAAAATAGTCTAGGCACTAGTATATTCTACAACCTTCTAGAATATAAGGCACCATGACAACGAAGCATACAACTCTAACAATAACATTCGGTGTGCATACACATAGCATATATAAATTAAATGAAGTGCAATCAGCCCTTAATAATACTTTAAAATTATCCACACATAAACGTATGGGCACAGCAAGGTTATTCTAACAATTTAAGTAATCACTCCATTAAAGGCACATTGAAGCGCTAAAAGGCGCTGCTTTTCTATCTTATCTAATCAGTTAAATCGGTTCTAGTGGCTTCTCCACGTTGATAATTATTTATCTCTTATTCCTTATCTATATCTTTCCATTGATTTTTATTTTATTAAATTTTTTCTTCTCATCACCCTATATTTTTTAAATATAATTTAACTTACATTGTTCTTTTCCAATGTTCTTCACATTAAGGTGTCAATATTACTATATATTTTTTAAATATATTGTAACTTACATTATTCTTTTCCAATGTTCTTCACATTAAGTGTCAATACTGATCTACAATCTTTTCCTTTTTTTTTTTTTTTTTCCCCCTCACACGTTGGTGGAGGGTTCAAAGGAATATGTCGATAAAGGTTTATTCTCTTTTTATTTTATTTTTTATTTTTATCTTTAGGTTATTTATCACAATACTTCATTACAGTAAGGGAAGGTGCAAGACCAAAAGCGACATTCTATTGCAATAGAATGGAAATGTTAGATCCTATGGCAATGAGCATAGGAAAATTAGGATTACAATGCTCAGGTTGGGCAATCCGGTGGACCATGGGAGAAAGTCAATCGCGGAGGATGTGTTCTTGGAACACAGGCATGTTCGACTTTCTGGGAGAGGGGAAAATAGGGGATTTTTATTTGTATATATATATGTTTTTAAGCTCAGCTCTCAACGGGACCTCATTAATTGGATGTGCATCTATTGTAGCTTCATACTCCAGAAACATTACCAAAAACTACACGAAAACATGCATAGACTATGGCTATTTTGAATATAATGGTATGGAACACCGGTGGGATAAACAAACAACACAAACGCAAAAGCGTGCTCACACTGATGAAAAAAGAACATGTGAACGTGGCTCTATTAAGCGAAACGCACATTTTAGAGGAAGACATAAATACGTTAGCGGATAACATATACCATAATATTAGTCACTCTTCTTTTGTTACGAGAACTAGAGGGGTAGCCATAGTCGTCAGACGCAAATTAAATATCGAATTGAAAGGGGTATGGTCGGATGCTGAGGGGCGCATAACTATAGCTAGGATTATACACAATAACAGGAAAATTGCATTGGCAGCGGTATATGCCCCAAATTTGTACGAAGTGGGTTTCTTCACTTCACTAACCGGAGAAATGTTAAACCATCCCGAGTACTCATATATAATAGGTGCGGATTTTAATGCCATTTGGAACCCAAGGATGGACAAAACTTACCTTACCTTTTCCAGCGAACAAAAAAATTCATCTAAAGCATTAAAAGATTGGTCGAAATCAACAGGGGTAACTGATTTATGGCGTTCACTTAACCCCATGACCCGCAAGTACTCCTGTCGTTCGTCGAGACACAACACACTATCCAGAATTGATTACGTCTTTGCATCCCCGAGAATATTTGATAAATATGAAGTGGAAATGACACCCAATGCGCTATCAGATCATTGCTACTTAATCCTGAAAGCAACATTTGGTACACTATCTTCCCGGGCCCCAAGATGGCGTTTTAATTCTATGCTGCTTAACAACAATGAATTCATTACACAATTTAAAGAAGCTCTCACAATATTCCTACGGGATAATGCTAACTCGGTGCAAGATCCCAGAATATTATGGATGTCGGTAAAGACTATGATCAAGGATTTCTCTGATAGATTTTCCTCCATATTGCGCAAAAATCAAAACACAAAACTATCTGAAATGGAAACGCTTTACTCAACGCTTTTTAATTCTTTAAAATACAACAACTCTACTAGACTAGAAAACCAAGTTAACATTCTAAAGACAGAGATCAAAGCAATATACAGACAAAAATCGGAATTGCTAATACGCAGCACAAGACAACAGCAGTACTTCCAAGGCTCTAAACCTAGTCACCTATTAGCCATGCGACTAAGAATTAATGCAAAATTTGCAGATATAACTGCCATTAGGAAACAACAAGCTCTAGTAACAGAACCCAAAATAATAAACGATACATTCAAAGAATTCTACTCCGATTTATATAATTCAGAAACGACCTTTGATCAAGACAAATTAGACACATATCTTAATCAAATTACTCTCCCTAAACTTACAGATGAAGACGCTAAACAGTTAGAAGTACCGATCACATTAGAAGAACTCAAGAAGGCCATATCCGGAATGAAAAACGGCAAAGCTCCGGGAATTGACGGTATCCCATCAGAAATGTACATTTCTTGCTGGGACATATTTGGACCCTTATTAGTGTGCTTGGTGCTCCCGGTTCATGCAAGTGGCCAGACTGGAGCTAGCTGCTAATATAAAGTTCAAGAGGGCGTATGCCGGCCTCAATGACAAGCACCCGGTTTCTTCACAAGGAACCCGTTTCCTTGGCTGCACCCCATCTCTGTCTGGCTCTGACCTCCATTATACTCCATTACAACCCTCCGATCTATCAATCGCAAGGGAGCCGTTGAGACGCATTTTAATATGTCTGTAAAACTAGTTCCTTACAAGTTCTGCATTTCAAACAAAGATTTTAGCTTGAGGCTTTTAACTCATTCAGCGCCAGGGGTCGCTGTCTACCTTCTGGCTAGAATGCCATCGCTGCCTGTAAGTCAATGGGGAGACTGTGAAACTTGCGAGTGCTTAAAATATCTTATATTATAGCTATGGGTCTAATAACACCGTTGATTGTCAGTGAGTTGCTTCTGGTCAACATGCAAAAAACAGATTGTTTTTTCATCCGTACATTTCTGTTTTATACCGTTTTGAATAGGAGTATAGTTTGGGTGATTCTTAGTAATCCCAGGAAAAGACGCGATAATAGCCCTTTAGTGAAATCCACTTATCACGTTGTCATTTTTCGCCTGATTATCGAATCTTCCTGAAATCAACGCTAGATTATCGTTATTATCCTTCCTCATGCACCCATGAAATAGGGCTTGTAGCGGGGCGCTCGCCCCTCCCCACTGCCACCAACGGTAAAAAGCACAACACAGTCCACACAGACGGCTTCGATCGCGGGAGAAAGAAATATCAGATCAATGCAAGATTTGATAGTGTTCTTACCTTGTCTAATGTAATGCAAAAAAAATAATCCAATTATCTGATCGCCATTCCAAATACTGCTCGCGGAGGTCCCTCCCACATTGTCCGGCATTGCATATGAAGGGGGGGGGGGGGGGGGGGGCAGCCTCGCAGATGTATCGTTGTAAACGCTCGTCCTGCTGGAGTATTTAAACCCCGCCCGCATGGCTCAGATCGGCCCAGAAAATAAACTACATCGTTTCTAATGGAGTGCAATACGGGCTGGAAGGCGTAGGCGGCGGTATTTGCCCTTTGCGAGCTCAGACCTATTCCCAATGATAACATCAGTTACTAGTTTCCGCTAACGTTGGCACACATTTCCAGGTACATTTTGTAATGTTTATAGAATATGGACACACAATATATCAAACAAACAAAAAAACTATTTTGGGGGAAATGGTCGAGGTTTATGTGGCCAATGATGACAATGACATGTACCAACACTGTTATGGTCCTTTAACATGAAGGGTTTCTTTCATTCTTTCATCATTCGTATCCATTTTAGAAAAATATCAATTCTTTATTTTTAATAAACACTGAGCAAAGCATATAAAATGCGTTCCCATCCCCTGAAATGTTACCATTTTAAAAGCAAAAGGCAATATGCTAAATTACAAAAATCCAATAACGAGCCTTCCTTCTGTGCCGTCGATCTCTCTCTGTAGTAAGTGGCGGATCTCTCGTCTCTTAAGACTAAAACCCCCCACATGACCTTATTCTCTGAGCAAGTGAAGGATAGCGCTCGTTATATAAGGAGATGTCTTGGTAAAACTTTCCTTTCTTTCATCATCATGACCACTTATCTATATAAAGCCTCCTGAGGGGACCAGCCCCCCCCCCCCGGATCAAGATGAGTCATGCGAACACGAGTCATTAATCATTAAATAACCATGAGTCATCCCCCACTCTTGAGAGCAGCGTGCAGCAGCTCTACACACACATGAAGATTCACCAGGTAATAATAACATCTCGAATTACAGAACTCATACCGTGGGGGGTAGAGAAGTAGTCTCCTCGAGGTTTCTGAACACAGTATGTTAATTTTAAAGGAACACGCCAACATTTTGGGAAATTAGCTTACCGTCTTCTCCGGAGAGAGACGAGAAGATAGATACCAGTCTCCTCTCTGTGCGTTCAGTAGAAAGCGATCTGGCTGCACGTTAGCCTAGCTTAGCACAATGAATGGAAGTGGACAGTGCCGGTTAGCCTAGGCATTGTCCAACTAACACCTCTCCCGGCACTGTCCACTTTCATTAATCGTGCTAATATCGGACACGTCACAAACAGAAAGTCATTGCAGTCCATTCCAAAAGCAGTGTTTTCGGTTTCTCGAGAGGTTTGCCCTTGTTGGGGGGGGGGGGGGGGAGTGTGGAGCCATTGTGTTAATTACAGCTCAATGAAATGACGTAGATGAAAGTACTGTATAGGAAATGCAATTTCATTTACTCAGTAACTCTCGTCAAACTAAATGAATGTGTGAAAAACTGAATGTGAGATTATGTGTGATAGGAAAATATGTCTATATATCTGTGTTAAAATCCATATTCTATGTCTCACAGCCTTGACTAGTTAATATGATCAACTAGCATACAGCACAGACACTAGGACTACCATCTTAACAGTGTCTCTTAACAACGACCAAGGTTAGGAGATAATGACATTTGGCCTATTCTCCAATTTCTCCAGTTCTAGTGTGAAGACATAACAAAGCCCTAGAGCCAATCTTTGTTTTCATTCTCTCACTAGGGCATTTTTTTTTTTTTTACATTTCTTGTCATATCTGGTATCTTATGTACGTCATGTTGATTATGTATTTATGGTTATATAAGTTCTGACCAGAGCTCTTTCTCACTTTCTGGTCAGACGTTCGTGTGATTGTAAACTGAGCTCTGTTGGCCACAGAAATAAACTATGTTCTATATTTTTATATACACATTACAAATTGACTCGTCTAAATTTCTACAGTTGACCGTCATGGCTCATTTGAAATATTCCACAACATGTGCTAAATAAGTCAGTTGTTTTTAAGGTTTTATGGGAATTGTTCCTTATCTTTATTGCGGGTTATGGTTGGGGGGGGGGGGGCATGTATTTGTGATAATAGGCTATACAAATAAACTTGACTTAAGATATTGGAAGCAGAAATGAGGACCCTCATTGACCCTAGAAACCTATATACCTTACTATATCAGTTAGAAAGTAGCAATGTCACCTGTGATTTCTCGGAGACGTGTCAAATGTCAGATGAGCTTCTTAAAATAAGTGGACTATCCCTTTAAACCTGCTCTATTTCCACTATTGGCCAAATCTGGTGCACCAAGGCCTCCCGAGTCCTCTTCACTGTGCTCGCCTGGCTGTACAGCCTCTCCTCTCCACTGTGCTCGCCTGGCTGCGTGTACAGCCTCTCCTCTCCACTGTGCTCGCCTGGCTGTACACAGCCTCTCCAATTGGTCCCTCCAAACACCAAAGGGCCAAAACTCTAATGTAATGTAAGCCGTAATGCTTGAAGGCACTATAGATAATTATTTTATGTAGAGTAATCAGTTTTTCTCAGTGAAATGCACCTGATTGGATGAATTACATGATGCTGGTGCTGTAGTGTGACATCTAGTCACAGAATTGTTATCTATAGCACCTTTAATGTCATGAAAAATTATCACTAATGAACAACAACTAAAAGAATGCATATTATCATTCTTGACTAGACAGCGATCTTTCAAGTTACAAATGAGTTTATTGGAGAGATAAACAAGTGAAAGGGGGAAATAGTAGACTTCCACCTTAAACCTGCCATGTATAAAAATATGAAATGTGAAGAGTTGAGAGTTGAGTCAGTGACTAGGGTCAGTTTGGTGACATGTCCCACAGTGAAAGCAAAGCACTAGAAATGACCCATTTGCTTGTTTGATGACATTCTATTTGTTTCAATAATAATGAAATCAATGCTAAACTAAAGTCAGGTCATATAGCAAAATGTAATCCGTATTGCAAAAGTAACATTGATTTGCAAATCCTTTCTTCTCACGGCCGAAAACTATGCATCTTGCGATTGCCTATGGATGCAACTGTTAAGTGTTATGCATGAAGCGATATGGACGTTTTGTAGAATATTTGACGGTCTATGTTTCTTAACCCAATACAAGTCCATATACAGACACTCAAGTAGCTTCTGTGGTCGCTGTGTAGAAAATGGAGATGTTCTTTTCTTTCTCCCTCGTCTCCATTAACTTCAATGTGTTTTGAAAACAGAGTCTCAAAAGCATACTTCTAACTCACATATGAAGAAAGTCGAAATGGAACATGAAAGGATATACAAAATAAAAAAGAGAGAGTCTATGGTACAAGAGTTTAGTGCCATTTACTGTAAACTGATTTACATTATATTTGCAAAAGAGGATCCGTTATAAAAATGTTGTGGTTTTTACGATGTTAGTGTTTTACAATGTTACAGTACCATATAAACTCCATTGCCTATATACCCTAGGCTCTGTTACCCATACTGTACGAACTTTGAACTCTGTTGCCTATACTAAATGTGTACCTACCTACTGCTTTCACTGTCTACAACTGCCCTACACTGTAATCATAGTAATCATAATAATCATAACTACCTACCTCATACTATACTCATATACTCTGTATGATAGCATGTACAATAATGCTGTATATACCTTATATATATATATTTATATATTATATTTACTGCATAATATATCCATATCTGAATATACCTGCATATAATCCTTCTATATACCTACTTATACACCTGCATATAACCTATATAATTATGTATGATAGCATGTACTATAATGCAGTATATATATATATATATATATATATATATATATATATATATATATATATATATATATATATATATATTCTTACCGTATATATCCACATACATTTATCTGTACATACCTCTGCATATAATCCTTTTTACATATCTGTCGATACTATATCTATATCTGTACATATCCATACATACTCTTACGCTGCTGGCCAGTATGACTACTACCATAATGTCTTTACACGTGTATCACTGTACATATTAATACTAAAACTGTACATACATCTGACTGATGTATGCATTATTACTCAGTAGTACTAATTTATATATTTTATACACAGTTTATATCACCTGTACATTGTATATTACTATTACACCTCACTGTTACATTTGCACTCTGGTTGGATGCCAACTTATTTTCATTGTACTGCACTTGTGCTGTATAATGACAATACATTTAAATCGAATCTGATGTTCAGTTTTGATCCTGTTCATATTTCTGCGACCACAGAAGCTAATGGTGAAAGTGAGCGACAAAATATGGACTTGTATCGGAATAAGAAATATAAACAATCAAAATGTTCTACAAAACTAACATATCACTTTATGATTCCATACACCTTCTTTTTAGCAAATACTGCTATTATATTATCAGTAAGCTGCAAGGGCACACATGTGGGCCCTTTTTAGGACGATTTGCCCACCGGCACTTTGGCGACCCCTAGTGGCTCGGGTGTGCATATTTTGTAATACAATATATATATCGAATTGAATGCTTATTTGTTGCCTGTCGATAGCGACAAAATCCGACAAAATCCGTTGAGCGGTTCTCGAGTTACATGCCGGTATTTGAGGATTGTGCAAAGTACACGGTATTGCGCAAAATACCATGTACTACATACGGCTTCAGGCTATGGGTCCGTATGGATTTGTAAGCCATACTACCTCTGGACTACTAACTACTACAGAAAAACATGAGTAACAAGTTCAGACCTATGTTACTCTATTTCATTAGCACTAAAATAGAATTTTCCTTCTGGAATCAGAAACTTCAGAATGTCATCTTTCAAAAGAGACCAAGGTCATGCATGTGCTATAAGTATAAAGTATGTTGTTTTGGTTTGCAAAAAAAGTATGCAGTCCTCAAAAATTCAAACTAAAATGGCCACTTTTGAGGGCGCAGGATAAGAGGTTAAAGGGATAGTTCAGACGTTTGGAACCCTAGCCCTATTTCCTACTTACCAATGATGAGGTTGATCTGTGAAGTTCTTTCACAATCCACACCGTTCCTCTAACTAACTCCAGATAGTTAGCCACAAACCAATGCAAAGTCAATGGGGCCACACTCCAGTCTGTACAAGCCGACCCGAGGCTCACTGAGATGTACTCCACGGTGCACACAAAGCAAATCTCAGCGAGCCTCTGGTCAGCCTGTACGGACAGGAGCGCGATTCGGCGATTAATTATGGTCCCGTTCCATCCAAGTGTGTCACTGAAAAGGGTCTATATCCCCCTAGCGACCTAGCGTATCCTTCCTGCCTCACCTGCTTTGGTGTGGCTTGTGTCGTCACAGACTCTCTCTCCACTTCAGTCCTGCAAAAACAGAATCTCTAGGTGTCAGAGGGTGGGGTGGGGTGGGGTGGGGTGGGGTCAGGTGAGGATTAGGGATTTGGACACAAGAGGAGGCTCACCTTTGCAGTGAAGAGCAGTATCTCCAGTGGAGTGGAGGGGAAAAGATGACGGTCGTGTCCGTGTCCCTTGGGGCCTGCAAGGGTGACTGTATAACCCCCCCCCCCCTCCCTCTTTCAGAAGACAACAGTCCAGCTGTTATCAACTGCGGGGAACAACAGAGGGGACTGCAGAGAAAGACTGGGGGAGGGGGGGGGGGGGTCAGTAGAAAGGTACCGACTCATTTTGGAAAGAGGAAACAGACCGACAGATAGGACGAGGGGGGGGGGGGGGGGGGGGAAGGTGCAACACCCGTTTGTGCCTGATCCCACTTCAGGCTTTAAAGTTGAGATGTGCTTGTATTGAAACGTAGGATTTTCCACCCCAGTGGTGCTATTCGACTACCATCTACATAAAATCGCCATTACACACCCTTCAGATTCTGGCTAGTGAGGGCAATTTTACACTAGCCCTATATAAATCCAATCCATTATTATTATTATTTGTATGACCAGTCCTGGCCACGGGGTAGTGGCCTAGTACGAGTTCCATCCCTGATTGAAGGATGTCTCTGCATGGATGTGTTGTATGGACTGGGTGCTGTGGACTTGTATTCAGGTCTATGGCCATGTTTGAGAAACCAACACTATGTGGTTTAGTGGATACAAATGATGTTTGTCAGTACTATGTACAATTGGCCTCCGTTATTAAATTTTTGCTCACGAATTACCAGAGAGCTTCTATTGTCCTTTCAAAATAGTATTGCCTAAACTGGCAACACGTGAAGAAATTACACTCTTATTATGTCAATGGTACCATAATTGACCATAACTAGATAAGATGATCCTTTATTAATCCCCTTGGGGAAATTTGGGTGTCAAAGCAGTGGGGGGGGGGGGGGGGGGGATACAGGGTGGGGGATACATAGCTTCACAGTCCTATACAGTCCAGTATCTATATACACTATAGATACTAGTGTGCTACTGTGCTTTGTAAAACATTTATTTTATCATATATTTGATAATAAAGTGGTTTCCATCTTGTATTGCACCTTTACATGCAAATGCATGCATGGCGAGAAACTAAGAGATGAAATAATGATTACAAAGAGAAAACGGGATCAAGGAAATAAGGAGTATATGTGAGGATATATAGCGAAGACGTGTGAAATACTTGGCGGTTAGATTCTCTGCACCCCTTGGTGTTCTCTGAACCTAAAATGTGCTGTATGCAAACACTGTGTTCTGTAGTCGAGGACAAACTTCAGACAGACTTGCCAAAGCAGAAAACTGGAACACACAAGACACGGCGCGGGACAATGGACTTTTACTGAAGACGTTTTCAACACATGTCGAAACATCAGGTCTTTGATGCAGGTTACTCGTCCTATATCCAGTGTTCTACTTTGGACCAGGTCTCTCTGAAGTTTGTCCACCATTGAAAAACCACCGTTAGGGTCAGGACGGACCCCACTGTACAGTTCCCTCCTGTGTGGGTTGGGTTGGTCGGGGTGCGCGTGAAACTCCCTCCGTCGTGTTGCGTAGTCAAATATTACAGCCGTGGGTCACATTATTCCTTTGGGGATGACGTCGTCCTTTTATGCTACCACGCTGGGGCTTGAGGTTGCGAGATAACTCAGGGGGAAGCATTCCAGCGCCTTGCAGAGTGCAATGGCCGCGTGTCCTCCGGTCTAAGCTCACCTGGAAGGCCATGTGTACAAACATGTTCACCTGTTCAGAAATCCTGTGCAGATCAGACCTCCATCTTTATTTTTATCTCTTTATTCATCTACTAGACTTGTATTCTTATATTTTATTTCTATTACCCTACCCCGTACCTCCCCTCCACCTCATGCTGCTGACTTCAGAATACTCCCCACTGGGATTAATAAGGAGCCATCTTATCTTATCTTCTGTGGCTGTGTCCCATTTGAAAGAGATCCACGTTATCGAATACTTAATGTTGTTGGCTAAAAGTGCTATGGTTTAAGTCCTTTCTGGTGTGCGAGATATAATTTCCAGCCCTCAGCAAGACTATAGTAGTCATTCTCTATTGTCCATTTTATTTTTACATTAATTCCCAAAAGGGCTCTTGGTCCTCCAACTTCATGAAATAAATAATATATATATACTGTATATCCATCCAATATTAATTATGTGGTTATGTGCAGCAGTCCTCTGATGAGGTATCAAATGTGCAGTTTGTGTTACACAGATACATTTACAGTACAGTAAACATTTAAGACAGAAATTATGTGACTGTGTAAGTTGTATGGTATTCTGACATTGTCGTCCATCATTCTTTTTGACAAATTAGTTACATTGTCATGACAACTCTCAGGTCTGAACAATAGAAAAAGGAGAAGTTGAGTTTTTTTTTTAACTTTTATTTATTTTTTGTTCTTCACGACTACGTCATAATCGCTTGACGGTTCTCCAAAAGCACATTCACAAATTCACAAAAGTTAAAGTCCATTACAGTAAATAAATGATATATATGATAACACTTCAAAATAACTAAACAGTCAAAAAAGATCTTATACTTATACTAACGTGAAGCAAGTACTTCAATGGAATTTGCTTTCAAGTATAAATGCTAATGTATATAATTTCAATAGTATCCATTTATAATCGTTTATCATCTATTTGTCATTTCACAGAATAGACTGCTGAGCAAACACATGGATGTTCCAAACAGCAATATGTATAACCTAGAAATAGCTGCACATTATTAATAATAATAATGTAAAATGTAACATAAGATATCCATGAATACTTGACATGTAAAATATTTATTTAAATCACTCTGGGAGAAAAGAATGAGAGTCTAAAGCAGGATTTATTGCTGCGGCTGCTGCTTGGTGACGTTATACTGTAATAGTATAGTATAATGACAATAATAATAGGAAACTATCTCTGTGTAACAAAGGTTAGGGAGGTCCAAGGTCTAGTAAACTAGTTAATACTGGTGCTTGAGGGCTGTGTCTCCTTCTGTACCGTTCTGCTTCTTCTCTCACACACAATGGGAGGGGGGGGGGGTTACCACTACAAGAACCACAGGACATCTAACCGACTTGTAGAACAACAAGTTTCCCTCCCTTTGAGAACATTTCACAGGCAATCTTGTTTTTTGTTTTTTTAAAAACAGGCTTTTCTCAACAATAGTAAATATTTTCATACGGGACCAAGAACATGTTTTTTCTCGATAACACATGAGTGACAGAGGAAAGAGAGACTGCCTTTACATTGTTAAAGGTATGAGGCATTGTCCTTTGTTGTTGTCGTCGTCACGTTATTCTCACATTAGTCCTTTGCAGAAGACAATATTAATAACCAAAGACATTTGGCTACAGAGTGTTTCATAAAGATACTCAAAATTGGATCTTTTGTGACATATAATTCAGGGGCCTCATTCTTTATTCCTTTTTATTATTGTGTTTTATTTCCGTAGGACCCCCTGCTACAGGACAAGAAGCACTTGTTACTATTTTAGGTCAGGCTGTGTTAAAAGCGTCGGCCACCAGGGGGCCCTGGCCACCTCTGGCCTCTGCCAGGTGGGGGGTGATGCAGAGGAGACACTGGTCCATTGTGGTAGCTGTGTAAAAGGATGAAATCACACATTGTATTTGTGGCTTTTGGGCGCACTGATGAGAGCAGCCACGCCCTTCTGATCTACTGCCCTGGAATATGCTCTCCCCCTTTCACCTAAAAATTAAAGTAGCTTCCCCCCTCTGTCTATATTATCCCATGCACATGTCTTTTACAATAATGGTTCCAAATCAAACGAGCATGGTTTATTATTTAGGGATTCACTAGCTGGATTTATCATATTTTGATGCAATATTTTGGGGGGGGGGGACGATTAACCTTACGATCAGTGAAATTCCATTTCTGCAATGTAGATTCTGCAATGTAGATTTAAAAGCACACAACTGGTGCGAGCGAGTTCTCATGCAACTAATCAAATGTGTTTGAATCCGCGTGGGAAGTCCCAAAAGCATGAACATCAGAGGGGGGGGGGGGGGGGGGGGTAAAAAAGGTGAAGAGGACTGTGACTCACATAGTTAACCCTTTCACTGCCACACGACAGAAGGTTAACCCCGGTCGCCGTCGGTTGTGTGATAGTAAAGGGTTAACCTTCTGTCGCGTGGCAGTGAAAGGGTTAACCGGCTGTTGTGTGGCAGTGAAAGGGTTAACCCTCTGTGTATTGTCACAGTGAAAGGGTTAACTGTTTTGGTAGTGCGGCAGTGAAAGGGTTAAGGTGTAGCATGGTTAAAACATCTTACCCTCTGGGACCTCTGGGGCCTCTGGGGCCTCGGGGGTAGAAGTGGCGCGGGGGTCCGGGGGGAAGCATGCCCCGGCCGTGGGGGTGCGGGGGCCGCCCTCTGAAGCCTGGGTGGCCGTGGGGCGGAGGCGGGCGTGGGCCTGGTCTATGAAAGAGAGAGCGCAAGAGCGCCGTTTAAAAGCGGAACAATACTCTCGTCCGCTTGAGAACGTCACTGAAGATTCAACAGCAAGAACATTTGTGTCTACGTATTGTGCTGAATTCATCAGCAAGAACATTTGTGTCTACGTATTGTGCTGAATTCATCAGCAAGAACATTTGTGTCTACGTATTGTGCTGAATTCATCAGCAAGAACATTTGTTTCTACATATTGTGCTGAACTCATCAGCAAGAACGCTTGTTTCTACGTATTGTGCTGAATTCGTCTGGGTTTTGGTCACTTGTAGCGTAGCCTGGTGTAGTCTGGGTTTTGTCACCTTTCAGGTGTACGATCCAATGCGTGAGATGAGGTTTGAGATGTGAGAACAACGATGACGTCACAACTGGTACCGGGTCAGTGAAAAGCATAGAGCTCTAATATGCAGAGGGCCTTACCTGTGCATGGGGGGGTAGGGGCGGGGGCCTCTCAGGTGCATGGGTGGGGGTGGAAGAGGAGGCGGGCCCATGCCCATGGGTCCACCCCTCCCACCTCGCCGCCCCCTCAGGTCTGGGTAGGGACGCATCCCCCCCATCCCTCTCCTGCAAGGAGACAGGTTACCAAGTCATGAGAGAGTGACTCACTGGCTAGGACTCGTTCAAATCCACGGATAGAAAGAAACAGCTCGGAAATGATACAAGGATGACAATATTGCATGTAGTAGGATTTATGGCACGTTATATGGAGAGATATGAAAGAAATGTAATATCACAAGAAGTAAAATAATTTTCTTTCCCCCCCCCGGTATCTATGTACATTACAATGTCTTGAGGCTTGGCAATATATATACAAAATGTTTATAGATACTGACATTATGAATCTCTTAACTGACTTAATTGGCCTATCTCAAACCCTGCCATTCTTTTCTTGCTCCTCCAATCACAACTGTTGCTTTCCTTGTTTGTCCGAGGGAAGCGACAGTTGTGATTGGAGGATCAAGAAAAGAGGGCAGAGTTTGAGATGGGTCAACTGTGCCCATATCGGCATGTTAGGTAAACGCATTCCTTCAGTGCATCGACATGAGGACTAAATCCAATTGAATTACGTGGTAATAATTAGCCAAAACATTTTCAAATGATATTCCCACCAATATTTTTAGATCTGATTTTGTGAGAAATTTGTTATTAACATGGACTTGTTATCAATTAATTTAGACAACAGGATTGTGAATCACGATATCCTAAAGTTCATAGTTTAATTTTGACACACCTTCAAAAACACCAGATACATGACATATCACTGACAGAGGATAGCATGACATATCACTGACAGAGGATAGCATGACATATCACTGACAGAGGATAGCATGACATATCACTGACAGAGGATAGCATGACATATCACTGACAGAGGATAGCATGACATATCACTGACAGAGGATAGAATGGTACCTCATAGGCAGCAGACCCAGGCCGTTCATGGCTCCGTCCCTTCCTCTCCCCCGTCCTGGTGGTCCGAAACCTTTCATCATCATCATCATGCCCCGCCCACCACGCATGCTGCCACCACGCATGCCACCACCGCGCATGCCGCCATCACCGCGCATGCCGCCACCACCGCGCATGCCGCCACCACCACGCATGCCGCCACCACGCATGCCGCCGCCACCACCACGCATGCCGCCGCCACCACCACGCATGCCGCCGCCACCACCACGCATGCCGCCACCACCACGCATGCCGCCGCCCCGACCAATCCGGCCCCCCCCTCGAGCACGACCTTTGAACCCACCACCACGCCCCCTGAAGAGAGAAAGAAAAATACACTTGTTATCATACATATCATTATCATACATGGCAACACAAGTAAAATCCATTATTATCCAGTGTTATGCATTAACACTAGGGGTATAATGGCACACGTATTCATACTGAACCGTTTCAGTACGGGTCCTTCAGTTCAGTACGCGCTGTGTACTGAATGAATACAACATTACTTTAACTATGTGTTGATGTTGTTCGTTCACCCCACGCACACCACTGATAGATTACCTGTAATTTAGCATAGCATAGTATGGCGAACGCAAACAACAAGCCAGAGCTAGAAGACTAGTTTTTTTTCACAATCTAATATAAATTCTACAATGGAATGTATGTTTTTATTTTTTTAACAAGTCCATTATTAACACTTTAAGTGCCGGAAACGTGTTTAGGCGTCTTTCCTAGCCATGCTCTTTGATATCAATATTTCAAAAATCTGTGATCGGAATCATTTCCCCTCTGCAGCCTTCACACACAGTTCTGATCTCCTCTCAATCCTCTAGCGGTTCAAGAGCGCCATCTGGTGGCCGATCGGCAGATCGCCCAACAGGAAGTCATGTGGATGAAGTGGTGATCACCCATATTACTTCCGGGCACTCGCTATAGGTCCCGGGACTCGAGCTCGACACAATACATAGCGATCCGTTGCCAATAACTCGATAAACAACATGATTTGGACGTATATACTATTATACAACCTGGAAATGGACCGGGTATTTCGACATCCCATAATGGAAAACTGTCTCCTCCACGCTGATCGCCCAACGGCCCGAGGAGACTGGGGTGAGTTTTAGCGTGTAATATTACCGTGTTCGATACTAACTGCTATGATGAACATTTGACCCACATTAGATGAATGGTATAACGCTGCCCACGGAATTATAAACGCCCCCTCGCCCATCCGGTCAACATCAGATGACGTGTAGTAACTTCCAGAAGTACGTCCAGTTGGAATTTTTTATATCGCGCCGATTGCTATCAAACTGTATTTCATCATCAATATAATGCATTTGGGGCTATAAATCACGTTCTGGAGAAAGCTGCAGAAAGAGATGAAAACATACTTATACTTTAGACCATATTTTAGTATGAATATGTGAATTAAAAGGTTTAACGTTGCTACACAATGAACAATACATATAGGACCTTGAATGGGCCCTAATAATGGCAATCTAGCAATAGAATTTAAAAAGTTATAGCCCTGCAAAGAAGGGGAACTTCTCCATGTTAAATAGAGCTGGCAACGGATGGTATATCATGAATTTAACCTCCGGCAGTTAAAGTGTTAACACTTTGAGTGTCAGGGACGCGTTTTGTCGTTAGTTCATGCCGCCAGTTGAGTGCCACCAACGCTATATAGCGTTTATTTTTCTCGTATTTTTTTTTATTAGCGATTTGAATTCATATTTCATCAATCGAGCCTCACGCTAGTGTTGCAGACTCTCTCTGAGCTCAATTGGGAAAATACCGCCCCCTATCGTCTCTCCCTGTGTAACTGCACCCCATTCGTTTAGACTGATGGGGGGGGGGGGGGGGGGGCATCTGAAGAGACCCAAGTTGATCGCGGGCCCGGAAAACCCGTGGAATATATATTTACAGTACCCAACGCTGAATCAATAAACGCGATCGATATTTGGAATGACGATCAGGAATTGGAATAATCTTTTTGGATAACATCTGATCTGAGGTAAGCAATTTATTTTACCAGTCTTAGGGTAATCGGATCTGTTTTCACCTATATATCAACGTGTCCCATATGTGTGTGTGTGGCTGTGAGTGTGTGCTCGCTGATCAGGAAATGAGAGAATCCATTTTTCAGACCGCTTCTCTAGCGTGCATAAGTACACATATACTATCGATAATCTAGCATTTATTTGAAAACGATTCATAAATAGGCAAAAAAATCACAACGTTTTTTGTGTATGCCAGAATATTCCAGTAAATGCCGTTTATCACGGAATCTTTATATTTTCCTGAAAAACAAGGGCTTTTCAAAATGCTATAAAACGGAAATTAACCGATTAAAAAAAACAATCCGTCTCGACAATGTTGACTGCAAACAAGTCATTGATAAACGACGGGCAGATTAGACACATAGCCATAATTTAACACAGAGATTATGCGTTCACAACGCTATCATTGAAGTGGGCGCTGGCATTCAACGGCGGTAAGGCGCACCGCATCGCCGGTAATCAAAGTGTTCATTTGAATATAGAATATTCGTTGACAGCCCTACTCAACAGTAACTGCACACTACGTCACCCCTGAGTGGAACATGGAAAGCCACGCACTACGTCACCCCTGAGTGGAACATGGAAAGCCACGCACTACGTCACCCCTGAGTGGAACATGGAAAGCCACGTTCTGCAAACTTTCCCCCACTGTACAGAAATGGACCGTGAACCGTGACTTCAAAACCGAGGTACGTACCGAACCGTGGTTTTTGTGTACCGTTACACCCCTAATTAACACACAGATCAAATGAGGCACAGAGCAATTTGCTTGAATGCAAAGTTATGACACAGGATTAACCTATGATGATCAGTGATCACTAGAAGTCTGGTGTGAATATTAATACAACATATTACTGTGATCACTAGGAGTCTGGTCTGGTGTGACTATAAATAAAACATAATACTGTGATATTGTGTTGATGCATGGTGAGCCAGTATCATATTTTCCAGCATATTTCAGGGCTTGAAAAACATGCAAATGAAATATTATGGTCAAATGTCAAATTAGGTTGAAAATGAATAAAGACTGAGGCCTTGAATTTGATCTGGTGGCTTTCTAGAGTATACAATATGTATAATTGATTTTTACCCCTAAAGGATAGTATATTTTCACTGTGGTGAAATGAAAAAGGGGGCAATATATGCAGGGGTTATCAGATTGCAATACTTTATTGAATTATTATTGAATCATGGCCCAAGTATCGGGCTGATTAAATTCAAACCTATTTATTCTCAAAGGAATCGTTGAGGTTTTCCCTCATTACCAATGACATCGAGATTACAGGCAAGTTAAAACAACACAGAAATAAAAACAAAGGGAAAGAAGAAATAGACAGACATTGAATAAATAGGACAGAAACACACAATAAATAAATAAATAAGAAAGGTTGAATTAAAAACATCGAAGCAGAGTCAATTCATGGTACTGGCGTGCATGTGGCATCAACTCTTAAACCTCTGGATTCTGCATATCACTCAGCTCTCAGATTTATAACTGGTGACAGATATGATACTCACCATTGTGTCCTGTATGATAGGGTGGGTTGGCCTTCTCTTGCAGAAAGGCGCAACAAACACTGGTATTTATTTATTTTTAAAGCCCTTATTGGTAAACAACCTGTTTATATCTCCTCACTGTTAGATTGGAATATTGGAACCTATTCAACTCGATCGAATGACTGGATGGTTCTTAGGGTTCCTCAGATTTGTTCTGAGCTAGGGAAGTCAGCCTTTTCCTTTGATGCCTCTAACTCATGGAATGTCCTTCAACTCACGCTAAAATAGGAGGTTCTCCCTTCCCTTGGAATGTTTAAATGTATGATTTCAGACCATTGTGTGACTACCTGTAACTATAGTTGATATTTTAAAATGATTTTTAAACGTTTTTAATTTGTTTTACTCTGGTGTTTAAATTTCTGTGAATATTGTTTTTATTATGTACTGTACAATCGTCGTTTCTGTAAATGAGGGAAACCTCAGATGCTTACGATTTTAAATAAAGGTTGAAATTAAATGAAATGTGTTGACCACATGACTGACCTGGATTTGTTTTCTGAAACGGGCTCCTCTGTTGCATTCTGGGAGGTCTCTGTGGTGGTTTCCGTCACCTTTTCTTCTGTGACTGCGTCCATCTGAAACAAATAGTGGGGTCAGGGCAGGGGTCAAGCTTCATCATGTAACCTACAATACGAAACCTGAAACGATTAATCGTATAAAAAGAAAAGAAAACTATTTTTTATGCAAAAAAAAGTAATGTTATTCCTCATCATTGTACAATGCTCTTTCAAACTTGCAAATTGACAAAAAGAAAAATGTAAATGTATGCTATACATCAAGAGTGCAGACAATATAGGTTTTCTTCTGTTTGAAAGGAGATGAACGGTTTAAATAATAATAAAGAAAAACATCAAACACAAACTTAAGTGTTACTGTTAACAGGCTTTCCTGTACATTAAATGGCTTCAACAACGGACCGTGGCGGTGCAGCACAACATAGTTACCAACTAGTTTTATAATCGATTCGTTGTTGAAGCCTTATTCATTACTAAATGTTGAATAGATCCTCTATATTTCCAGTGTTTTTTCCCCTTCTCATTAATATGGTGCACTGATCAGTCCAAAGATCACCTGCACCAGTATCCTGGTATTTCAGATACAGGCAGCAGAGTGAGTGAGTAACCATCTGTTAGCGATGCTAGTGGAAGCCAACAGGGGCATGAAGCATGTTTTTTTGATTATATAATGCTTCTGCTTCCAATAAAAAAAAAAAAAAAAAATGTAAACACTGCTACAGGTACTTTCTAGGAGGACTCCCAGTCAGACAAGCTTCTTGAAAATGTGGACGAGCCTCTCTCTTGCTTACATCTCTTATGTGTTACTCGTCGTTTATTCACGGTGGGGTTATTCCACAGATGAAATAGACATTAGACAACCCTGTCGGTGATTTATTCTGATGGGGTGTGTGTGAAAACAATCGCACAGCAACAGTTTGGGGAGGTCGTGTGAGCTGACATCTCATCTAATCCGCCATCTGTTCAGTTGTAAGTTACACATTCAAATGAAGGGAATAGTCAAAAGGCCACTGGGGCTATAGTATAGGCCTGACATTTACATTTGAGTACATTTAGCTGACGCTTTTATCCAAAGCGATTTACAAGTTCTGTACAACAGGTTAACAGGAAGGGTACAACTCTGGCAGCTAAGTAACATTGTTCATCAAACAGTGTTGAACTTGAGTGCTACAGTCTTGAGTGCATTAGTAGGCTAGTATAGACATATTAGCATAGTAGGTAGTAATATAACAAAATGATTCATATGGCCTCCAATCACTGTTGTGTCCCAAACCTAGAAATAGAAGCCAGGGAATAAGCACACTTGGTTTTTAGGCTACTTTATTGTATGCAGTCATTCTATTGGATCTTATTTGAAAGGTGAAATGTATTGTTCTGAACCTTTGATACAAGGACTGACGGTATGCGACTGCTAAACATGAGTTGTAGCAGGTAGGGCTGGGTATTGTTTGAGAATGTTCAATACCGGTGCCAACGCAGATACCTGGGATTCAATACCGATACCAAAACAATACTTTTTCCGATACCTTACTTTGCTGAGTTATGTGCGTCGCGTTCATTGTGAGCCAATCGGAGGCTTTGTTACATTTTGGATGATTTTGGATTGTGGTTGAACAGAAATGTTATATCTTTGAACAAACGTGCTTATTGGCTCACTGACACTAATGAGATTGACTACTTTAGGGGTGTAACGGTACACAAAAACCACGGTACTACGGTACGTACCTCGGTTTTGAAGTCCAGGTTCGGTACGGGTTTTCGGTACATTGGGGGAAAGTTTGGCTTTCCGGCATGTTCCATTCAGGGGTGATGTAGTGTGCAGTAACTAATTGTACTTGTAGGGCTGTCAACGAATATTCTATATTGAAATTAATAATCGACTTGTACATTTTTTTTTATTTTTATAATAATAATTATTATATTAGATTGTGAAAAAAAAACAGCCCCCGGTGGGCAGTCGTTAGTGGTTAACAATACCATTGTATTAGTTCGGTACGTACACTACACAGCCGTTCGGTACGGTACGGTACACACTGAAACGGTTCGGTTCGGATACGTCGTGTACCTTTACACCCCTAATACTTAGGTATCAAAATTTGATACTACAGCATTTTTCGATACTCGATAGTATTGAAGGAATTCGATTGATACCATAAAAGTATAGAATTTCTTTTTTTCTTTTTAATTTCTGGTTTTATGCCTAAATAACTTTTGAGTCTGTAAAAGGTTTGTTTACATTTGTAATGTCTGGCTTAGCACTGGCTTAAAACGGACCTTTGTTTTGAATAATGATGGACTAAACAACTTCCAAAAAAGCTGTAAAGCTTATTTAACAGGTGCAATAGAACAGCAGTAAAAACCTGACCCAGACTTGGAGTGTAGAGTAAATCTACTGCAGGGCTTTCCCTAAACAATGACAACACACCAGCGCCACCATGTGTTTAAAAATAAATAAATAAATAAAAATACATTTGCAGTGAAAGGTTGGGGCCAGCACAGACACATCATTGTCTAATATGTGATTGCTCAGTCCTCTGTTCCACTGTGTGTGTGTGTGTGTGTGTGTGTGTGTGTGTGTGTGTGTGTGTGTGTGTGTGTGTGTGTGTGTGTGTGTGTGTGTGTGTGTGTGTGTGTGTGTGTGTGTGTGTGTGTGTGTGTGTGTGTGTGTGTGTGTGTGTGTGACTACATTGTGCAACCTTATACACTGTACTTAAATAAATAACTTATTTGGAACTTTCATGTTCTTGAAATTATGTTTTCAAGTTGCAGGAAATTACAGCAAATGGCTTTCTTTATTGCACACTTGTTGCCTCCCAGACCACCCCCTAGCTGCGACTCAGCACCATCTTGTTTGAAAACGTTGGGGAAAGCCCTGTACTGGATTTTGTGATTTTTCACTAGCACGTACATCTGCTGCATGTCACTGACTAACAAAATAAAATAAAAAAAGATTGGCTAAATGTCAGGTAATAAAACACTAAATGTTGGAGTCAAAGCCAGTAAGTTCTAATAAATATATATTTTATGGGCGGCTACGTGGCGTAGTGGGCAAGGCGCTCGCCACGAATGCGGAGACGCTGGGCTCGCCTGTTGGAGCCCAGCGCTCCACATTGCTTTCAGTTTAGCTGGTCGTTCATACTAATACACATTGGCCGTATTAGGGGGTGGGAAACTGATGGGTGGGGATCGGGCGTTGTGGACAGCGACTCCTACAGGTCGGTTGGTGCGCCCTGCGCAGTAGAATCAGGAAGTGTCGGGGGCAGCGTGAGCCTCCCACGCGTTACTCCTCGCCACTGAGAGATCGAGCTGCGCAGGTGAAAAGATGCGACTGCTGTTACCTCAAGTACCGGAGGGGACTTGTGCTATGTATGACTTAGTCCACATTGCAGCCGGCTTGTGGGAGGCAAGAAACAGCGTTCGTGACAGGGGAGGGTTGAATTGGATGATACGAAATTGGGATGGGAGAAAATATAGAAAATGGGAGAAAAAGTGGATCAAAAAAATATATATATCTTTTATGAATTCCGTATAATTCAATCTTCACTAAGGCTCTGTAGCATTGGGAAATGAGGACATTCTTTCCATGGGAAAACGTGATTGCCTGGAGCATGATGTGAGCAAGAATGGCTAATCAACAGATAGTATATACAGCCTAGTCCAATTAAATGAATTAGCCTACACATATCAGTGTCATAATGAAAATAACTAGCTAAATGTCTGTTTAACTGTGCACATGACAATAAACAATCTTGAATCTTGAATCCTGCTATTTTCCATGCATTGTTTGCTACTAGATTACTACTACTGATGGACGTTTTATATTATTGTGTGATCTAAAAATGGATTAGAAACATTACTTGATAGGGGCGGTCAGGTGGTGTAACGGAGATTGCGTTCGTCACCAACCCCGGAGCGGCTGGATTCGCCTGTTCGAATCCAGCTCACAGCTCCGGGGTTGTCACCAGCTTGGCTGGCCGTTCACACTAATACAATTGGCAGTATTAGAGGGTGGGAGAAGCTGGCGGGGTGGGTCCGGGTCATTGTAAACAGCGACTCCTACAGTTCGGTCGGGGCGCCTGCTAAGCGCGGATAAGATCTAAGTGGGATAGTGTGATCCTTCCACACGTTACACGCTCTCAGTGAGAATCCGTGCTGCCAGGTGAAAAAGAAGCGGTTGATTGGCTGGACGTGTGTCGGAGGAAGCACGTGATAGCCTCCACTCTCCCAGACCGACTGTGGGGGGTAAGTGCGCAGCGACCAGGAAGGGGATTGGGAATTGGCATAACGACTAACATTGGGATGGGAGAAAATCGGGGGAAAAAGATCAACAAAAAAATAAAAATAAATAAACATTACTTGATTACCCTTCAAGGATCAAATATACACAGTGTTCGAACAGGATGCTAAAATGCTTTTTTTTGGTATTGCCTTTTAATGTTTTTCTCCCATCTCCCCAATTTAGTCATTATGCCAATTCCCTTCCTGGTCATTGCGCTGCCCTATACTGTCGGTCTGGGGAGGGTGTAGACTACTACATGCTGCCCTACTGTGGATCTGAGGAGGGTGTAGAGACTACCACATGCTGCCCTACTGTGGATCTGGGGAGGGCGTGTGTAGACTAACCATATCCCTCCTCCGATACATGTGGAGTCGCCAGCCACTTCTTTTCACCCGACAGCGAGGAGTTTCACTGGAGCGTAACACGCACGGAGGTTCACGCCATCTGCCCCAGATCCCCTCCCTGCTGAACAGTCAGCCCCGATCGACCAGTAGGAGTCACTGTTGCAACGACCAGGACTCGTCACTCCACCGGTGTCCCACCTGCGAAACACTGCCAACAGTGTGTTCGTATGGACGACTGACCAAGCCGGAGGAATTGAACTCGAGTCTCTGTGGTGCTTAAGGTTTTTTTTTTTTTAAACTCATTCCATAGATGCTCTATAGCCGTGGATAATAAAGGCTTGGCATACCTAGAAGGACACCTAAAGCCAGTGACAACTTTGGGGTTTTAGCAAAGCGCCTGGTGTTGCGTGAAGAGGCCTGACAGTAGCCAGGGAGGGATTATAAATAGTGCAAAGGCCTGGGCTCGTGCTGTAGAATGTAGCACCTGTACCGCTGGCTGGGAGTGGAGGGATAGGCCTGGGAGATTACTTGCCTCAACATACACACAGCAAGGAATGTGACTGAGGAAGCCTGAGTGACATTTTAGAATCTGCCCCGAGGGAGGTGCTGCCCGCTCCACTCCCCACACACTGCAGAGGGGCAAAAAGGCATTCTCCGACAAGGGGAAGAGGGAAGTAGGCTAAACCCTGTCCCTTGGCATCTTGAAAGACACGCCGTGGCACTGTGGTGCTAATGGACTAGCGGTGTAGGGAGTCAGATACAGATAATTGCCAAGTTCTTAAATTGTGCCTACTATATGTAGGGTATATTTGTATTTATTGTTTTCAATTTCTGTAATGTATTGGATATGATGTATTTAGTTTTTCATTGTATGGTGGGAGGGGGGGGGTGTAAGGTAAAGATGGAGGGAGGGAGGGTAGGGCTTTCTATGATTGTATTATTGGTACTTTTACAGTACTGTATGGATGTTTTGTACCTATTTGTTTACCGTCTCAGGATGAAAATTGGCTTCTTGCTAAATCTGTTGCACGCTTCTTCTTGTTTTATTACAAATTATGAATGCACGTGCACATTGTCCTTTTCATAAACCAAATAAACTAAACAAACAAAAGTGGATGTGGCCAATTAATATCAGCCTATGCTGAAGCGATGCGGCTTTTGGAGACACGATCAACAAGCCAGCGCCGTTTGATTTGGAGAGCTATTAATGTAAAATACCCTGAATGTAATGAATGTGTGCAACCGTTTTAATCGCCTATAACTGAAAGAACGATCAGACGGATTAAATGCAGAGCTACACCACTCCTGACTCCATGTCCAACGTGCACAGGCAGAGATGAATGGACTGCTCATCATTGCTGTGAACATTGCTTACATAGCCTTCATATCGAGACGCACGTCATGGAACATGCTAAGCTATCTTCACCCCACCACAATTAAAGTACACGTAGCTACAGCCAAGAAGGAATATTTAATAGCCAGGCTATTCCAAGATGCCATATACACATCAGAAATCAGGGAGTGCATTCTCATATAGGATATCACTTGATGCAATTCATATCAAATTTATTTCCATCTAATGCCTTGCTAAAAATGCTGCAACAGTGGCTGCCTGTGCCACTGCCAACACAGTAACGTTAATAATTCCAGTTGTGTACAAGAGACATATCTCACATCACTGAATGAATTAGGAGACCGGCATCTGGATTTTGTTATGAAACCTGGTCGATTCGATGCGAATAATATGTTAATATAGCGTGGATTTAGCAGAAAAAAACCAACCATTCAGGCTAACAATTGTGGTAAACGGTTGATCATATAGGAAAGGGGCGTGTGCGTTATTTTGATTTCCAAATGCTTCGCTGTTTCCAGTGAGATATATAATGTATAGCTACTTACAATTGTGGTAAAGGCGAGGTAACGTTAGCTCCGGGGAAAAAAGGTAAGCTAAATAGATCTTCTAGATGCTATGGAAAATAAATGTGTCTAGAAAAATATAGAAAAGTGTACAAAATGTTCTATGTTAGATTGGCTTAGTTTTGTACGCGTTGAAATGGCGGCGTGTCTACAGACCCAATACCTCCAAGGTTCTGATACATTGTAACGAGGGTGACACGCCCACGGGAAACAAAAACTTGCTCTGATTGGTCGTTGGTTGTTCTCGCATAGACTACTGCACTTCCGCGTTACATGGAGCTCGTGAGGGGGAGGGGGGGAAGAGGTCAAATGAATGAATGTTGATTAGAGCGCGCTCCCTTCTCCCCCTTCCCCCCCCCTCTCTCGCATGAGCTCAAAATGCCGGAAGTGTCGGTCTATAGCCAGTTTTTTTGTAGGAATTCTGGCATTGGTATATTGGTGGAGTATAGATTGGCCAAACTCATGTTCAATAGTTTACCTGAAACAGTTAATTGATGATAAGGGCTCAAGTTCAATGAATTACAAGTGTTTTTATTGCGAGTATGAGGCGTGTTGTAAAAAACTATCCGACATACTGCCGCATAACTATGGTCCAACAGTGTATTCAATTAATATAGGGCTACACAAATTAAGAAAAACATTTGCATATGATGTCATCTATTCGAGACTATTTGTTGTAAGGATGCAGATATATAAATACAGATTATATACAGTAAACAACACGCATTACAAACTCTCTACAAAAAAAAATATTTATTTACTAACTATTTATGTCAACAAACATAATCGCATATACAAACATCAGTGGTGGAAGAAGTACACAGTTCCTTTACTTAAGTAAAAGTAAAAAATACCCAGATAGTACTCTGGTAAAGCTCTCGAACCATTGACCTCTAAAGGTTATGGTAAAGTAGTATGTGGTCCAGTCTGATTCCATCCTCTTGAAGTTGACCGTCTTCAAATTTGAAAGTAGACAAATCTTCATAACGAGTAACTGATTGGTTCAGATGGATGTAGATGAGTAAAAGTACAAATTTCACTAAAATGAAAATACTCAAGTAAAGTACAAATACCTTGCATTTAGGTACAGTAGGCTATTTGAGTCCAAATCAAATCAAATGAATATTTTCCACCACTGAAAAAAAAGTGCCCGCGAAAGAATATTTACATCGAGCCAGGGGCGAATAAGGATAGAGGAGGGGAAATCACATTACAAATGTATAATTAAGTTATATATATATAAAATAAAATAAAAAATAAAAAAGAGTAGCGCTGTTTCATCGGAGAAAGTAAACAGTTACACACAAACACCTGAGAATGTCCGCACCGCGCGGATGCGTAAAAGTGGTCAGTTTTGCGCACATTACGCACGATGGTTTGCGCACATTACGCGTGGTTGACGATGTCCGAAAGTTTATTGATATACTCGATAGTATACTTTAGGGTTTGTATTTTGGTCAGCGGCTGTCCTCTCCTGCTGTAGTCCGGGGGCAGGTAGTCGCGGAGGTGATGCAACGCTTCTGCGATACTTCTCATCCTCATCTTCTCTCTCTCGCTGGCCTTCACGCGTCTCTTCATGGACATCTTTGGCTTGGTCTTGCTGCCGCCT